>NW_009952106.1:318963-345710 GCF_000747805.2 Chaetura pelagica | reverse complement strand
GGGGAGCTGCCTCGCCTGCCTCCGGCGGGAGCTCCCAGGAGAAAATCAGAGGGGCTGCCGGCAGGTCCGTCCCTCCCCCCCATCACCCGATGTTGTCCACGCGTGTGCATCACAGGTCCTTCACAGCAAGAGCTTCGTGCGTTTTGTGAATAAATGTTCTTGTGTGTGCTTGCGTGTGTGCACGCCTGTGAGTGCGGGAGGGAAGGAGAAACCCCAGCTGGTGATTTTCCATGAGATGCTCAAAACCCCATCTGGGCAGGAGCTCTCTCGAAGCTCCTCGTGTCAATGAAGCCCGGGGTGACTTGCAGCCACGCGCTAAGTGCACACTCCTCTGTGTTCTCCCTTCGAGGCAGAAGGAAGGTGACCCAGCTGATCCTAAAGAGCGGGGCTGGACGTGAGGTTCGAGGGGTCAGGGAAAACGCAAGTCAGTGACAGGTTAGGGCAACCGTGGCAAAGGGGTCATGGGGTGGGCAGTGGGGAGAAGTTACTTTCTACCTTCTCCAGCTCCACGCTCCACCCACCCTCCCCCAAACAAGAACAAAGCACTCGGAAATCAAGAGCTGTCCGTATCAACTGCACCAGCACGAAGGACTTGGGGATGTACGTCAGCTGGAGTCCACACACCAAAGGGCTAAGATGAGGCAGCTGAAATTTCTCATGCAGGTATAGTTGAAACGGGAGGAGGGAGAATGGAAGGGAAGGGGGAAGAGAAAGGAAACAAGTAGAAAATACACACGAGAGTATGAGAAAACATAAAGGAGAACGTGGGGAAGGCAAAGAAACTGTGAGGGTTAGGAGGCATCTAGACACCTATCTGTAAAACTTTCCATCATGCCCAATGGATTCTCCCGTGATGCCCACAGACAATTACGTGGCCCTTAAGCAGTCCTTCCTACTACCGTGTGGAGCGCTCCATGGAAACATCTGCCAGAGGTTCTCGGCAGCCTAAAAGCAGGATTGGAGAAATGACAAAATCCACAAGCATGTTACCTGATTAGCGTTGCTGTCTTGGCATGGGATTCCCCAGTTATGTAAAGGAAACATTAAGAGGAAAAAAGGATTGCTAAGCAGTAGTAGAAATAAAAAGAAAAGAAAAAAAAAAAGGCATGTATGTGCTAAAGAGATCAGATAGAAGGCATCACAATAAACATTTTAAAAATGAGTGTCCTAGAGAAACAACAGGAACTTTTATTTTTAATTAAGGCAAAAATGGGGGATGTCTCACAAAGTTACGAGACAGGACTTTTAATTAAAAAGAAAATAAGAATTTCATGATGGATAATCACCGCAAGAAAATTATTCCCAGGTGTAATCACTTGGCCCAAGACCTTTGCAAAACTTGAAAAGCCATTGGCCACATGAATTAATAATAAGAACATCCATCATTGCCTCATTTACTGATTTAAAATTAAAGTTAAAAACTGGAAGGTATGTAAATATTTACTCCATGTGGCTGAAAGTATCGAGGAAGAGCTCTTCCCGTAGGCAAACTATCATATAATTTTCCTGTTGGCTGTCTTGCACCTTCCTAGTCACCTGCAAATGGTTAGGTTGTTCCAACAGCAGCATCAGTAGCTTGACATATTATAGCAATATTACACTTGTGTGTTCCTGACCCTAAACATCTGTGCTTCATAAGTAGAAGGTATTTGATTAAATTTTGAAACTGTACTCTTCTCCATCCAAGTCTCTAAAGGCCCATTTATGCCACTGAAACACTATATTAAAGGCACAAGGAATGACATGAGTGACCCTGAACCTACTGCAATTGTAAAGCACACGGATCAAACCCGCTTTCAGGCATTTTATAGAAAGTTTGCTTGCAATTTTGACTGAACATTCCTTCTTTCCACTCTAAACTCCCAGTCACTGATTGCATAATTAGTGCTCTCAGTAACTGAGTCTGTCAGTGTTTAAAAACAAACAAACCTGCAAATGACATGCGTTTTTCCCTGTGTTGAAATGCTATTGCACTTGTTAGATTGTCATTTCCTTGTGTTTCTCTGAGTTTCAAAGAGGTGACCCTGGTAAAGAACACCATCCAGAAGAATAGTTTATTCTCCGGGCAACCATAGCCAGCTACTCCTACAAGTAGAGGTGATCCTTTAAGTATCGACACGCTTCTTGCATTTAGGTATTTCAGCCTGATTCCTTTGCCTTTTTGCAGAACAGGTTACAAAATGTAATTTCATGCTGCTCTCCAAGTGAGTGTGGCAAGAAGGAATGTTTTCTACAGCTGGCCTCTCTTTGCACCTCCTGATCTAAAATGCCTCTCCTGACCTCTTAAAAGATCCCACATCCTTTTATTCATGGCCCTTTTCTACTCTCTGTTTCCCTTGGATTAAACAGTACCCCTATTGTTAACCCACAGCACCTGCCACATAGGCCCCACAGTTTTTCATGTTAGCTAAGTTAATGAAAAGGCTGGGGTTATGCACTCAGACTTTAAAATTTCATTAAAAATTCAGGGGAGAAAGAGCAGATAGCACTGTGGTGAGCAATACCACAAGTATCAATCATTTGCATTATTTGCACAGGTCATTATTTCAGGCTGCCCAGTCCAAAAGGAAATCTCTTTCAACTAAACTGTATGTATAAGACATATTTGCTATACAGATGTTTCCTAGATCAGCCTAAAATGAATGAATAAATGTCAGAAAATGTTTTAGATGGAGCAAATAAAATACATTATTTGAGCAGAGGAAACCTGTCATGTAGTGGCAAAGTCTGCATCTTGAACTGAGTAGGAACCATAAGATTCTCTTCAAGCCTGTGCCATTTTTCACTTGGAAGTCTATTTTTGGTTGGTTGATGGCTCTGTTCTTGATGAAGCCTGTCAACTGCATCTTTCACTGCTCTTTATCCATTTAAATTTGGATGCCTCCAATGTTGCTTTCATTTTTCATACATCTAGCCATGTACAGTTTTAAGTAAGTTGAGGGTTATACTATCATGAGAAGCAGTTTTGCTTCTTTGGTACAGTCTGGTGCTCCAGATCATGCAGAATTTTATATAAGACATTTGCAGAAAGTTCAAAAATTCTGCATGGGATTGTTCACAACTCTTGGTCCAAGTCTTTACACATAGCACATTTAGTGCCCTGACTGTACAGTAACGCGTGCTAAATAATTATGATTTAAAAATAATAAAAACCTTTACCCAAACAGCCTGCATACCACTGCAACAGACTTTTTCACCCATGAACAGATAATGAGTGAACAAACACCACATGACAGATGTTAGTCATGCTGCTTAATGAATAACTGCTGATGAGTACAATACCTGTGTGGAATGGTTGTAATGTGTTCAAGGAAAATTCTGCATTTGGATAATCTGTTTTCTGCTGAGACACTTGCAGTGTTTGAGAGAAATGTCTTCATTGGGAAGTCCAGGTATTTCAACATTTCTTCTGCATGTATTTCCTTGACTGCCTTGTTCCTCAGCCATCCACAGCAGTCATTGGATCTTCAGAACTGAATAATGAAGCCTGGTTTCCACCAAAATACTTTGAAACGAAAGACTCTGGCCTCCATTTTCTGCTACACCATGGCCTCAGTCTTGCAGACAAAGACTGTTAATACCAAATGCTGATGACAGTGCTTCACACTGACGCTCATGTCAGTGATCTGGACAGTTCAGCACACAGCTGTACAAAAATCCCCAAGTCAGACAATGTCAGTCCTGGAGTGGGTTTTACCATCATGATACCAGGAGCACATTACTGCTCTAGGTAGTATGCTCAAGCTAGCTGAGCACCATGGTAACAGAGTCAGTGAATAATGTATCAATCTGTTATTTTGTTATGTAAAACATCAGTGGTTTTTTGTGTCAGTGAGAAGGAGTTAAATCCTACTTGTGTACAGTAATATGGATCAGTGCCTGCATACTGCTCTGAGCCTTGTTTCCCAAACGCTTTTAAATTAACTTTTAGCAATCTCCTGTCATGCAGTGCAAAGTCTTCTCCAGTGTTACGGCATCTGCCTGAATGTGACAAGGGCAGATTACAGAGGAGAATTCAAGGAGCTGTTGGTCTCCCCTGTCTCCCAGTTGGGTTGCGCAGCTGCATGTCTGTGTGCCAGGTTGTGCAATGGAGGGCCTTGTGTGTGACAGGGCAGTTCCCACATCCACATCGGGCTGCCCTCCATGCCTGGCGTGTAGTGCTCATGTTTTGTTAGTCAACGTGCCTGAAGAGCTGTTCCCACCTACCTCTTCCTTTTAGAGAAACAGTATCACCACATCCATTTTGGCAGAAAAAAGGCAGGGAGAATGCCAATGGCTTCTATTTTTTTCCCTCTTGGGTGAACAGATTCTTGTGGATAACAAATGAGGACAGCTACAAACCCTAAAGACACTGAAAAAATCATATTCTTATAATATATTCTCCTGTTCCAAATTGTGCAGCAACAGCTTGCAAGTTTAGCTTGGGCCTTACCTAGGGGGAAAAGCAAATGATTGAGTAAGAAAGCAAGCAAGCAAGTTGGCTACATGCAGTTAAAGGAGTATTAATTTCAAAGAATTTTTTTGCTATGGATACTACTTGCTTTTGTGCTAGGTGTCCTAGAGTAGAAGAAGGGTAATCACTCATGTTGTCTCCAGGCATGTTCCTCTTCCTTCTGTACTTCAAGGAGTTTTTAAGATGACAAGAGTTGCTGGTATGGTCTACGTTCACAGCCCCTTCACCTGTTACATAGTCCTTTATGGTCTCTGCTCCATCATGTGTGGTATTGGGAAAAAAAGACAGCAAAGGCTGAGCCATAACACCCACAGCTGTCATGTAAGTTAAGTGCTTGCAAGCTATCCGTGGCCTTTAACTTAACATTTGTGCCCTCCTAAACCATTATCAGGAGAAATATTAACAGGGTTTGAAGGGAACTTGGATTCCAGTGTTTGTTGCCTTCCAGTGGTGCCTCCTACATGCCAAAACCTGGTGTGGACATAGCAAGCAAATACAGGTTACTAGCAGATATGGCTCTGGGGAGGCAACTTGGCAAAGAAATAATTTGAGTTAGAGTATCAGAGGAATATCCATCTTGTCTAGTACTTCGGTCAACAGCTAGACTGTCATCACTGCTCTAAGCATAAAAGCTGCCTGCACATTTTAACTTACACTAGTCCTGGTCTCACGGTGAGCACCGTTCTCTTGGCTCTCAATGGCTTTTCAGGGATCCATGTGGAGGGTCACAGTAAACTGCAAGATAACCTGTGACTGAGGTGGTAAAGCAAGTCAGATGCTGGAAGTTTTCCTCATGCTGTGTAGCACCTCAGCAGTGCTCTGTTCTTTGTTCTGCCCAGTGCTTGGTTGGTCTCAGAATTGGAACAAAGTCTGGGGAAACTGAGGAAGCAGTGAGTGAATGGAAGCAGATTCAAATTGCCCACATTGCTGCTCTCCTTCAGGAGCTATGAAGAAGTCCTGGTAACTCAGGTCAGACTCACAACAGTGCCAGAAATGAGATGTGGGAGAGGCCTGGCAGGAATCAGAGTTGAGGGAAAGCAAGGAGCATAAGAACAGACAATTGCTAACTATACCTGGGGTTGTGGTACATCTGCAAAAATCTCTGCAGGTTGGTGGAGAGGGGGAGAGAAGAAGGATGGGGAAGGGAACACTGACCTCATCAAGATGAAGTGATATGGTGCTCTCCACAGGTATCCAAACAGAGGTGAACATCCCTAGCTGCTTCTTTTACTCAAGAGGATCTTCTGAGCCAGACACAAGTCCCCAGTGAATATTGCATTGCCAACATGAGTTATAGAAACTAATGTTTAGCAGGCTGTTAGAGGTTTCACAACTCATTTCCTTTGTATATTAGTTATTTCTTTTGCCAGAGAGAGGAGAAAAAGGGAGGAGGAGGAAATAAAAACTACAGGGGATAATGAATTTCTTTTAAAATATTGAGTCAGTAAGGAGATGGGTGAACTCTGCAGATGGCATTGCTGCTGTTAGGACAGAAAATGGGTATAAGATTTCTTTGGAAAAAGGATGCATATGTAAATAATTGGACCAATCTGCAAGCCCTTACTCAGGTCAGCAGCCCTTGTCAAGAATTCTCACTGGTTTGGGTTACTTGTAACAATAAAGATTCCCCAGTTTAGGGAGCCTGGCTCCTAAGTCTGCTTCTTCTTGCTTCACTCCTTACTCTCACCCCCTTTTGCAATTCAGTGACAATCAGAGTTAATAAAAGGTGTGTCTCTGATCCTCTAAAGCAATTTGCATCATCATCTTTTGTGATGAAATGTTCACAGGGGAAGGAGGAGCAGGAACTTTTTGCCCAAATGAAGGTTGTCCTGGCAATATACCAAGAAGCCTGAAGCCCCTAATTTTCATATGATAGATCTGATTACTGCAGCCCATATTTGAGTAGGGAAGTGTGTCCTGCAGAAAATACCTACAGACACACACACACTCCTCCACCCCCACTTCTAAGACAAGTCCAAAAGTAATCTGGAGTGTACAGTCTTGCATTACTGCCACTGTGTCTCCAGCACGAGGACAGGCTGAGGCTGCGGCTGCCGTGCTGAAGTTGTTGTACTTGTGTGTACAATAGACCACACAACAGCTGCCTCTGCCCTACTGAAAACACTATTTTCCTTAGCTGGGTTGAAGAAACCGTGCTGCTTTCTCTAAACAGAAGTGGCCAGAACCTGCCAGTTGACGTTAACTGTGTTGTACGTTATTTCAATGTGTGTCTATTATAAACAGATGACAATGCAACTTTCATTTTGAATAAAGGAATTGCTAATCGACACAGAGCTGTTATAACGTGACAAATAAGCAACATCTAAGCTATCTGAATTAAAGAACTGTCAGAAATGTCTTCCTTCTGCTGTGCTGTCTGGTGCAAATACAGCAGCCTTGCTTAATAAACAAGGTCTCATTTACTTCTGGGCTTGCCTCAACACTAGTCTTTTACAAGTACTTGGGACAAGATCATTAAACCTGCATGTATCAGCTGAAAACTTGTCTCAAATTTCCTTCTAATGCCAAGAAGGGCCCTGTTACACAACTACACATTAACTAATAAATAATTATTCTTAGCAGTGGGAAGGGAGCTACTCTGCAGCTCTCTATTGGAGTGTTTGGATGCCCTGTATGAAATTTAGAGAGATTAAATTCCTTTGCCTTTCTTTATAGTCGGACAGCTTGCAGGGCATGCTGCAATGCTGGCACCTAAATCTGCCTGGAGAGCAATGTGGAAAGATTACAACTGGAATAGCCATTAGCATGATAATGTGTGGAAATCTGGCACCCATTAACAGAGCAGTGTGGGAAGGACATTACTGGGACTCATAGGTAAAGCAGAGTGGTAACTTTGATACCTAATGTCACTAGAACAGCAGAGTGGGAGAAGTTCATGTCCTTCACCAGCAAGACACAGTGGGGCAACTGCTGCTGCAGTTAAGTTGGGCACTGTAAGAGAGGATGGCACTGGAGCCATTGTGCAGGCACAACAGGATTGTGCAGGCTGACTGCCCTTGCAGGCCTTCACTGAATGCATTGTAGGCAACTGGGCCATATGATGAAAAGATACTAGAGCTATTATTTTTATTTTCCAGGAAAAACAGTTGGTTTTCATATCTGGAGTGACTAAACTGTCTTTCCTCTGTATAGTCTTGATGCAAACTCATCTATTTCTGAACAGAGATGCCAAATCTTAGAATCCAGTTCAAATGCTGACATTTTCCTTCCTGCTGGTCTTCACTTGGTGGAGAACACCCAGGTTCAGCATTTTTTCAGCAGTCTTCCATAGCATAAACCTACTATTGTTACATTGATTGTGGTTTAGACGTAAAAGCCTGATTTCAGTCCTCTGTGGATAGCAGGTTTTAATATCTTCAAACAGTGACAGAGAAAGAGAAAAAAGGACAATAAAAATGCCTTGAATAATATAAAAGGCACAATCTAGCACTGCTAAGGAGATGGATCAAATAACCTCTCAGCTTTTTCCATGTGTGACTTCTGCAGCTCCACACACACTTTTCACAACAATTGAGTACCCAACATCAGGAGCTGGGTGCAGGGATAAGGAAGAGCTCATACTAGCAGCTTGTCAGTTTGCCAATGTACACAGAAGCAATATGCACCTTTCAGTCAGTTACTGCAGTGAATTATGTTTTCAGTTGTACCTTTCAGAGTGAATAGCAAATAACTTTAGACTATAACACTGTCCAATCTGTTCCCCCATATACACTCCTTTTCCAAAGAATACACCGTACCATGCACTAATGAGAGAGTTTGAATAACAATGGAAAGAATGACTCTGATATTCTCCTAAACCAACTGCAAAACTGTGTATCCAGTTCTCTGCCTTTTTTGGTCACTCTCTTTATAGCATTTAGGCTTGTTTTTAAACAGACTGGGTAGGAGAAGAGATTTTAGCACACCTGATCCAACTTTGAAACTCAGCTCTGCAGAAAGACACACATTACACATTTCCATAGAGGAAAAATTCAGTAGAACTTTCCCTGCTCCCAGCACATTTATCTTTCTTAAACCTAGCCAAATAGTATGTTGGTAAAATAGGTAAAAATGAGAGTGCATGGTTACACATTAACTGGAATGCGGGACACAGAAAGTAGTATCTTTCTGTAACACTAGGTATTACCTCACATATGGGAGGCCATATCCAGGCAATATATCCAGACTCAGAAATTGTATTTTAGGCAACTGTGAAAAACCACTGGAACTGGCACAGGCCACCTGTGACATGCAAAGCCCTCAGCTGAAACAGTTACACTCACAAAGCTGACCCATAAAGTCCTCTATAGTAAAAACTCCTCCGAACTAGAAAGATTTATTGTTTTTTCTAGGGGGAGTTTTAGGCACACAATTTGTTCCAGTTGAGATCTGACAGTTTCTCATATTCTGTTTCTTCTCACAGTATCTTCTCTATGGCCAGTCCTGCAGTCAGCTCATCTTCTAGCTGGATCAGCTGCCTCTGCTGTAATATCAACCTTTGTTGGGCCAACAAGGAAGACAGTGGAACCAGATACATGCATAGGATAAGAAGGGCAATACTAGCATATTCTTGATTCCTTGTATTGACTTTCTCACTGAAGGACTGTGTACAGCACAGCACTGAGTGAATTTCAGCCCTGTGTATAGGGCCAGGGTAGGGTTTATACAGCACCTCAGTTCTACCTAATCGTTAGGTTGGCTGTAAGTGGGATGTAAGTCTTGTGTTACACTTCTGCACGTGGGAGAATTCTGATTAAAGAGAACTAAAGATTATTTGGGAGGAGTGGGTATCTTTGTTTTTTCTACTTCTTCTCAGTCTGGAAAGGACCACTGAAGCCCATGTGCCTACCCACCTATGAAGGCAAAGAAAGAAGGTTGCAACTACTAAGGCAGAGGAAGGCTTTTAAATCATCACTCTGTTCTGCTTGAGTGGCCCACCTCCACATATTGTTCATGCTTTGACAATGTGATTTCTATTCAGAAATGTTCCTGTTGAGTGTCTGTTACACACAGCGATAGTTAACAGAACATTGTGCCAGATAGGGTGCCTGGCACAGAACATTGGTCTGCCTTTCCAACCTGCTGCAAAAGGGCTCAGCTGACTACAGTGGCTGTGATGACATGGGTCAAGGCTCCCAAGTGCACTTGCAAGTGTATTTCTGCAAAAATAGTCTGTGAGAATAGGATAAGGAAAAACCAAGAAGCATCATTAAAAACAGTGAGCTTGTTCATTTTTTCAGATTTTTCTTTTCCTCTTTGTCCAGACAGGATCCTGTTTTATCTATAAAAAGAACTTCTGTTTATTCAGGAGATGGATACAATCCTTTCATACCACTGCAATCTTCCAGTTCCTATAGACAGACATTCTAACCATCTTCCTGGACGTATTTCATCCTTAATACAAAATGAGTCTGGATTAACCCTTTGCAGACCACGGAACTGTCAAAAGTCTGGAAGAGCGAGGTTCCCGAGTAGTTGCATGACGTGAGAGGGGAGGAGGTGGGAGGGAATCATCACTTGAGAATGCATGCTCACATCTCAGCTCCTGTACATGATTTGACACGGGGCATGTCAGATCCTGCATGGAGGAGATGCAGAGGGCAAGCTACTGCTGGCAGATGTGTGCTGCTTAACGAGGTTGCTTTGAATGTGGGCCCCTGCAAGGTCTCCTTGACCTGCTCCAGTTCTGGGTCTGAGCACTTCCTCTCTGCAGCTGCAGGGCTGGCAACAGCTCTTGCCTTGCAGGGTGCTACTGGGAGGGATGGGTGCAGCGGAGGAGAGGCAGCAGGGTGAATCTCACCCAAAATGCCTCAAGGTCAGCAGGACTCCCCTTGAAATCTCCCAATGGACTGTGTCACCACCATCACAACTACAGAAATAATGACCAAGATTGACCTTTCCTTTTAAAAATAGAGAAATTTAATTTTGTGATATAGCAAACCACACATTTTTTGGATGTTTTGGCTTGCCAAATGGCTGTAACCTAGAATCATAGAATGATTTGGGTTGGAAGAAACCTTAATGATCATCTAGTTCCAACTCCCTGCATGGGTAGGGACACTTCCCACTAGATCAGGTTGCTCCAAGCCTCATCCAACCTGGCCTTGAGCGCTTCCAGGGATGGGGATTTCACAACTTCCCTGGGCAACCTGTGCCAGTGTCTCACCACCCTCACACCAAAGAGTTTCTTCC
Source organism: Chaetura pelagica (assembly GCF_000747805.2). Taxonomy (NCBI): domain Eukaryota; kingdom Metazoa; phylum Chordata; class Aves; order Apodiformes; family Apodidae; genus Chaetura; species Chaetura pelagica. The sequence goes on along the minus strand of NW_009952106.1, from coordinate 335,065 downwards.
TAATATCTAACCTAAATCTCACCTCTTCCATTACCCCTTGTCCTCTCACTACAAGCCTTTGTATAAAGCCCCTCCCCAGCTTTCCTGTAGACCCGCTTCAGGCCTTGGAAGACCACTTTAAGGTCTCCCCTGAGCCTTCTCTTCTCCAGGCTTCTCCGATTCTCTCAGCCTGGCCTTGTAGGAGAGGTGCTTCAGTCCTCAGATCATCTTTGTGGCCCTTCTCTGGACTTTCTCCATGAGCTCCATGTCCCTCTTATGTTGGGAGCTCCAGAATTGGACACAGTACTCCAGGTGGAGTCTCATGAGAGTTGAGTAAAAGGAGAGAAATCCTTCTGTTTATTTTTACTAGATCAGCCCAATGCCTTCTCTAATCTCCTAAAAATGCTGTCTTGTATCTTACTGTTAAATATTAGCTTGTTCATGTGAGTCTAAAGAGGCTCAGTCTACAAGAACATGTTACTATTGTTTAAAAAGACTCTGGAAAGACCCTCCCTCCAAGTCATGAGGTTCAGACTGGAACCCCTTGCTTTCTAAACTTCTCAGAGAGGAACCTGGGTGTGGCTGGACCCAGTCTTAGCCTCCAAATGTAAAAAGTTCAGACCTTCAGATCTCTAACAGAGTAAGTTAATGTATGGCTCGAGCTGGGTGCCTCAGAGAGGATCCCTGCCCGTATCTTGCCAGGTGCCTTCTAAGGTCTCACAATCCATCCACACGATGTGTGTCATCTAATCAGTCTGATTAAGGTTCACCTTCTTCCAAGGTGACTGTTCTCATGTCTCTTCTGCATCTTTGATTTAACCTTTTGTTCCATCTGTACATGAAATTCATTGGTCTTCTGCTGTCCAGGCAGAATAGTCCCTTTCTTCATTATCTGTACCTGGAATTATAATTCCTGGAATTCTGCTTTCAGCTGGTCCTTTTGCCGTCACGTGGTCTTGTCTTACTGCCACGGGGGGCTTGCTTCAGTGCTTATTCACTATATTAATCTATCCTTAATACTTTTCCAGGTAACAGTTTAACTAGACTTCAATAGTAGTTTCAATAGTGGCCCAAGGTTCCAATATCTCAGCTACTTAGCTAAGCAAAAAGCAAACCAGGGCCTAGTCTGGCTGAACACTAAATGTCTGGCTGCAAGCAAACTCAATATTCATTTTAATCCCAAATAGCCATACAGCTTACTAAACTCCTTGTAGCTTCCTCACAAAGCAAATATTGTTTCCTTTTCCTTAGAAAAAAACATCAAAATTGTTAAGGGATTCATGTAAATTAAAGAGTTAACAAAATTATTATAGTGAAGAGGTCAGAGAATACACTGGTTCTTTGGGTTCATGTGTTTCAGAGCCAAAGTACTGAAAAGCACTTCTATTCAAACATGGAAACTGTGGCTCTCTGTGCTCTCAGAAGGTTGACAGCATTTACAGAAGTGTGAAAGAGGAAAGGAAATCCCTTGGCGCCAGCTGAAGGAAGGAGAGGCAGTGAGATGAGCGGTCGCCCTTCAATCATGAGAAAAAGAAGAACCACCAACTTTGTTTCTGAACCACCAGCTCTCTTTTCTGTGCTAACAGGATACTCCTCCCAGTCTCACCTTCAATTTTAACTTGTGTTTCAGAGAAGTACATGTAAATGCCCCATGTAAGGACTAATTTGCATCACAGAAAATGGAAGGAACCCATAAAGTCAGGAAAAGAAGGGCTTAAGAAAGGGCTGTTTCATTGCCCTGCACTTCACTTTGAACTTGCTGAAGTTCAGATACATTCAGGACTGTTCTCACCCTGTTGTCAACCCAGTTAACCTCTGCCATTGTGGATTGTTTATTATAGAACAGGGTGCACAAGACATCACTGAAGGCAAAAATGTAAAAAAATGAGTTGTGAGTGCAGTGATCATAATATTTCATTGTTTAAAATATTTAAATTATATGGTTAAGAAATCTGGGGACAAGTACATGTGAAGATACATTGTTTAAAACAGTGAACTTTAACCATGTAGGTGTGCACATCTGTACAGATAACGACATCATAAATGTAAACACTCTTAGGTTAAACCAAGCTGGGTTAATCAGGAACTCTTCAGCTGTGGACAGAATATATTTCAGTCATTAGGAAGTAGTAAAAAATGATTATAGGCTAAAAAAGCTTTTACCCTGCTCTGAGTTGCAAAAGGAGCAGGATTTGGCCTAAAATATACCATCAGAAGCTCTTTGAATAAGTATACAAATAGAAATATAGTGGTTTTATACCTTTTGCCTAATGGTCTCAAATTAATTCCTAAACATTATTTAGCACTAGCTACAGCTTTGAGTTGTGTTTTCACAGGCAGCTCTGATATGGTTGTGTGAATTAGGTCCACAAAAAAAAAAAAATAAATTCTGTCACCATCATTCTTAATAATTTACCTCACTAACATAATGTCAGGTAACATATTGTCATGTCTCTACATAATTTTATTTTTGAGATTTTTATTTGCCTTCTTTTTGAATACCAGGTACACTCAGGGAGGGACACTAACATCTCCCCTTAGAAACTCAAACTGTATTATCATACTCTAGGAATAGTTTCTTAACTCAGTTGTAGCTTAAATACTAGAATAAGCTGTATCTGTCAAGTCATTCCTTTTAACTTTCCCAGGCAGTGGATGTCTGTGCCGTGCTTTACATGCATCTGATTGCAATGACACAATTGAAACATGCTTAAAAATCCTTTGTAATAAGCCTCTGGATTGTTATTCAAGAGCTGTTACTTTAGTTTCTGGCTTGTCACAAGAACCAGCCATGTAGGAAATGTATGAGTCTTTTCATATGAGAGAAAAATTAATACTGTTGGAAAAATTAATACTGTTGGAAAATTAATACTGGGAACTTTGTAACTAAGATGATGTTGAGAGATGTGCAGCCATTAAAGGCTGACTAATAAATCAGGGAAGTGAGAGCAGACTGCTGGTGAGAAAGATGTTCTTAGAGTTTCTCCACCCCATAAAGGCTGGGTCCAAATGTTTGTTGTCAGTTGCTAGAGAGCCTGTAACTTGACATAATCAGGCACTGATGTCAGGGCTTCAGGGCTAATACTGAACTAAGATCTTGCCAGCATTTCTAGTTAACCTGTTTTTAAAACAGATTGATATATGAAGCAAACTTAAGCCAGTATTTGGCTGAAGTTACCTCTACTGTTAAAAGTGGGGAGAGGGCAGTTGGTGGCTCCAAGAAGGCCTGATAGCCAAAGACTAGTGTCCTTGTGAATCTGATAAATCACAGATGGTCCAAATTTTTTTAAGAGCTCCAAGGTTTCTTGTGGGATTCCCTTAGATAAGAATTTGAAGGGCGCTGGTCACTTCTGAAGGAACATTCCCCTCTCAAGGTCCAGCATATGAGAAGAAACAACACATTAAAAAAACAACAGCAAACAAACATATTTGTCCCTTCTTTGCATAGAGATGGACTGCCTACACTGTCTTAGAAGAAGCATGCAGTCAGTGGATGTGTAAGGCAAAAGGAACGATTAGACATGAAATTGTTGAGCAGAAACTTAAAAAGCAATGGAACTGAAAAACAGACAAACCCTGACACATATATAGCCTCCTGGATCAGGGTCAGGCCCTAAATACACAATACTGTCTGAAAGTAGCACATGTAGTAGTGAAGTAAACACACAATACATAATTGTAAAATATTTTCTAGATTCAGAATAATATCCTTTTACTTGTACAATATGTTCCTTTAATAAGGAAGAGATGTCAAACCTGAACTTGCAGTCATAAGTGCTTGTCTTAGAGAAGGTTCCTGGAACCATCTCGGCTCAGATTCAAAGGCTGCTTAAATTTTTAGGCTAAACTAATCAAGTTAAGTATGTTCTTGACAGATTATTTTCTCCCTTCCATAGCTCTTCCCTGAGGGAAGAACTCAGGAGAACGCCTACAGTGCATGCACACAATTTGAAGTGGATATTAAAATAATCCCCCACCTGAGCACAGAAATCTGGTAACTATTCAACCAGCTGTGCATTTTGCATGTGTAAATTAATTTTGCATTCACAGGTAAATTCATATGTGTTATGGATAGATAAGAAAGGAATCTGAATCTGTTCTATAGCATTCATACGTGGATTTTATCACATTAAACCATAATCATGAATATACAAATAAATATAAATATGCATAGAACATATCTGGCTGCATTCACTTTCCCTCTGGAACTGTAACAGTGTTTAGCCAATTGAGAATGGGACAGTGGAGCTCTGCACAAGATAGCCTTTGCCTGTCACGTTTTGGGAAAATGAGTAGGGCAGCAAGACTGATCATTTTTTCAAACTGTAGTGGCCTAGAAGAATAGCTGATTTCATACTCTGGGTGTTTAGATTTCAGTTGGTTCATCATTGCAACTCTTACTCTATTTTTTGGAATACAAATCTTGAGGTTATGCAATGCACTATTCAAGATCTGTATTGTCAGGCCTCAGAAAGGAAGTGTGTCACCAGTCCCACTGGTCACTTCTTGGCACCAAGTTGTCAGCAGAGGGTTGTGCGAGTGCTGGGTTTCTGGCACCAATCAATTTTTTTATTTTTAGTTTTCTTTTTCTTTAGAGAACAGGCACAGTTTTGAGCTTCACAGAGGAATGTAGGAAAATAAGGTGGCTTAACATTTGAGTCTGCCAGGTCTCTGCCAGTACTATCAGTTTCTGTAGTATAATAAAAAATGGAAGTGTTTCTGCATGAACTGTCCAGGATGAAGTTGGGTGATTACAATGACCAATACTTCATCTAACCTTAGAGATGTCAACTCTCATCAATTTCTCGTGGAAACAGAAATATCTTCCAGATATTCATACGTTTAAAGCACCTGCATTTCACATGTTTACAAGACAGTTTTCCAATATGATTTTCAGAGTCTATATGTCTCAGAATTCCAAGAAAGATCTTTTTACAAGTCATCCCATATTTCGTGTTTAGTGGTCAGGTTAAAGTTTGGGTAGCAGTGGTGGCACATCCAGACTTTTCAAATTCCTCTTAGGAACCACAGGGACCATTCATGTGGCTTTGCCTATATTCCTGTGGGCATAGGTTTATATTATAGGATTAAGGTTTATATATTTGAATATTGCCTGTCAGATAAAAGAATATTAATTAGTGTAAGATGTTAAGAATCGATCAAAGTACTTGACTAACTCTCCAGGGGTACCTCCCTCATACTGATGTGGTTTTGGATTAGATTAGATTAAATGTAATTACCTCAAATTCTATTACCACATGGCATTTAATATTTTAATCACAAAGATTCCCAGCAAATTTTGGGACAAAAAAAAAACCAAAAAACACAACCCCGCAGATACTCTTCTTCAATCAGAACACACAAGAAATCTTTCAGTACTTTTTCCTTTTAGAAAAAAAGAGCAGAAGAATACTGAATTCATAGATTCTTTACCTTGTTGGTTTATTTTTCAGGAAAAAACATAATAATACAAATTTAAGAATGCTACCATTTTAGAAGTATTATTTTGTTGAGCAGTTACTGGTAAAAGGCATTAGCTAACTTCAAAAATCAATGCTGATTATCTGGGGCTATAGGGTAGTTTTTTTGCCTACTTACAACTCAGTTTCTAGTTTGCGAATTTCCAATTCTAATGCCCCATAAAGGATTAGGAGGCAAAAAAAAGTCTTTGCTCAAGACTTTACATTCCCTTTCTTCCTATTCTGTCACATTATTTAATCAGATAATGATGACAGTGACTCAAATAAACAAAAATAAAAAGCTCACTGTAAAACATCTGAGATCCCCAGAAAGCCCTGTAGGTAAACCAATTTTTTAAAAAATAACATTGACAATTCCTCTCAGTTCCAGAACATCACAAGAAGGAGAAAAACTATTCTTTTCCCTTTGTAAATCACTTTAAGTTCAGGGTATGTTACTTTGCTTGAAAATTTCAACCCTAAAAATAGGAAAGCATCAAAAATTATATGAATCTTGTCCCCTGCTTAGTGCAGAAGACGTGCCGTTATGGGTACACTCTGTCCTTTGCTGGGTTTTGGCTGCAGCTAGCAGCCCTTGTGTTACCTGCTGCTGGAAAATAGCTTTATCATATGAGGTTCCTGTGTTATAGTACTTCTTCTTACTGGTGTACTCCTGGTTATTTCTTCAGTTTTTTGTCTAATGTTTATGTTTGCAATATATGAGTGGAATCAGAAACCATGGCATGAAAGACATTGACAATCTAGATAATGCTACAAATCTGTATCTTCTTTCAGTCCCCTACTTCAGTCTTTACTATCCTGATATTTATTTTACTTTGTTACATTGATATACTGCATTTGTGTTTATCCACAAAAAGCCTAATCATATGGGAACCCTTTGGTTAACAAAGAAGTAGGAACATTTTTTTGAGGCGCAGCAAGTATTTTTCCATCCAGCTCTATCTTTGCAACCTTATGATGTCTTTGACAGATGAGGCTTTTTCTCTATGATTTCCAGTGTGAACTATTTAATATTAGCATAATGTTTTTGTCAGAGGCATGACTTTTACCAGCACAACTACATAGCAGAAACCTATAGGAAAAATGCTGCTGAAAAAAGCAAATATAATGTTGTGATTTTCATATGGTAGTGAGTTACATATAAAACACTTCACTACCAATATATCTTCAACTGAACTTTAGAAGATAGTTGGAACAGTACAGTTTCTGTGTGGAAACATGGCTCAAATGATTTTTCACTATTCCTTTTAAACCCAGTTGGCTATCCTGGTCAATGTGGAATTGTAATTCAGTTAAATTATGTATATATGTAGTTTAAGTGTTTTCTTGAAAAGAAATGTGTTTAAAACCTTGAGTCAATCTAAGAGTAACTGACATGCTGCACAGAAATTTAGGGAAGTACCTAAGAGTTTTGCCAAATCAGAACCCAATGCGTATTGAATACCTACATACTTTTAAAATTCTCCTTTCAGACTATGCATTCTCAAGCTCAAGAACTACTGATGATTCAGCACAATTATTATTATACATAATTTCTACTGGGAAAGACATTAAATGATACCATAGATATTAATGATATATTATGCTATTCTTATAGTACCTCCCACTATATGCTAGATGCAATTCAGAGAAGGAGTGTGCTTGTTCTGAGAAAGCAATAGTCTAAAGACAGATAGAAAACTTAAAAAGAATTATAGAGAGGGAAATATTATATATGGTTTAACATAAAATGTCTGGGAGGTGACATGATGCTGGAACAGAGTAGTATTAACATACATATTTTTTTCTACTCAGACCTCAAAGGCAGATGAGAATGTTTTAAAGGTTACCTTTAATTTTTTATTGTCCTTCTTCCTTGCAAATGGATTTTTAGATGCTTTCCAAGCAGTAGCAGAGTCAAATGAAACAAATACTTAGGGACAGATTGTGAGAATATGAGAAAAGGGGATAGTGACAATTTTTGAGAGTAGTGAGAGATTTGCAAAGTAAAAGGGTTTTATTGGAACATATATACTCATAAACTCCAAAAAGTTTCTCAAAAATATTTGCAGTGCACTTCTGATGAAAAACCAGTGATCTGAAAGTCTCCTTGCTTCCTGCCTCCCAGGTTGAGCACTGTCAGCACTGACAGCCAGCTCTGCTCAAGGACTGCCTCCAAGTACCATTGCTGGGAATGTGGGAGTCCATTTAAAATGAGGTCTCTCTGCCTGGAAGAACTTAAAGATCCCTTGAAGTGATGGGTGATCATGTTGTACCACATCAGTATTCTCCTTTTAAATATATGTGATAGCAAATGGTTATACACATTTGATTTAGGGTGCAGCATGACATTACAGCAATGATCTAAGGGCTGGTGTCACTGGAAGATGTGTTCACATTTCTCAGAGCAGTTCCTTGTGTAAAGTTACATTCACACAGCTATAAAGGTGTTAGGCAAGGAAGTCATGTATTTGTATAGACTCTGATGTTAAACTGATGTAATCTGAGTGGACATAGCTTTCTCTATGTTGATTTAGCTTCAGTTAATTGCCTACTGACTTAAGCTAAATCCTTAAAGCCACTCTTGACTTCCTGTATATCAGGGTGTATTCTGTCTAATCACTGTAGTTTTCTTTTCTGTATAGATGTTAAGTCTTCTGGGATTTAGAAGCCTAAGACTCCTTTTAGAAACTACTTGCACATCTAGGACCCTTAGTTTTTTTGCAACACACTAAAACTTGAGCTTACCTTGAAAATAATATCAACAATCTTAAAATGGCAAGAGGCTGCACCTGTGTTGTGTGGCTTAAAGTCCTAGATTAAAAAACAAGTCCAAAGCAAATATTTAATTGAGGAGAAACAATTAACAGTTCAGAGAGATCAAAGAGAGGACTCGCACTCCTGACTAGGATTGTTTAAACTTGCCTGGCTGCAGGATAGGAGCTGTGACCACTTCGAGGTCACCTTCACAGTCAGAAGTGACAGGAACTTTAACATTTAAGCAATCCCAGATCTCCAGGTGTAAGATTTGTGGAGAGCCCTGAACTCCATTTAGCTACACATTTTCCATGCCCAGGGATTTCTAGTGTCTCATTCAATAATGACCTCCAACCATGAAAGCTAGTGGTAATCACAAGTTCTTAAACTGTCAGTTATCTGGTATTTGCATCTCTTGTTGAGGGCAAAGAGCAGGGTGTGGAAGAGGGAAAGATGGCATGCAAAGTGAAACTGAATTCAAGGAGAGATCTACAAACACACAGGCTAAAAGGCCAGTGGCTAAACTATCCTGTAATATGGAGACTCAGGAAAAGTTAGGAATGCAGAGGTATCTTCTGACAGAGAGAGCAAAATGTTAGCATGGCTTAAGGCAGCTTAATCAACTTAATTTTCCATCCCTGCTTTATACATGAATTTGATTAATTTAATATACAGAAGGAGATTTCATATGTTCATATTCTACCTCTCTTGGACATGGTGGTAACAGTTCAAAATCTGAGACACAAAAGTGCATCGTCATATGCTCTTGGCTAAACTGAAATACCTCCCTCTAATAATGTGAGTAACAATAGTTTTAGCATTAATCTTAGATTTCTGAAAGGCAAGTATTTTCCAAGAGAAGGGAAGATTATTTGAACAGAAAAATATCTAAATATCTACATAAGAGACTCATGGGATATCATCTTGCTGTGTCTTGCTAGTGGAACATGGCCAAATGTGTCAAGGCTTGCTGATGGTCCTGGTGGCCTGGCCACACCAACCCTTTATATTTGCACTGTGAAGTTTTGGGATTCTGTTCAAGGATCTAGGACAGATGGGCAATGTTGTTCTAGTCGATTTCCTCTCCAGTGCACTGCCTTGAAAATATTAACAGCAATAAGCTATTTCTCTCTCAGTGAAAAGTGCTATCATATGGTAAAATGACCAAGGTGAAGGTACAGAAAAGCCTTATTGTAGTTGAAACTACAAACTAACCTGTGTGTGAAACAGTGTGAAAAGTACAGAACTGACATTCTTTTACTGATCAAAAAGAAAAAGTCAGGCCTCCAACATAATGATTTAAAAAAATTATGCATGCTGGACAGCCTTTACCCCTTATCTCCTTTGCCTAGTACACGTGCCAGCATGAATGACACGATATGGTACACAGCCCTCAGATGGCTCTAAGATTACAAAGTCCCACTGTACTAAGGCTCTACCCCACAGCCAGCATCTCTCCCCTGTCCCATTGCAAGTGTTCCTGTGGCTGCAGGTATTCTTTATCTTTCCTTTGAGGGTAGTTGAAGTACATCAGCTACAGAAAGGTTAAAAAAAAAAAAAAAAAAGTAGAAAAAGCAGCATTTGGCACTGAAGACAAGTCCTCAGGAGATACAGACAAGAAATCTGTCTTGGGGCAGTAATTTCCAGATGGAACCAGTGCAGAAAACACATTCCTGAAACTAGTAGATGAAAACATGGCAGCTGATACAGCTTAAATTTGTGAGTCAGGCAAATCAGTGTTTACCCAGGTAGGATTAATGCTGATACCACCCAGACTTGAAGTCACTTAGTGCCAGCAGTAAGGTTTCTGGGGTTGTGCATCTAAACTGGCTACTTGCTCTGCTGGCTGCTCTGAATACACTATTGATTTCTTCATTTATTTAAAAAATGACAAAACAAACACTCCCAATACAATCTGGTCTTTGATTTGCAGGAGGCCTGAGCTGGTTCAGGCAGGTTACGGTAATTTGTCTGTTGACATTCTTCTGATGGACAAAATGCCTATTATAAATATGTTTGTTACTTCTGCTCTAGTGGCATCTCGCCAAAAATATGGTCTGATTCTAGCTTTAGGAGTTTGCTCTGCAGATACAGTGCTCTCATATGCAGTTCAGCTCTGAACACTAAGAGCTCTAACTTTCAGCATACGCCTTCCAGAGTATTATATTTGCTTTGAGACCACTTCAAAATGAAATGAAATTGTACATGCTTGTTGAGCTGATCTGGCTATAATTTTAGTAATCGTATCAGAGAAGCCAACTCTCATTCATTTCCCAGGGTCCGAACACCCTTCAAATTACATCTATTACTCAAAAAACCTTTACACATTTAACTACAAGCTGCATTTGGGATGAAAGCTTGCAGGAATAAGATGACATACGATGAATAAAAGAGCCTGGGAAATCCCATTCTTCTCCCTGACCCCAGTGCTTACCAGCAGAAATGAAAAGTGGAGAGGTACTCTGCTGTGCCAGACACCAAACAGGGTGCCCAGTGTGGAAAGCCACTTTGCAAAGGCTGCTGCAAATCCAGACTGGAGATCAGAAAATCATGATCAATTATCAAAAACTCTAACAAGAAGAGATATTTTTATATATAGAAGACAAGGAAGAGGTATTAGAAGAAGAGTGTGTAATACAGCAATTGGTCTGTAAAAGGGAGATTAGGAACTAAACTAAAGGGACAGGAGAGCATCTTTGAACTTAAAGCCCAAACCAGTCTGGAGCACATGGATTTTCATCTGCCTACTGCAGCTTCTTCTGCCTGCATTGTAAACCTCTGGTTTGACCACAGTCTCAGGTAGGCTTGGACTAACTGGATGTTCAGTCTGATTTCTCATGGAAATTCCTGTATTCTTCTAATTGAATAAGGCTCTTCACTTGAGGTTCAGATCTGATTGCTGTGGTGATATTTAAACACATGTTTAAATGCCTTGCTAAACCAGAGTTTATGTTGGTGCCTGTTTTGAGCACTGCAGAAGTTGCACTACTCTTAAGAACAGACTTGTGGTTCCTCTGAATGGGAAAAGATGGAGGCTTATGACTGTTAGCTCTGCTGGATTGATTAGTACATGATAACTTGGGTGGATGTTTATTTAAAACCAGATGCTCAATTAATCTGTGTAACTATCTGAAACAACTCCTGAGGTCAGTCTTTTAAACAAAGGGATCGGGCAGATGCTCAGTGTTGCGATGCAAGTGGAGCGCTACAGGTTTGAGAAAGCAGATGTAATTCCAATAGAAGCTTGAATTACTCACTTTTCTTGCAGTCATTGGATTGTTAGAGCTGTTGCATCAGTTTCCAGGCAATGCTTTTACTAGCTTAACCATCTTAATTCATGCTGCTAGTAGTATCTAGCATCTGAGACCAAACACTAGGCTCAGCTTCCAGCTACCACCCGGTGAGTAGCAGCTGCTGCCCATTCAGCTGAAAAAGCACAACTATTTGAGTCTGAACAGCTTTAGATGCCTTCTAGAGAACATTTAGGCTTGTCTGCTTAGTTTGCAGTATTGTAATTGTTACTATGGCTGTGATCAGTCACTTTATCTTAGCTGAAGTGGGGTAAAACTAACCTCTGAAGGCTTCTGCCTCCTTAAATTTACTGAAGATAAGAGAACATATGACTCTCCACATTAGCTACTTCTGCAGGCTTTGCCTGGGTAGAGTAAAGCCAACAATCTATCTAGCTCTGTCTGATTTTCTGTATTTACAAAAGAAAGTGATAACACACATCTGTCTTCTCAGTGGTGCATGGAACACAATGAGAAAATACATTTTGAAAAACATCCATAGAAACACACATTGTTCTCCAGGTCCTGCAAGGGTATCACACTGTGGAATCCAAGTACTAGCATTGCATGGGTTAGTGCTTCAGTTAATCAGAGGGAAAACGCCTTTGTTGCCAGTTTTGTCCCTTGTATGTTGGGGGGCGGAGAGGGGCAGTTTGAGTAAAGTGCTGCTTTGTTGAACCTCCTGAGGATGTTTGTGGTCCCTTGTACTGCAGAGATAATCAAAAGCAACCTCCCTGAGACAGTGGGGATGGGACTGGGACATGGAACAGGATATTTATTTGATGTCAGAAGTGAGATTTCTGGTCTTTAGGACATGTGTCCAAGACTGTGCCTAGTGCTGTTCTTGTATCGCCTCACCTTCAGGAACTGCATGGAGCATTCTTTCTAAAATATTATCAAGAATAGAGTGAGTGCTTTCTATTTCCTCTGCTAGAGTAAATGACTCATTAGCCCATAAACTATAACTTCTCATTTCTCTCAGATTCTTCTTTTTTACTCTCTGTCTTCCATTTAATTTGATCAGGAACATTAATTTGCACTCTGCAGTCATACGAGTCATAGAATACATTGAGTTGCAAGGGACCTTTAAAGGTCATCTAATCCAACCTCGCTTTGCAGTTAGCAGGGACCTCTTTAACTAGATCAAGTTGCTCAGAGCCCCATCAAGCCTAACCTTGAATGCCTCCAGAGATGGGCCTTCCACCACCTCTCTGGGCCTCCTGTTCCTTTGTTTCACCACGCTCATAGTAAAGAACTTCTTCCTAATGTCTAATCTAAATCTACGCAGCTCTTGTTTAAGACCATTGACCATCATCCTATCATTACACACCCTGTAAATAGTCCCTCCCCAAATCTGGTTAATGTGTTGAACAAGACCAGACCCAGTACTGATCCCTGGGGGACATCACGGCTACATGCTTTCAACTTCACCCTGCAGCACTAATGGTTGGACTAGGTGATCTTAAAGGTCTTTCCCAATCTCAGTGATTCTGTGAAATTCTATAAAAATATATCATGACCCTCTGAGCTCTGTCACTCAACCAGCTCTCAATCCACCTCACTGTCTACTCATCTAACCCACACCTCCTGAGTTTCTTAATGATGCTGTTATAGGAGACAGTGTCAAAAGCCTTGCTGAAGTCAAGGTAGATTACATCCGCTGCACTCCCCTCATCTAACCAGCCATTATGATATCATAGAAGGCTATAATATTGGTCAAGTATGATTTACCCTTGGTGAATCCATGTTGACCACATGTGGGGAACAGTCTATCTTCTCTCCCCCCACATCTGCCCTCTGGAAGTTCAAGTTGGCAGTTCTGCTAACTCCCCTCCTTGCTTCTCCAAAACTTGGAAACTATCATTTCATGATCACTCTGCCCAAGATGGCTTCCAGACTTTATATCCCCCAGAAGACCTTCTCTGTTAACAAGCAGCAGGTGCTTTCCCTGGTTGGCTCTCTCACCAGCTGTGTCAGGAAGTTATCTTCTACACTTCCACAAACTCCAGGAACCTCCAGGGCTGTCCCCTCTCTGCTGTGTTGTATTTCCAGCACACATACAGGAAGTTGGAGACCCCCACAAGAACATGGGTTATCCATTCCCTATGCCCTAAGCATATGGGGCCTTCAGCTCCCTTCAGCAGTCCTATGACTTCGCCTCAATGGCACCTGCAAGTTAGGTGAGCCACTGTCTTTATCACTATTTGATTCCCCTTGCAGAGCATCTTATTTATTTTGCAAGGTCACCTGAGGAGGTAGAACAGCTACTGGAGGGACACACCGCATCTTTGCACCGGGCCAGAACTTTTTGCCATTACTTGCTATCCTCTAGATCATTGTGCTCAGCCAGACAGAAAGAGGATGGGAAGCCCTCTGTGCCAGGTATTTTACCTGGCTATTGGGCCTGTTTCAGGGAAGCTAAGTGATGGCACCAGTGGTCCAGCTCAGTCTCACACTCCCTTCTGGTCCTCAGCCTACACACCTCTTCACAGAGCTCAATCACCAAGCTGAGGAGCTCCTTTACTTGGGCACACCTTCCACAGGTGTTCTCACTGCTGCCACCAAATACTCTCAGGTGAAGATCAGAGGATCCGAGGAGTTGGACTGCAGTAAAGAAGTTTTAGTTTTAACTGCATTGAAAGTATGCAGTATATATATAGCCTGTGTGAATATATGAGAGATGCATGAGTTAGATATAAAATACATTCCTGGGCTGGGCAAGGCAAATTGAATATAAAATTTATATTAAACTGACTGCCATTAAATATTTTTACAATTCAAATATCGTTCATATTAGTCATATCTCCTGAAAAATATATTAATGTAAATTTATTGGGAATATAGTGATCCTAGCCTTTAAGAGATGACACCTCTGTACTTCTTATCAAAATAGTTGTCAATTAGCTATTGAAACTGTGTAGAGAGGGCAAATAGATGAAATTTTAAAAGGATCTATTGAAAAAGATCTAAGGAGGCATGCTGTCTCTTATGTTGCTGCTGATGCACAAAAAACTGCCTGGAAGAAGCCAAGACAGGGTTAAGAATGCTGGTGTAAGTAGATAAATGACCAGTGCCTTTGGGGCACTGATGTTTCATTACATAGGCAAGACCATCACATGCATTCACATGTAGTGGGAATAAGGAAGACTTTGGATGCTTTCTGAGTGTCAAGGATCTAAGCCAGGAAACTTTTTGAAATCACAAGATGAGAAGGAAAAAGAGGGCACATGGTGGCTTTCAACTTCTTTTTTACTCTTGCAAAAATCAATCAATAAAAATGTCATATTTTACACCACACTAGAAATGACTGCAGTCTGCTGCCACCATCTTTAGACACAGGTTGAAACACAGACCCTGGTCAAAAACTATATCAAGACTCTTCTACTTGGATGCAACATCTTTATAACAAGGACAGTGCTGTTGTGTATTCCAGGTGACTAGTGCTGGCAGGAATTTTAAAAAAATAAAACAAGCCACAACCAAACCAGCTTCTGCTTGGTGTAAAATTCCAGGCTGTTAACATTGTGCTTAGGACAAAACAGCTGTGGCCAGTTTTCCAGCACATGGGAACAACCCATCCATTGGCCAGCCAAAATACCTGTTCAGCTACAAGCAGGGAAGCCAAGGAAGTTGGCCAGTTCCCTAAGAGACTAGCCAGATTGTGAGCCCATCAGACAGTAACACCTTTAGCTAAGCAGCCAACTTGCCTGACTTCTACCAAAAGTTTTCAAAGAGCCATTGTGCCTCCAGGGGAAAAAAAAAAAAAAAAAAGGAAAAAAAAATTTAAAAAAGGCTAAAAAGTTACCAGTGAAAAAGAGTTAGCCTGTGGAAGATGTGTATTGGTAGAAAAATTATGACCAGGTCAAGAGGCAATTCTGTCTATAGTGCTTAAACAGTCTCTGTTGCCCAAGGCCTGGAATCATTACAAAACAATGCTGAAGCCAAAGGGGAGGTACACCCTGGAAACAGAGTACATAGTGTTGAAGGACTAACTGGTGAGGCAGAGGGTGGTAGAACTCAACAGGTTCGCCACTGACAATGCACAGAAGCCTACCCTGCTAATGACATTCCACTGAATAAGGAATTACTGTTCTTCATGTTTTCCTTGCTAGCTGTTCTTACCCATGGGACTAGAGCACTTGGGAAATTTTGCCTCTAAATTTGCATTCTTGCAAATACAGGGAAAGAAAAGCATTTGCTAATATTTAGAAACTTAGTACAGGGAATGTTAAATATGTAACAGGAGTACACCAAAATCTGTACACATATATCTGAGGTACAGTTGACTCCAGCCACAGTTCAAAAGTTGGACGTTTTATTTCTGTAAAACAACCCCTTTATTATTACCTACACTTGGCTTCCTTATTTGTATGTCCTAGGTTGACCCTCACTTGGGGTGAGTATTGAATAGAAATATTCTCTTCTCATTTGCTCCACTAGTTTCTTACTAAATGTTCCTTTTATGATGCCTCCATACGGTGTCATAAAGACTTAATGGCTGTCACTAGAACTTTATGGAACTAGATAGTCAGAAATGAAAGGGGCCATTGAACTCTGATGGACCACTTTCGGGCCCTTGAGTGCCTTGGTGTATTTTCCACTGAAAGAAACCAGCAG
>NW_009952106.1:241781-318804 GCF_000747805.2 Chaetura pelagica | reverse complement strand
CAGGAATATATAGCAGAGGTGAGGAACTGTCTTTGCAATGCAAATCACACAACCCTAACAAGCTAGACAGTAAAGTACTCTATGTCACCCAAACCCAGCAATTTTACCTTTAAAGAAAATGTTCACTAGTGCTAAAGATTATTTCTGCCCTGATCAGAATTCACAAATCCTGCCACATATCCATAGACCAACAAGTTTTTAGCCCTCAGAGGGACTGCAGTTAGTATTGAAGCCTTTGGTTTAGCCAAGTCAGACCTTGACAGTATCCCCATTTTTGTATTTATGTAACAGAAATATTTTGCATTCCTCTAGCACCCTTTATCAGAGGATTAATCTCTTTTACAGACAGTAATGCTCACAATGCCAGTGTAAATTTGGGTTTGTTTGCAGATGAGAAAGAATGAAGCACAAAGATGATGCAACTCATTTAAAGAAGGCTTGGCAGAGCCGGCCACAGAATCCGGATCTCCTGATACCTGAGCCAGTGCCTTCACTGTAGTGTCATTGTCTGTTCACCTGGACAATGTGCAAACAGGCATTTCAGCTGGACTTAAATACAAATAAAAACTTCACCTGCTTCTAAAAATTGATTCCTAAACTCATGGGTTTGGAGATAGACAACAAGTATGCTCATTGTCCAGGATATCTTCAGGAATGAGATTTCGCTAGTTCTGAAAAGCAGAACTTAGTGACTAAATAAAGAACATCAATTGTACTAATGTATTTTTTCAAAAAATAATCTTTCCCTTTTTCTAATGAAAACTTCTAAATGGCTATGCTGAGTGTCAAAGTATCACAGAAAAGAAAAAGATGCTGTGAAAAGAAAAAGTCTGCTTTTTTCACTTGTGCCTGTACATCTGTCTGAGATGCCATTACAGTCAAAGCTGATTTTATTTGTAAGCGTTTGACAAAGTTTCCAGGAAATACGTGCTTGCACTAGATCTGACAGTATGTGATTCTGAGCATAGGACAGCAATTTCTTTTTCCTAGGCTGACAGGTTAGAACATAATGAACAGGATGTTCATTTCCCACTTACACCAACTCATATTCACATACCAACCATAACTGACATTGTGTAACACTCAAGTTCTATGTGGACCAAAGACTTTGATGGAGAGTGTGACTTGGGTATATTCCTTGATGCAATGAACACGTGCAAGGCATTGTTCCAGTGGAAATAAGCAGCAGCAGGTGTAATCTCTAATGTGTCCCTTTTCCTGCCTCTCCAGTAATTCTGTGTTCCTGAGCACTCAGTTTTCTTTCATATTTGAGGGTGTTCCTGTTGTAGTGTGCCTATTCTTGTTCCTTCTCCCACATGGGGAAATGATACCTGCATTAATCTACTGATTTTAAGGGATATAGCTACAGATCCAAATTGTAATGTGAACCACTTTTGGGCTGAAAGCTGTTGCTTTTCAGATCCTGCTGTTCTCTAAAATCACACTCAGAGAATTCTTGAAACTCCTACTAATTTCATCCAGAGCCAAAACTATCTACAATAAATAAATAAATAAATAGATCATTTGAAATGGCATGGACTTAAACATTCTGTCCTAAAACCAGATCATCTTACAACACAGGGAGCTCTTTCTTTTAGCTCTTGTAGACATTATTTGAGAGGTCAGCATGGGTATCCCCATGACAACGCTAACGAAAAAGTCTGAATGCCACTATTTAGTGAATTATTTTTTTAAAACTCTGTTTGCGTCATCTTTGTCACAGCTACTTCTCTGTTTTGCCAGAACTTCAAGCCATGTGGAGAGTAACTACAAAATAAGTCCATCCCTGTCAGCTGTGGCTGTTTGCTGAGATCTGAGAGAGAAAAATGTTCCTAACTGTATTAAAACACACTATGAAGGCAATTCACTCCAGCTTGAATGTGTTGACCTTATTCTAACGAATGTGTTTTTTTACATTAACAATGCCTTTCCTGTCTGAATGGGCTTTTTAACATGAATAATACCTTGTATTTCTAGTAAAAATGCAGTCTCTTTTTAAGAGTCAGTTTTTATGGTGTTGTCTCTGACAAAAAAAATGTTGTATGTCAATACAATAGATTACTTTCCGTAATGTCATTCTACTGAGTTTCAGCTGTTGGGGGTGGTGGGTGCACCTCTGTGCTATACACGCATACATGCACACAGCCCAGCCCAAGAGCAGTTCAGGCATGCAGGCCAAATTCACAAATTCAGAGCTTCCAGAACCAAGAAACCAAGTTGTCTGCAGGTGTTTGACTTTGATGCATGAATACTTGGTTTGTATCTGTACGTCAGTGGCTTAGGCCCAGCAGGAAACAAAGAGCCACAGGGCTGCTTGTTCACCTCCACCCACCCCCCCCACTACTGTGGGATGAGGTGAAAATCCAACTAAAAGCCTGTGAGTGAAGACAAGGACAGTAAGGGTTCACTCACCAGTTATGGTCACGGGCAAAATAGACTTGACTTGGGGAAAAAATCATTTTAATTTATCACTAATCAGGTGCAAATAGGACAAAGACAAAACAAAAAAACAGCTTCAATACCCCACTTCTCCCTTCTTCCCAGGCCCAAATTACTTTGTACCCAATTTCTTCTCCCCCCCAGTGGCACAGGGGCACAGGGAATGGGGTTTACAGCCAGTTTGTCACGTGTTGTTTTCTGTTGCTCCTTCCTCCTCAGGGAGAAAGGCTCTTCACAATCTTCCCCTTTTCTGACATGGGGTCTGTCCTATGGGAGAGAGTCCTTCACCAAGCCTTCCAACATGAGTTCCTCCTACCAGGTGCAGTCCCTCAGGAACAGTCTGCTCCAGCATGGGCTGCCCATAGAGTCAACCCTGAGGTCTTACAGCAGTTGATTTCCCTTTTTTAATATGTTATTCACAGAGTTGTATCCCTCATCACCTCAGCCTTAGCCAGAGGTGTGGTTGGATTTTTGGAGCTGGGGGAGCCAGCTGTGATCTTCTCACAGGAGCCATACCTGGTGCCTTTCCCCTGCTACCAAAACTACACCACACCAACCCAACACACTGTACTACTGTTTATTAGTTGCACTTTATGTTCTCATGGAATGGCATTGCACCATATATTGGTACAGCAACTGACTACCATTAATTCTATTCTTTAAAATCTCTTTCCAAGTCAGATTTCTGCTTTAGCCCACCCTGGACCCTTCAATTCATTCTGCACAAAAGATCTGAGATCTTCAAGCTATAACCATTGCTCAGGCCACAAAAACATCCCCCACTACCCTCAGTCACTTGTACTTGGTCCTTTTCCAGAGATATTCTCACCACTTGTTTCCCCATTTCAGTCCTCCTTTGCTCATAAAAACAGTCAATTAACCTTTGCAACAACCCTCCTCAAAACCACCCCTGGAGACAAAAGGGAAGTGAAAAACTCACAGCACACCCCTCTGGAGCGAGGCAACAGCCAGCAAATGGAGCCAGACTCAGGCTGGCTTCACCTCATGCTGCATGAACAACCCTCTTTTACAGCAGGAGTTTAGACGAGGTGACTCAAAGCTCTTCCTTCAAGCAGAGATGCTTTTCCAGTCTTTCGATTTTCCTAACTTGCTGCTGTTCCCATTTTCCTCTTAATCACACTGTCACCAGCGCTCAAACAAACCTAAAATGAGACAAAACCTGGACTAAAACCAAGTCCAGTTCAGTGGCTTTATTCTACACAAAGCCAAGGATGCCTCAGCTGCTCTTTGCCACGGGGAGCTTTCTAAAAGGCAAGCCTCTTGCAGAAACGTCTCTACGGAGAGCATCTGTAAACATAGCAGAGCTTAGGTAGCAAAAATAACCCACCTTTAGGAAAGTGAGGTCAGGAAAACAGGTCAACATTAGCTTCTTTAACCTAGGGCAGGGACAGAGGTGTCTCTTTTTGGCTTGCAGAGCAGCACACATGCAGTTCCTGGGCAGAAGAAAGCAACAGGGAAAAGTAAGCACGTTTTTCTTTGGATGCTTGTCTTTGGGGAGTACTTTAGTTCCAAATTGGGTTTTCCATCTTTCCTCATCTGTGTTCTTTCTTCCAGGTCTTGCTGTTTAGCTTTGAGGAAAATGCTTCCTAAATAGTTACTATTCAACCCATTCTTATTAATCAGCACTTTCATGTGTTTTTTTACTTTAAATCCTGAAATATCTCCCCTAAAAATATGTTTAAGGTTCATAGTCATAACAGAAATATTTGTAAACACTGATGAAAACTAAATATATGCCTGATTTAACTTTGTTACAGTGCAGTAGTTTTCCTTCCATGCTAACAGTCTGAAAGGCAGTTGCCTTTAAAAGCCCAGGCAAATAAAAGTGAGTTTTGGAAGATGAACTCCAGGACAGGAAGTTCAGTGCAGCTGGGCAATGAGGGTGCTTAATTAGTTAATGCAATTCTAGCCTCACCATTCCTAGTGTCCAAAAGGCCAAGTAGAAATTTATTATCCCAGTAGTTAACTGTGTTAGGTAACCATGATCCTAGGTTATGTGAATAGCGTAGGTATTTTCTTACTTTGTACAGAAGGTTTGAGGCTTAATGTTTGAGTTCTTTTTGTGACAGGTCACTGATGCATTAATTTAATCTGATGGCTGAAGATCCCTAGTTATTGGTGGGTGGTTAGGGTGGTAGTGAGAGGATATATTGTTTCTGTCTTGCAAGGCAAGGTTGTGGGGTTTTTTCAGGGACCTAAGCAGTATAGATAGTACTGATCAGGAATATGCCATTTTTAACATGCAATTAGGAACTACAACTGTAATAATTCTTTACACAACTCTGGATCTGTGCAGAATACCTCCAGATTTTCCACCTCCCGTTTTTGCATTTCTCAATGAAACACACTACATAAAGATTGGATTTTTTCTAGCCAAACTGTATGCTAACACTGAGCAAAGACATTCTCAGATAGATACCTTCAAATAGACTTGTCTCATCAGAATGACTATGTATGGGCTAGATAACAGTGAGAGTGGGAATTGGACAAAGCCAGATTCCAGTTAGGGAAAAACAGACCCCAAGTAGTCAACAGCCCAGCCTTGAGACAGGCCTGCAAGACACCTGCTAAACAGATGGAAGGGCTGGAAAGTGGCACTCCCCACAGCTTATCTTGGTTACAGCCTTGAGCACTGGGGAAAATACATTGAGTAATTGAAATCTCTGTATTGATATATTAATGAGCCATTAGCATACTCCAATTCACACCCACAGGCTAGAGGGACCCCTGCTAAATAGAAGCCCCTTACTCTTGGAGCATGTGTAGTGAAATTCCTGGGCATTGCCACTTTAAATGGAAGTGAGGGATTAGTTGACCAGTCGTGTGTGCCAGTGGTAGAATAATACATGTTTTTGGGTACAAAAGTAGCTGGAGTCTGGCTGTGGAAGTGGAGGAACTATAGGCATATTGGAGACATGTGGTGACATGATGGAAAAGGATGCTGAGGACTCAGACTGAGGAACATACAGTCCAAGGGGGGATAATTCCCCGTGTGTCTGTGTGTGTCCAGACTTTCAGCAGCTTCAAGTGCCTGTCTTGGCTTAATGCCCTCCAGCAACAGCCTGGAGCAATGACAGACAGCTCAGGTCCCTTTCACAGCTCTCTGCCTTGTGTCACAGACACCACACCAGGACAACTACACTAAAACCAGTGTTCTTAACTGCAGACACCTGAGGCAAAGTTTAATACTGCATATTCAGTTTACAGCAAATGTTTTTCATTTGTTGGCTGCCCTTTGGCACTCAGATGGGCATGTCCTGGGTACATGCTGTTTACCTACAAGGAATCCAAAGTATTTAGTGGCATGCCAGCACCATGGCAATCACTGCCATGCTGGAGCTGCCCCCAGCTCTGATGTGATATCCTGTCTGAACAGTTGCCAGTGCTCTGGTCTTCCCATCTTCTTGATCCACCTGAATTTGTAATATTCATTTGAAGCTGAACTGCGGCCAAATCATTTTGTGTCTGAAAAGATCTGTGTGCATCCTGGGCACTGTGAGATTATCTTAGTTTCATCCCCCAAATAGCAATGGCTTTCATGTGATAGCAAAAGGATAGCCTGAGAAAATCATCCTAATTTGTCTTGAGAAGTTAATTTGTATCAGTATGGGGAAACTGATAGAGACACTGCCATCACAGCTTTGATAGATGAACAACAAAACTCACTGCTGAAGTTCAAGACTACTATTGAAGCTGTTCCCTTTGCTCTTGGTTGCCTTGTTCAGTATGAAGAAAACCATGATGGGCAATTATTTTATCCCCTCCCACCCCCACGATAGACATAATCCCCATTCAGACAGTCAATTTGATGTTTGTTTTGTTTGGTTGGTTGGTTTTTTTCCCTCCAGTTTAGCTCTTGGTGCTTTGAATAATTCAACTTACTGTAGACTGAAGAGACATTTTTCTTCTATAAAATGTCAGCATATATTCCAGTTTAAGGAGAGGTCCCTTTTTTTCTTTATGGGAGTTCCCTCATGAGCTGCATCAGCATCCAATGCAGTAAGATTCACAAGACTAACTACACAGTTTTGATCTGTACAAAACTGGTAGAAATTTCTTTGGCTATTCTTGTCAGACAGTGCAGGCAGAGCTGTGCTGCTGCAGTAACTGGATGTCTGGGCATCTGGGCAGAAAGAGAGGACACACCAGGTGTGCAGGCATGAAGGTGTGGGCAACTCCTGCAACACAGATATCTAAGTTAGATGTATGGGCATGTGTTGTTAGGAAGCCTCCAGAGCTTAATTCATTGTGCCAATATTACTTCCCTGCACTAGTTGCATAATTGCTTACCTCTGTACTCCCTCTGGGTTCCTACGTGAGGAAACAGTACCAAGTTTTTCATTAGCTAACTATATGAAGATACTCAGGAAAATATTTACCATGTAGACAAGCACTTAGGCAAATCTTCATCTCATACTCAAATTAACATCCTACACTTAAATTAATATTTTGAACTAGAACTATCTACAGAAGCTTTCATGTTCATTTAAAATCTCTTCAAGTGACAAGTGTAGCTTTCCCCTGCAGAGAAACCATAAGATTCATGTAGCAATGTAGGTAAATTGCTTTGTTCAGTCTTTCATTGTCACTAATTTGACATTTTTTCCTTTTCCAGGCTCTGAAAGTGCTTTTATTTCCCAATTTAAATTTGAAGCTCTTTGGAGCAGAAATCATGTTTGTGTCTGTTTCTACAGCAGGACTGAGTCTTGCTGTATGAGTGTGGTTTGTAAACATTGCCACAATATAAATAGTACATTAATCATTAATTATATTGTTGACACATCATTGTGTCTTAAGCGGTGGCACCGTCTGTGACTCTTCGGCTCTTCACAGACATGAGGTCAAGACATCTCCATAATCAAAACAGTTGTCTGAACTCATGGTTGCTCCAGGTCTTCCTGGAACAGATTCAGAAACAGAGTTTGCCATAGTTTTGTGAACTTCATTTGCCTAAGGTAGCGTCCATATCACAGATTGGCAGATTTTGTGAAACTTCGTAAGAGTAAAAATGATTAGCTAAGGTATGTGCATTAAGTCACGTGCATCTGTACACAATTTGATGCCTCTGAAAACCTTTAACTGCTTTGCAAACATTATTTGGCTTTATATAATGTACAAAAATGTTATAATCTCAATTTAAATCCAGGAGAAACTATCATGTTTGGTCAGCACATTCAGAAAATATAAGAAAGTGAGTATACTTGTATGCTTGAGGTATATAAGAAATGGGTAAATGCTGGATTCCACAAAGGAGGTGCAGGTGTGATAGTCAGTGCCCAAAACATTTAATTGATTTGATTGCCAAGGTCATGCTAGAAATCTGTGGCAAAGAAAAAAACAAAACAAAAAAAAAAAAAAAAAGAAGAAAGAAACCAGATCTCCCAGCTTTCACTAAATTACAGTTTCTGAATTACAGCAACTGATGGTGAGATCCATAACAGCATTTAACCATGTAAAGAGCAATTTAAGACAATTTCCCAACTACTTGAAGCAGATGACTTAAAGTCAACTAAACTGCTTCTTGGGCTGAGCAACAGAGTTTAACTTTTTTTTTTTTTTTTTTTTTTTTTTTTTTAATTCTTACATCCATAAATTAGATACAAAATAACCAACCATCTGTGGCCTAGGAGACACAGGTCCTACGTTCCTGAGTCCCCAGTCACTGTGGTGTCCCTCTTGCCTTGTCACTCCTTGCCATATGAGTTTTGTAGTCCTGGCCCCTTATCCTCAACAGGAGAGTAGGAAGTGTCCACCAAGAGTGGCTAATGCCTGGAGACTGGCTGTCCTGCAGAAAAGTAGCCCTGGGTTCAATGCCCCTGAGGCTGAGGGGGCCAGAAAGTGTCTGTGCAAGAAGAAGCCACTGGAATGAACTGTTCCTCTACCTTACTTGTCTGCATTCAAGTGCATGATTGAGAAGTTGAAGCTCAAGAGCTTGGTTTCCTGTTCTGCCTCACAAAAGCACCAAATGCCTAGCTGAGTAAAACTATTAAACTGAGGTGAGAGAAAGAACTTTGAAAACATCCCTTTCTTCAGCATTTCCTGCTGCCTGGCTCAGTGCTCTGAACACTTGGTTGCCTGTTACCAGCCTCAACTTTAAACATCTGCCCCTGCTTGCTTGTTGTGTAGGGCACCTCACTCAGCACCAGGGGTTCCCTTTCTGGAGATGGGCACACAAAATTTAGGTACACAGCTCTCTAAACCTCTTTAGAAAGAGTCTTCAGAGATTCCTCAGTAGCTAAGCACTGTATTTCAAGTCCTCTCCGGCCATCCAGGAAGGGCTTTAATACTCAGAGATGATGCAGCACTTAATCATCAGGGGACGCGGGAAGTCTCTGTGGAAGAAACAGCTGGACTAGTGGGCAGGGACTTCAAAAACCTCGATTCATGTTATTACTTCTGGCACAGTGAAGCTATGTGCAATTGATGTCTCAATGCCTCAGTTCCTCCTCTGCAAAAGGAGGAAGAGTATTGATGTGCCCTGTATCAGTGCTGTGAGGATCAATCAAAGCGTAGAGACAGGGTGGGAACAAAGGTCAAAAGCAGAAATGATAGTCTGGGTGATTGTAAATCAAGATACAGGAGCTACTCACATGCATGGGAAGAAATTACTGTGAACAAGCCCTACCTTGGAAATGGCTTTTTAATTAGTCTGGGCATTGTCACGTTGTCACATTGCTGTCACGTTGTAGCAGTTTATCTGCTTCTGGAGACACACTTAGCAAATCATGAGTAAATTATTTGAGCTCAAAGCTTTCTTATTCAAATCTCTACTCTCCAGCTGTGCCTGCCTCAGCCTTTCCTACATGTCTTGAAATGTAAACTTCAGTTCTGACCACCCACATCACACTCAGGTTGCTTCCATATCTTATGTTTCTAGAGCAGAGAGATCCAAGCTTTGTCAGGTACAGCCATTTCACAGGTGATGCCAAAATGTTGATCAGCAGAACATTAGGATCTGTATGAGTGCTTTTACTTTTTTCCACCCTTATCAGGCACAGTTCCAAGTCTCTTGAAATCAAGGCATAAGAGCAATTTCATTTTTTGCTCGTTAACAGAAGTAACAGACATCATTCAGGAGGTGTGTTGATGTTTCTCAAAAGAGATCAAGTGCAGCCATGTGTCTAGAAGGGATATGCCTAAAGGTTAAGTGTTAGGCAACCAATGAAAGCAACAAAGTAAATGGAGGGAAGGGAAAGGTAGGACAGAGGTGACATTTTTCAGCTGGACAGCTACAGAAAGTGAATACCCAAGTACTTTTCTACCACTTTAAAAGCTTGCATTTGGAAGATAATGTTACAGAAACAAGGTTCTGGGAGAGGTCTGGAAGGAGAGAGAACAGTCTTAGCAAGGAAAAAGAAGGGGAGGTGTTTCATGGTGGAAAACAAAACAAAAAAGATTAGATCAGCAAAGACCTTTCACCAGAGAGACTTCATTCAGATTACTGGCCTGCCTTTACTGTTCATTTAGAGGAAACCACCAAACTTTTCTTTAATAACATTCATCCATTTTATAGGGGTGTCTCGAAGTCACACGCTTATCATATTCTGCAAATGTACTAGAAGATAATTAACCAACTCCAATGAACCTTGGTACAGTTAAGTGTTCTCCTTCAAGATGCAGCTGGGCAAAGGTCACCAATTCTGAAAAATTAACTGCTTTATCTAATAATGCCCTGCATCACCTCTCATTTTGAAGTTGAACGTAAGTAATCCTGAGATATTTTTTACCTATCATTTATGTAAGATCAATTCTATTCTGTTGTTTCTAGTGCCCTACTTCAGTTAAGCTATTTTGCAGCATAATTTTCTACACAGTACTCATCTTGTTCCTCCAGATAGGTCTTAAAAACATTCTTTCTGCCACCATAAAATTGGAACATTTAGCACTGACTTCCTGGGAAAATAAACCGGTCATTCTTATTATTGGAAATCACAGTGAAATTACAGTAGTAATAGAGCAGCAGCAGCATGCTGGGCGCCCAGGAGAAAATGCCTGCTGCTGTGGAGGCATGAATACACCTAAAAGCAGTGTGCTACACTGTGCAATCTGATTTCACATGCAGTCTAAAACTCTCTAGCCACTGAGGATCAAATGGGAAAAGTCTATAATTTTAGGGCACTTGAAAGAAAGAGAGGATTTAAGCATAGCTGGAATGAAGGGGATGAAGCATGTGATTAGTACACTAATGGGAAGAAACCAAAAGACCAGAATAGCACAAGCAAAAAAGAAATGCATGAAGAGAGAAAAGACTAGGATTAGGTATATGAGAATATCATGGATTAGCCTGTTTTAAAGATGTTCAGACTTTAGTTCTTCATCTGAGCTGGTGGACAGTCCAGGATTGTTTGATATGTACTCAGATGGAAACCCTGATTATTTTCCCTGACAGGAACCCTGAGACCCAGACAGATCTGGGGGACCTGCAATCACTGACGTAATCCTATTTGAACTAGAGGCACGCTTGCATGAACTGTTGCAGGGTGTAGCTCAAAGTTTTTGAGTCATACAATAGCTATCCCAGCTAGTGCGTAGCACTGTCCCTTTAAGGGAATCAGTATCATCATCCCCAAATATTTCAGCCCCCACTCCTACAACTAACAGAAAAATCACTTAGAGACCACATATATTCCTTTATTTAACTAGTTGCCATGGTGTCTCTACTGTAAAGTTGTGATAGCTGTGGCTATCTAAAGGATGCCTAACCTTTGTCAATCACGTCTCTCTCCCTCCTTAGATGAAAGAAATAAAAGTAGGAAATTTAGCTTCAAATAATCTTTTTCAAGTAAGGCCATCTGATGAGGTGCCGTGCCGTTTTAGAAAGCATCAAGTGAGAAAAATTCAAGTTTATGAACACTGGGAATGAAGAATTAGAGTACATGTTCAGACAACCTTTGCCCTGCCTGGCTTCTGCACCCCTTGCTCTGGGAATAGCTCCCATACCGGAGAGTGTCTTTGAACTGTGCAGGGGAGGTGGCTACACTTGCCCTGCAGCCAAATTCCTGGCTGCACCTCACCCCTAGAACACCAGATCTCTCACATTTGATAAGCCCTGCACTTCTTTTCCATGGTCTCTTCACCTTTATGCACTTGACCAGTCTAACCCTACAGTCATCTTCCATTAAACTTGTCATGCACAGACAGCTGATTCAATGCAGTGCCTAAGTGAGGTGTGTGGGAGCTCTTGAAGATACACCAAGCTTTCCTTTGATTAGTTGAGGGTCTTGTCAAGGAATTTTCTCCCCTATTCACAAGTGGGAATGGTCCATCCAGATCACCTTTTCACCTGAATCACAGCTCTGTTGAATGGCTATGACTAATCTTTCTGGCTAAACACACCTCACACAGGCAAGGCAGCTTGATGTTTTGCACATAATTCCAGTACTATTGACAGGGAAGGGTGAGTGTCAAGGTTTCACAGATATTATTTCCTTTTTTTCTTTTGGGATGTGGGAGTTAAACCTGAAACATGATTGAAGGGCATGAAATACCATTGGGCAGTTTTAACTCTGCATTAATGATGCTTTCTCTTGGTGAACAGAAGATCTGGCAATGAATTTATGAACCACCTTGATGTGGGAGCTGGCCAAGGATCTTGTCTGCCACTGTAGAAGTATTAAAAGGATGCAGAAAGCTGAGCTGGAAGATGCTAAATCTTGTCATGCAAGGATTAGAGGACCAGGGGAACTAGATGTATGCAGAATTAACATGGTCTGAGGTCAGAAGGATTCTTTTTCTGCTATCATTTTTTTTAATGAAAAGAATGAATCTTCAATAAGTCTATGGCAAATCATTTCTCAGCACTGTTGTCTGGAAAGGTGAGTTTAACCATGTCTCTTAAATTTATGCATCAGTTTTTAGATAAAAATGAATCTTTGGATGGTTTTCATGACTTAAAAGAGGATGAATACAAAAGAAGATTAAATGTACCTCTACTTATGACAGTCCTTCACTATTTTAGAATTCTCCCTGCTTTTAAACCACATGAATGGTAGTTTGTGTTTCCTCTGCAATACATCAGTAAGCACGTTGGAAGCTGTGTGGGCTAAAGAAATTATAGATGAAACCAACTTTAGAACAATAAGAATAGCCTCTTGCTCCCCTGTGTTTCCATCACCTGGCTGCTTACTGTAGGCCTCTTTCTTATGAGTCAGTATGAGCAGGACAGTTTGCTAACAGCTGAATTATCTACCAGAGCTCAGGCTGTGCTGTGAGCAATGTGCTTTATAAATGATGTTATAGGCAATATGATGCAACCAAATATTTGCATACCACTGAGGTATGTGCTCTATAAATACATAAAAGCAAACAGACACAATGTTTTCCCTGTGGTCACATTAGTTATTTACTGTAGCAGGTGTCAGCCTCCTGGACAACTAAGATACCTACTAAGTTTAGAAATGGCTTGTGTTTTTTGTCTGTCAGGTATGCAGGCAATATTGAGAAGTACCTGCCATTAAAGGGCATTAACCAGCATTATCTTTTGCTGGCTAAGTCTGCTATATGACAATACCCTTCCCGAGCTGTTCTGAAATATCAGTTTTTTCATTAGCACAAAAGAGAACATTCAGGTGTTGTTATTTGTTTTCCAGCTTTTGCAGGCATATGACAAAAAAACAGAGGAAACTATAGGTTGTCATGTAGAAGTTACTAATGAAGTAATATGAACACCTTTTCAGTAAATTCGAGGTTAGAGGAGAAGATTAAGAGCCAGGCTTTGTTCTCTGGTCTGTTGCTAACGTCAAGCATTCTTGGACAAAGCCCTTGCCCACATCCTAGGGCAAGGTCCTAGAAGCAGAGCCCTGCATTTACATCCTCCTCTCTTCTGCCATCGAGGGTGCATCTCAGAGACATCAAATAGATTAATTCTGGTATAGTACTACAAGATTATCTGAAGAAAAGGACAAATGTAATGTATTGTTAGAAAATACATGCATATTCATGGGCTTCTTTTCCCACTCCCGCTCCAACACAACAGAGAAGCAGCAAACAACAAAACATGGCAGACACTAAAATCATAAGAGCACACACCATAGGATTATCAGCGCTCACAATTTCTTTCCTATTTAAAATATTTCAAAGTAGAATCACATTTTAAAGACTGCATGGAGTTGGTCAGTAGCTGAAGCACTTCAAGTGATTAAGTTCTAATTGCATATTAACAATCTAAAACACATTTAACATAATAAAGACTGATTATGGACTTCATTTTAAGGACCCTCCAGCTAGTATCAGAACAGAAAGTACAGCTGTTTCCCTAAGTCTCTCCATGGTAAATGGATGAAGAGTTTGTATGACTACTATAAGCTTTTCATCTGAGATTTTGGGGTGTATCTAGATGCCAGGCAATCCAAAACTTTTTTAAAGCTGGAATGGTCCAACTTATGTTCAGACAAGCTAGAAAATAAAAATAATTTAAAGAAAATTAAAAGGAAAAAAAAAAAAAAGGAAAAAGGGGGAAAAAAAATCTGGCTATTTTGAATTACAATACCTCTTTTCCTCTTTGCTCCCCAGCTAAGTTGCAGAGGTAACATTCTGCAGAAATAATTCACTACCAGGTTGTATCTGCCCTGGGAAAGATTTAAACTTCTCTTTTCTGAAGGATGTGTGCCAGCATCTTGTAATAGAAGATTACAGTATAGAAAGCTCCATAGGCTTAAAAAGCAGATGAATTTGTTGTGCTAAAATCAAATTATTCAGGTGGATTTTACTGAAGTTGAACAAGGAAATTGTTATAATCTCTCTGCCATCATTATCCATTAATTTCTAACCGTGGTATTCTGAAAACATTTTATCCAACACTTTGTAGCAGCAAATATTTTAATTCAAGGAAAGATGAAATTTTTTGTGAGCAAAGTGGACAAAGAGAGTTTCAGGCAGCAAAAGGTCCACAGAAAATTTCCAACCCATTAGATGTAGCACAAAATCTTAGTGAATGACTCAAAAGGGATGTTAGGGGCTTCCTAACATCTCACAGTTGCATCCTTTCACCAGCTGTTGTGGCTGACATCTGTCCCCCTTCCCTCATGTTTCCTCCTATACTTCTTCATTAGGCCATACATACACTGTTTTCCACTCATGGCACTTTGATCAACGCTGATTATCAGCTGTAACTTCAATGATATAATTATATCTATTTTGTGTGTTTAATGAAGGTGCATACCTCAAACAAGAAAGACCATCAGTGCCCTTTTCATAAAAACTACTTTTGATCAAAGATCACAAAACCTACATGATGGAGTAAGTTTTGTCTCTATTCATTCCCAGTGAGTTGAAGTTCAAAGCAGCCCACTGAGAGCAATAAGGTTTGCAGGGTTGCTTTGGGCTCTGCAGTCAGTGGCTTTGTCTCTGCCTGCGGCTTCACTTGCAAACAAATTCTAACTTCTCTCACAAAGTACAGTGGTTTCCTAATCACCGTGTAATTGCATGTGGCACGTTTTGAAAGCTTTACAGAATAGCTCTCACTTTTAGATATCTTTCAGATCCTTCTTGTCTTCTAATACAGAGAAAAGAGGGCAATTATCTTCTTTAACTAGAAGCAAGACAGAGCCTGTGATTAAACTAAGCACGGTCTGGTAGATGGAAAGAATTAACTAAGTAGGTTCTCATTTCCTGCCAAGGATAGCTTGATACCTGGTGGTGTTGGTGATGCAGGAGTTTGAAACACAGGAGAAACTTTAGATTTTTTACTACAGATGTGCTGTTTCCAGATATGAATGCCATCCATATCTGAATGTCAATGTATTGCCTGCATTTCTGTTTCCAAATATTTTCCAGGCTTTTTTCTTTCTGCTTCAAAAATACCTATAAAACATCCATCAGCTCCTCTCCATCTGTGTTGGGCTGGAACAATATGCTGCTATCCCTGTAACCCAGAGCTATGGTTCTGATCGAGATAAGGCTGGAGCTGCCAGACCTATTTCAGAGCTGCAGGACCAGGAGCCAGCAGAAAAGTGTCTGGCAATGAAGTGTAGCATTCAGCTGTGCAACACTCCTAGCCTCCTAATGCATTTCACACTTAGCAGATTGAATTGCTTTGGTCTTCTCGTTTATTTTTCTTCCAGCAAACAAAACAACTTTTTCCTTCCTTTTCCTTGACAAAGAGCTTTGCCATATGCTCCAAATCAATTGCAACCTTTTTGATGCTTTGTTACAGCCCACATCTTGGGCTGCATTCAAAAAAATGCTTCTGCTCCAACCAAATGAAAATTGAAACATTCTGTTCATTAATTCAAGGGTTAATATGTCTTATCACTCCTCTCTTACTCTGTATGTGAGTAACTTCTGAACTAGAACTGAACTAATTCCTTGCTGTAACTAACATTTCTGACACATTTTTGTCTTTCTGCTTGGATAGCTGTCATGAATAGAAAGGAATCTCCTCATATTCATTCACCAATCAACATTATTTGTTGACTTAACATATACTTTGCCAATCATTATTTTGCTTTAATGCTACATTTCATGCAGTTCTGTCCCTTCGTACTTGCAGCTGTTAGCCCTTGTGTAACCACACAGTCAGCTGGGCCAGGGGGCCGATCTAGAAAGAACAAACATTTTTGTTGGTAAAACTCACACTGTTGCAGCCCAAAGGATGGGCAGAGGTAGGGGTGCCCTCTGCTTTAAGCAGCAGTGGGGCCTTAGATGAACTTCTGCTTCTGCCTGAATTCTGGTGGGCTATGTTATTCTAGGAGTTACTTTAGGGGATAAGGCATCTATATACCATACTAACTCCTAATGAGGCCATATTTATAGCAGTAAAATGGTCCTACATTCAGATATGGTGAGCTGCCTATTAACTGCACTGACAAAAAAGCACTTGGGGAATAACTAGGCCAACCCTAGGATAGCTGCTGGCATAGCACATACTGGCAAGGAATCATACTCCTTTCCTCCCCCCAGCTGATAAAAGCAAACCTGCAGAAACCTGTTGAGTATGTGATTTATTTAGAGGGACAGGAATAAAAAGGCAAATACTGATAGCATGAAGACTTCAGCGCTTATCCCAAGATTTGTATTTCCCCTATCAGACTTCATTCCTTCCCCCTCTTCTTCCAAGGGTATTGGCCATGGAGGAGGTCACTCTGTGCCTGGGGATGTGAAGAGGTGAAGCCAATGTAGTCTCTCACACTGTGTCCATTCTATAGGTATTGCTTTGTGTTCCCCAACTGAAATATGTTTTACAAGTATTTGGCTACTGCTTTTCAAACTGGTTTATTGTAATTATTCCAGTTATTTTATATGTTAGGTTTTTTTTCAGTCCCTGTGTGCAATCATTGTTCCAGGAATGGTGACTTGCATTTTCAAGTTCTATATTCATTTTTTATTTATCTGATATTTGCTGCAAATTGACTGTTTCTATTACACCACTTGAATTTGCTGGTGAGAATTTTCATGGCAAGCAAAAGAGAAAGGATGCAACACGAGAAGAAAGACTGAAAGATAAAAATCACACTCCTACAGATACAGATGCAGTTAAAACAGAATAAGAAAATGCAAGGGGAGGGGAGAGGGCAGGGAATTAATACTTTGGGTCATCTAGTTTATTTAATTCAGCTAATTAGTTCACAACCATAAGATATGTCTCCTTTAGGAAGATTGCCAGTGTAGTTATCCTGGTATAATTATATTCATGGACAACATGAATTTAAATGTTGAAATGAAAAGCTGAATAACATTTTTCCTGTACTATTGCAGGTCTGCTTTTGCATTAAAAGAGCATAAGCAGACAAAGTAATGTAACTTGGTTCAATTTACCTCACGAGACAGAAAAGTGTTTCTGTCACCTTTTAAATCACAGAAATCTTTTAATAGCCTTAGTACTTGCTTTAGGTAAAATGCATGAAATATTTTCCTAATGTCAGTCCTCAAAGACACCATATGAAAGTTACATGACCACAAATAGAAGAAAGCAGTTCTAAAAGGAAGGAAAAAGTGAGCCATTTGCTGGAAAATCTGAGAACAGCTGAATATGGTAGATAACACTTCAGGAGGAGAAACAAATTCTCCCCACCTCTTCAGCTCAAAACCCATCTTAGTCCATTTGATCCTGTGGAGCTGAATCCTACTTAACAGACTCTGATTATCTTCCCCTTGCTATCTGGAGTGTTAGGAGTTAAGTTATTGATGTTTGTATAGTAAGTTGGCTTCTGGAGACACACGCCACATAGAAGTATTACCACTTCAAAGAGGTCAGCAGCTCAAAAAAGGATGAGCTGAAATGACATGAGGCAGTGACATGAATCTGCACTCATCTGGATGAGCAGAGGCAGAAATTATTTTGATTCACTTCCGATTATTACATTTATAAGGAAGCAAAGCCCTGAGTGTCTATACTCATTCATTTCAGTTCAGTATTTGTTTCCAACGCCTGTTTCCATAAATTTGCAATTTACAGAAGATAAGGATTAAATATTCAACCCAATTACATGGCTTGAGGTTTAACTCAGTCCTGGAGATGAGTCTCCTAAGGGCTTTTTTCCACAAATGTCTTGAGAATCACTATGTCCTTAAGACAATTTACACATTGTAATTACAGATGCACTAGACAAGTGTAAAGGGGGAGCTACACCAGTGTTCATCATGCTAGCAGATTTCTAGATTCAATTTTATCAATTTTGGTTTACCCTCAGCAAATTATAAATATGCTGATCAAAGTTGCAAGATCTTGTTTTTTTACTAGACAAATGCTTATGCTATTAGAAGCCCTAGATAAATTTATCTTGCACTAATATAAACTATATTGCTTCTCAAGCCAAAATTAACTGTGCAGCACTTTTAGTTGATATCTTATGTTTGTGATAAAGTGTGGGGAAAGGTTGCTTGCTTTGACTGTACAAATACAGCAAAAGCTACAAAACTTCCTAGCACTAAGAAGCCTTTGCTCATTGAACCTCCTTTTCCTCAATGCAATGCTTGTTAATCTGGCTAGATTTTTTTCCTTCAGGGTAGATAAGGTTTTATCATCCTTCTCTTGAGTGCCAAATGGAGGGGCAATTGCAATTAACCCTCTGTTGGTGGAAGGCAGCTGCAGGGTGTGTCCCAACAATTTCCAATTTTTCATAAGCATCATAATTGGAGAAGGAGACGCGTCTCTCTGCCTGCTCTGTAAGCAATAACAAACATGGAAGAGGAATGCTGTTTATTTGGTGCAGCTGCAAAGAATGAAGATGATCTTCTTCCTTTATCCCTTTCAGGAATTCAGACTGCTGTTAGGTAACAAGAAAACTATGCTAATAATTTTCCACCTAAGCAAGCAAGCATTTCACCACTGATGCTGCAACTGGTTTCTCTACTCCTGCCAAGTTGTACAGGTAATGGATGAAGCTCCAATAGTGATCTCAGATCCACAGATAAACTTTTCTGCCTAAAGTATTTGAAGGTGCTCTCTCATTTTCCAGCTAGATTCTGCCCCATTGACCACAACTCTCTGACTTCTTCCTTTCAACCAGTTCATGATCCACCTCACTGCATGACCATCAAGAGCACACTTCCTCAGTTTATCTACGAGGATGCTGTGGGAGACAGCGTCAAATGCTTTACTATAATCAAAATAAACCTCATCTACCACCCTAACATCATCTATCCACCTAGTTAGAAGAGTAGAGTTGTTGAAAATATGCAAATTTACCTGATTCCTGCTTATTTATTTTTTTATTATTATTTTTTTTTTTTTAACAGGGTTAACATAATTTGAGTTTTTAGGTTTAGGACAAGATCCACTGCTAGACTGTATTTCTTCGCTTGCTTAGACTACATTCCCTTTCACAACATTACATGTATAATGGGTTTCTCCTCTCCAGGATGTGATTCTCAGAAATAGTGTTTTTAGGTTCTTTAGTCAGTATTCTGGTTGCATTGGACCTGGGGACTCAAGGCTGGGTGTTGCTTACAGTCAGGACAGCTGGACGTTAGAGTCTGAAGTAACATTCTGCTGTGTACATTTAGCCCTTTGCCTGGTAGCAATGATGAGGGTGTCTCCAGACAGGCAGGTGCAAATGGTCTCTGGGCTGGTCTGCTTGCTCCCCAAGCTGCCTGGATGTGAGCCAGTTCTGATACAGAAGTAAGGGCCTTAGCATGGCACTTCCATCTGAGCTCAGATCCTCTGCCTCTCAGCAAGGCTTATGTGC
Organism: Chaetura pelagica; assembly: GCF_000747805.2. Classification (NCBI taxonomy): domain Eukaryota; kingdom Metazoa; phylum Chordata; class Aves; order Apodiformes; family Apodidae; genus Chaetura; species Chaetura pelagica. The sequence goes on along the minus strand of NW_009952106.1, from coordinate 299,218 downwards.
TGAGAGGCAGGACCATGGTAACATGAATGCCTGGTTTCTGGTTTGGATCTGGCAGTCAGAAGAGACCATGGGGATAGCAGATGTGTGGATGTTTCCACTGGACTGAAGCTGTTGCTTCAGTTTCGTCACTGATACTAAAGGATTCGGTTTCAGAGAGACTTGGGAAGCCTGACAGAGATATTTTGTTTTGGGGCAGATAGTGTTTTACTTCAAACCACAATGTGAAGACCGTGAATATGGAAAAGTGGTGGTGTGGGGTAATGCAATCAGTAGACCAACCCATGAGCTGGTCATGTGGGCACCACTATCAGGAGCCTGAGGCATGGAAGGGAGAGTCTAATAGTGGGTTATGTGAGTGCCAGTAGAATTTCCTAAGGGATTTTAATGGGGGTCTTGAAAAAAAGAATCATTTTAAGGCAGGAAACTGTGCTGATCATGAAAGGTTCTTTGTCACTCCACAAGATAAAACAGAAGTAAAGTTTCAGGAACCTGAAATATTCCTTATAGCTGTGTTGTGAATGGCTAAGGAGGGAAGAGAGAAGCTGCAAGGGGAAATGTTGAGGTGCTCTGTTATTCCCTTTAATATGCAAAATATGCAAAATATGCCTGGTTTGTTGCTAACAACCTTGATTCAGTACTTCTGCTGCTGCAGGCAATTCTCTAAGATACCTTTTCTCCAAAAGACTCCACTCCCCATCTGCTCCACAACCTACCACAGACCACAAAGCTCTCTACTGTACCCCACAGCAAACTTCTGTAGGGAAGGCTACAACATACACTGTGCCATAGGCAGATGTCAGGATATCAAAGGGCACTACTAGTGACCTGTATTATTGTCCTATAAAGGATATATTAGACAAACAATATGCAGAATTTTTAGGAGTGTGGCCCTACGTTACAGGAGAAGACAAAATGGATGGATGGATGGATGGATGGATGGATGGATGGATGGATGGATGAATGGGAGGAAGTTCCTTCCAGACCCCATGTTTGATAATTGATATACCTTACACACTGGTGGCATTTGACTTTTCCAGTGTCAGTGTCACTGGTAGTAACACTGCAATCCAGCAGCCATCTGTCCAAACTGGGGGTCACTGGCAGATGCAGAGACCTCCCCCAGGTGAGTTATAGAAAAGGTGAAAATTCTGAAACAGGAAAACTGAACTATTTCATCTTTCAGGAGGTGGCTTACCTCTCTGACATATGGGGAGAATTAAGGGCAAACACAGTATCTTCTATCATCTCCTGCTGACTTTTGAAGCCTTTGGAACAGGGCCTGTCTTCCTCTCTATGTTTGGAAAAGGGCATTCTGCTGTTAGTGCTACTGTAACACAACTCTTTATCACTGTACAGCCCTCAAAACACAAACCAAATTTTTCCTTCAGGACCTTTGCCTAATAGACAGTCTTACTATCACAGGAATAGCCCACATCTTTTCCTTACGTCTCCTGAGTCAGCATGGCCAGCCAGCAACTTAGCCCTGACCAGCCAGACCTCACATTCAGCTGGGCCTGGGTGTTGGTTCTTTGGCACTGCCTGCCCAGGCTTCACTGTCATGATATGGAGATTTCAGCAATGAATGCATCTGGGAAGCTCCTACCCCTACACCATCCATCTCCAGTGGCTCATTAATGCCAGCCCCTTCACTGTGTCAAAGCAACCATTAGTGGACCTGTGCTGGGAACCAGAGCACTGAAATGGACCTCAACAAAAATGGCTCTTTGTGGGAAGAGAGAGGTGCAACTCATCTTTTTTCAGTGGTCTTGCTCATAGCATGGCCCCATGAACAGTTATATCAGCATGAGTGAGGGACCAGCCTGTGGACGTGTGGGGATGGTGCTCCCCAAACAAACACTCCTCCACCTGCTGTCACTTAACACTGCTTACACTGCTGTCTGACAGCCTCTGCTTGTGCTCCCTCATGTTTCTTCCGAATACAAGAGAAAAAGGAGGAAGGAAATTGCTAATGGTCATCTTGTCAGCATGTGCAAATCTGTAAGAAGGAAGCAAAGACTTATCAAGGAACTTTTACATACTATTAATTACTTCTTTTTGACTGACAATAAATAGCCTAAACTCCCATTAGTAGGTTGAGGGTAGTCTTGCATTTTGTCATAAGAAGAATTACTTTGCCCATAGCTTTATGGGGAGGGTTTCATTAAACACAGGCTGAAGTAGGATGCAAGAAAAAGCAATTAAGCATATCTGAGTGTCAGAGTGGGAAGGGCATAGCAAGCTGTAAATAGAAAGGTGTATCAGTTTGACAAACAGTACACTGCTGCAGATTTAGTTAAACAGTATAATTATGCATAAGGACATTCTGACACTGGCTTATGTGTTGTTTTCACTGGATGTGTGCCACAGAAGACAGATAGAAACTAAAACTATGTGTGCCAGTACTTAAGGTCGGAATTTTCTAAGACACAACAACATAATTACTTCAATTTAAATACAGCAAACCCTTTGAAAGATACTTTCTTTAATTCTCATGCATATAACAAAACTTATCTTCTTCTGGAATTTGATTGGTTCTTGATACAGTTATATCTTGACCTTGCATGAAATACTTCAACGTAGTATATTTTAAGCAGATACTTGTATCTTAGTGTAACAATTGTATAATCTATATCTGCAAAATAACTAAAACAAATCTGCAATCTTATTTGTGCAATAATCATGTTTGGTGCAGTGTGTGTGTACTTGTGCAATAATCATGTTTGGTGCAGTGTGTGAATTTCATGTGTGTGAATTTCATGTCTGTCCGCTGAAAAATGACAGAAAAATAGACCTATGGTATGGTAGATTTCTTGGTCTGTGCTTCACATGGAGAATGAGCAAAGCTAAAGAAGACAGAAAGTCACAGCATGTTATTCAGTGGTCAATTAACACACAAAATCGTTTTGCTTGGTTGATGGCTGCTGACAACTGTGTGGTTGCAACAGCTGGGTGGTCTTTTCTCAGCTTATATAAATAAACAGTGCAAAGTCTGATATGGCTGGACCAGAGTGTCTGTGAGTATAAATCCCATCCTCACAAAAGAAAATACAGGATGCTTGCTAGGCTGGCAGACATTTCCCAGGCTGGGCTTCACTGAGGTGGTAATTCCACTTTCAGGGTAGATAGTAATGGATCAAAACCATTGCAGTCAGGATGTGAGGCTCTGAACTAACACTTCCTCTCTTTGCTGGCTCAGATCTGTTCAAAAAGTTTTGAAGGAGTAGCTCAGCAGGTAAGATCTGCTCTCCTGCAACTAATCTGCCCAAAATAGCATCCTCACCTGATGAGTTGGCCATGCACTGCCACATGATCCTGCAGAGCACAGAAACTGGTACTGCTGGAACTGGTACAGAGGCACAGAATTGCAGCCTCCTTGTTCCAGCTCAGTTAGAAGAGGTTATAGTGCAGTTTCCCCTCCTTTTTAGCCCAGTCTCTGAATTAATGAAGGAGTCTTTTGCAGCATAATTCGGGTCAGAGTGGAAGCTGGGTAAGCAACCTCAGAGGTGAAATGTGTGCTTTCAGACTAAGAAAGGCTTATCCAGAGGAAGGAAAAAAGAAGTCAAGACAGACTTTAAAATACTGTTGTAGGCAGGAAGGGGGCAGGCCCCTATCTTAAACATTGTAGAATTTCTGGGAAGAAAAAAACCAAACCTGGAAATGAAGACTGTCAGGGCTGGTAGCTTGTTTGGCTGGTCAGATTTACAAAACAGTTTTACAGTCAGGACCATGGCTCTGCTGTTTTGGCAGGCTCTTGGCACAAGAATGAAAGTTATTTCCTTAATACTAAGAGAACATGAAGAAAAATGCCTGAGATGGTGGAGGTCTGGCTTCACTGCTTGCTTTGTGGGTATTTGTATCATGTAACGTTAAGCACTTCACTGTCTGGGGTCCCTCTATAATCAATGAAGAGAGATAAGAACTCCTGCTCTCCATCATTCTGAAGAGCTTATCTCTCCCTAGTGACCACAGAGAAAGCCCAAGAAGATGAGCTAACTGACTTCGGCTGTAGTTTTGCATTACAAGGAGTTGCACAGCTATTCTGGTTTAAAGTATCACCTCCTTCCTCTCCTTTCAGACCCTTCCCCAGAGATGCCTTCTCATTTGCACCCATCCAGTGGCAGGCTATCCATCAGTAGTGCAGCTGTGCTGTACACAGTCTTGTGCAACCACTCCAGGGAGAAAATAACAAAAAGGAAATTATTTTTTGGATGGAGTATCCCAATCTGGTTCACACAGTGACCACACAAGCAGCTCTATCAGCAAAACTGGTGCACCCTCACCAGGGGCAGGATAAAGCAGCAGAGGGAGGAAGCAACAGCACTGGCTTAGGGTAGTAATAATGTCCCACAGCACCTTAATCTGCCTCTGCTTCTGGAAAACACATTCTTATTTCTGGGGCTGAGACATGTCACAGCTATCTCCAAAGCCCTTGAGCATGTACTAGGCTCTCTCTTCTAGCTTTCTTTTCCCATTGTCCCTGTGGTTCATGGGAGGGAAACTCAGAAACATGGGTGAGACCAGAACAGGGGTGTGTTCCTGCACAATGGTGCAGAAGCAAGATCCTCTGGCATCTGTTGTTGAATCTACAGGCATCTACTGTGAGCCAAGTCAAGTGCCTAAAAATTAAGTAGAGCAATTTCAATCCCTTCACTGGTGTGTCACCTCAGGCAGTCATTTGGTTAAGAACCTCCTTTTCCTTTATCAAATTGGAACAGTAACACTTGTCCAACTCATCGCAAGAGCTGCTATGAGGACAGAGGCCAGCAGATCAGTAAGGCTTAAGCAAGCTCAGAAAATCTAGAAGTCTGTAGTTCCTCTGATGCCAAATTTGTTGATAAGAGAATTCAGTGTAAGTGGGAGCCAGATTCTGCTGGCTGCCTATTAAAGGCAGCCTCATGACAGAGATGTCTTGTGATGTGGCTTCACTCTGATTCAACTGCTGATTTTCTGTCTCTATTGTAACATCATTCTGCAATAAGATATCTATTCCTTGGGGTCAAAAGAAAATAGATGTTTTGTACCATTAGCGAAAGTGCCATTGATTTTTCTGAGAGTTGTTATTACAATTATTAAAAGGTCCCATCAGACGTGCATGCTGACACATGAGGCAGTGAAAATAAAAATCACCCTCTCAACTGCAAACAAGCAGTGTGCTGGAAAAGGGAATGGAGTAGTGGGAGGCAGCTAAAGCAACTATGCAGTCACATTCTGAGATACTGCCAGAAGCAAAGTTTACAGGGGCTTTCAGAAAAAGAAGGGGAGTGATGGTCTGATGGCAGGGCCAAGATAGAACAAAAGCATCAACTTATACTGCACTTTTTTAACTCTCTCAGTGCAAAGGAGCACAAACAGTATTCCAGGTTTTCAACAACAACAACAAAACCCCTTGCCTTCAACTCCATCTGCAATTCAACAGCCAGCAAATGTGGATGTGGTGTTCTATGATGGGAGTAAAACTCGGGCAACAGATCTTCAGAATGGGTGCTAGGATGTGCACCTCCTCTGCTGCTTGAAAACAGTCACAGAATGAATAGGCATGTAGCAGGTGCCAGTTCTCACCTCATGACAGCTTATGAAGATAGAGTAAACTGCATGTGGAGAGTGAAGGAAAAGGGTGAGTGAACTGCAGTAGCCTTTGCAGGTCTGTGTAACTTGACCAGGAACTTGCACACCAAACTGGACTATGCTGATGAAGAGAATATGCACCTGCACCCTGCTGCATCTAAACAACTCCTCTCCCCTGACAGACATGAAAGAAGAGCAAACCACCCGAAGTGGTCTTTATTCAATAGCCAGATTTCTATTTTCTCAGGCTGAAGAGTGAGCTAGCACGAGTGCATCAAGCACCGCTACTATTGCAAATAAATTGGCAGAGTACATCCTCTGTGAACACTGGTTTAGACTCAGAAGAAGCCATTCACAGCTTGTAGGAATCCTTGATGCAGAAACACAGAATTGTCCTCCAGTATTGGTTGGCTTTTTTTAAAAAAAAAAATATTCTTTTTTCTTTTTTTCTTTTTTTTTTGAGTGGGAGCGAAAAGGCAGATCTAGTCACAAGCATCAGTTTTTAAACAGCCGTCATTGATCACTTCTATTTATTCAGTTCTGAGACACACACAGATTTACTGCAGGGAGAAAAGTCATTGACACAATGCTGTGCAGAGCTGGTACAGGCATGCATTGCCTACCTGGAAGTGATGACCTGAGTACTGAGTATAGAAGTCTGGAAAAGTTATTGCATACCTGCCAAGTTCTCTGTTTTTCTAACAGAACTTCTGTTTGTGACATCTAGCTACCCTGTTATTTTTATTTAATATTAACTAATATATTGTATCTTTTGCCTTCATTTCTTACTATGCCATTTTCTTGTACAGACCTGTAATCTGGACTCACATTCTATGTGATTGTTTATCTTCTTGAGATGGCTGAGACTACATCTTGCAGCTTCTCACAAATACCTCCACTTACACAGATGAGGTTTTCTACTAAGCTAGTGTCATCTCACACCTCGATTACTACCATTTCCTCTTTTCCTTTCTCCTGTACTCTAGCAGCATTTTTTATCAAGCCCTGCTTAATTTGACACTACTGGTTTCATCCTTATTTAATGCTGTAATGGTTTCCTGGCTGCCTACAATATGGTGCCTTGTAAGGAATGTATTTTTGAGTGGCAGTGCTCAAAAGACCCAACTTTTACTAGCACTCCAATCTTGAGAGAGAAGTTCTGAATATTACATTTGCATCCATGCAAGCCTGTGGACTCCGCCCAATTTGGGGCTTGCTGCTATTGTTAAGAGTGCAGAATCAGTGCATGAGAAGAGACTGTTACAGAGTATCCACAGGGGTATCAAGGACTCAAAATAATGATAAGAAAATAGAGGAGAGTTTAGAAGGATGATGCACAAGATCTGATGCTTTTGCTTCTTTCCAAAAAGAGAAGTTCACTGTGAGCACAAGTGCTCTCAGGTTTATTCAAGGAACACAGGGACGTACTGTCCTACTCAACTCCCTTTGCTTATGGCCTTGTTACAGTATAAAAATCTGCACACAGAACACTAGCAAAGTTACTGCAGTTGTGTAAGTATGTTGATAAGCAAATAGGAGTATATTTTTACAGACAACTCCTACAGTGATCAAATAACAAATGTTCAATCTGGAAGGAACCCCAGAGTGTGAATGCCACTGAACACAGAAATTCCTGCCTAAATTGTTGCTTGGGATGCTTGAAATATACAATGTTTGGCTTTAATATTGCTTTCTACATCTGCATCCTTGAGATGTCTTACCTTTTTTTATTAAACTCTCTGCACAGTAGTGTAAAAGAGAGAATCAGTCAGTCCTCTGGGTTGAGAAAGAAGTGCAAGGCTGGAGAGGCTGTCCACGTGCAGTGCACTGCAGGCTGCCAGCCACAAGACTAACAGGGGTAGGAATTGCACTCACACTACGAACGATGAACCTGTTACCTAGTTATACACAGGCTGATGAGGCTTTGATATTGATAAACAATAAGAAATAGCATGAAGTATTAAAAATATGTGGAGGAGGAAGAAGAATCAGAGAATCACAGAATGGTTTGCATTGGGAAGAAGGAGGAGGACATGATATTTTCTATAAATCAGAGGGGGAAATAACCCCAAACAACCCAAAAAGCTTGCAAAGGATGTGAACTTTTAAGCTACAGTATATGTAGGATCAAGATGACCATCAGAGAAGCTGAGGACATTGCAAGTGAATAGATAGCTCTTGTTTTTAGGATGAAGTTAATTACAGAACTGCCCTAAAACTGTTGAAACTGTCCTGTTGGCAGATGTAGCTAAATACAAGTATCCTCCTTGAACAGCTTTCTTTTTAGGACTGCAGGGCAGCCCCAGATGAGGTGCATGGCAATGATGCCACTAAAATGTTGATGACCCAATCAGAGCCAAAGCAGAGGTCTTGTTGCCATGTGGGAACCTGCCGGTTCAAGGGTCTGTGTAATCAAAGCTGTGCTGCAGCCAGGAGGGGAGGAAACTGGGCTCTGCTCTAGCATTGCACTGCCAGCCAGCTAAGGACAAAGTCCTAAGCAGCTGCTCTTGTGTAAGACATCTAGGTTTTGGCAGCTTTGTATGCAAAAAAATGTTTGTAGCTTGTTTCTGGGCCAAGAGATAAGATGAACAAGGAGAAATGGAATTAACCTTTCATTAGAGAGATGAATCATTACTAGTTCAGGAGGCTGCTAAAGGGGCTTTTCTGGACTCAAAGTCTGGGTGTTAATATAAGGTAGAGTGCACAGCATCACATCATCAGCCACACTAGCCAAGCAGGGTGAATCAAAGCACGGGTCAATGCGTGTGTAAGGCTCTTAAGGGAGGTGCATGGGAGTGGATCTTGACATGGCAGAAAAGAATGACAACATTTTGGAAGAGATTTTTCCACTGGAAGACAAGGGAACTGAGGCTGCTCAGTGAGGACTGAAATTGTATTTGGCCAATAGGAGGAAGTGTGGAGTTTGGAAAAATCAGCCTTGCAAGCATGGTTTTTAGACACCACGGAGGAACTGAGGTGAGCTGACTGCTGCAAGGACTCCGTGTATGGCACTACTCTGCAGAAGATGCAGAAGACAGACCCAACCTGAGGAACCACACAGATCTGTCCTGTTATAAAAGAGTGTCCTAAGGCTGTTATTGTGCTTTGCAGAGTGCTGGCTGAGAGGGACACAGGGCATTCAAAACCCTTGGAATATGCCCATTGCATGTTCACCATTTCCTCCAAGTCTGGAAGATCAGCTGAAACACAGGCAAAACTAACTGACGCACATGAAGGAGTTTGGTGCCATTTCACATTCAGAAGAAACACTTAGCTTTACCTTCAGAAACTCAGGCATTTTCTCAGTTTTGCACTAGCACTGGTGGAAATGTCAGTGTGCCAGTTGAGGGAATGAATACCTGTGTGGCAACACTTGTGCTGTCACTGTGTTAACTTGGCTGCTCATCTTAGCTGGAAAACCTCTGACTATAAATATGAGACCAAACACCATATGAATAACAAGCATTAATGGACTATTTTACACTGTGCATGTGCATGCATGTGTTTGTGTGGGTGGTGAATGCATACAAGATGTTCCTACAGATTCTTGTAGAACGGAAATTTGAAAGTGGAATTGAAAGTGCTGAAATTACTGTGTGCTGCATGAAAGTAATAGAAATGTTGTGCAGACATATGGTTCTTCCATAAGCCTTTGCTATGGACTGGTATTGGCCTCACTATATTAATAAGATTTTGCTTGCTGGTAAATGTCCATACCAAACTGATGATGCATGAAGGAGCAGTGTTTTTAATCAATAAGTATTTGTCTGTATATAGTGTTGATTTTATTCTCCCAAGCGTATTCACTTTCAGAGAAGAAAGACCTAGGATGAATGAGCTCTAGCATCAAAAGAGGATGTCAGAAGAATGTTTAGAGGTTAGCATCTTTCATGTGGATTTTGAGGTTTTAGACACTTGTTAAATTTAGGAGTTAAAAGAGAACAGCTTTGGCTGATGATGCAATGCAACGTTGGGATTGCAGGAAAAGAAGATCCCAGCAGAAGACCAGCACACAGATGTGTCAGATGATACTGTTTTCCAAACGCTAACAGTCACGATCTCCTCACTGAGCCATCAGCAGCATTGCCTCAGACTTCCTTATATTTGAAAGCATTCAGACACACTGGAAGAAATTCCAGTCATTGCAAATAAATTTAGCCTACTGCTATAAAGCCAGACGTTGCTTTGCAAAATACTCTCACTTTCACAGGAAGTGATGGTACCCATGTTCTTCACCTGGAATCATAACCCTCTGACCAACAGTAAGCTAAGAACAGAATAATGTGGTCCATTTAAATAAGGATTTTACTCTCCTTGTCTGTCTAACGGGATAAGGGAATTATTTTGAGACTCAACAGCTACGCTTAATATAGCCTTATTTTCCTGACTCTCTTGTTCTCTTTTACTCTTCAGGAATACACACAGGAAAGAGAGTCCATGAGAGACTCTCCAGTCGTAACACTTAAGAGTCACAGAACTACAGGCTGGAAGGCATCCCAGAGGTCATCTGACCAGACTACCTGCTTATAGCAGAGCTAACTTCAAAGCTAAGTGAGGTTGTCCAAGGCCTTGACCAGCTGAGTTTGAAAATTGCCCAGGACTGAGGCTCCACAGCCTCTCTGGGCACCTGTCCCAGTGCACAGTCACTTTCAGGATCAAATTTTCTTCCTTATATTCAGTCAGAATTTGCTTTACCACGAGCTGCATACGTTGCATCTTGTACCTTTCCTGGTGCATCTTTTGAGAAGAATCTGGCTGTCTCCTCTGTAGTTTCCCCCCTCACCCCTCCTCCACAATTAGATTTTCCTAATGTTTTTCCTGATGTTGTCAAGCACTGTTGTATCAGTGTCTCTTCCTTTGTCACGTGCCCCAAAAAATCCTTGTGGTCCTCTGCTAGACTCCCTCCTATGAGCTGGACACAGTTCTCCACAGGCAGGCTCATACCAATTTGAGCTAATCGTCCTGCTAGTAAGCTTCTTGCTAAGAAAGATCCTCCTGCTTGCCTTTCTTGGAGGTAGGTGTGACATTTGCCTTTCTTCTTGACATTGGGGACCTCATCCAATTAACATAATCTTTCAAACATGATAGAGTGTGGCCTTGCAATGACACCGGCCAGCTGCCTCGTAACCCTTGGATCCATGCCATCCCATCCCAAGGACTTGTACATGTACGTCCCCATGCTGGTGCTGATGCATTTGTTTACGCAGTGTCTGACTTAATCTTCCCCCACCATTAACAACATTTGTCATCTTCAGTCTCTGCCACAAGGCGTGCAGCTCTGGGAGGCTGAAGACAGACTTTGACAGGGAAAACTGAGGAATAGAAATGAGATCTTCAGCCTTTTCTGGGTCCCCCATTAACAGCTTTCCTGCAATATGAAGGGTTGTTCTGAGCTGGCAATGCTTTCTCCAGGGGAGGTTTGAGTGTCCAAGTTCTGTTAAAAATTGTCACTTTTGAAAATCTGGGCTGTTTCTGGCATAATTTCAATTTTAAAATTGTTGTGAGATAAAAGAAAGCAGAAGGCTGTGAATGTGAATTTTTGCAGAAAAAGAGAGCTATGGACCACAAGAGATGGTCTCTTGTGGGGCTGTTAACAGAGTATTCCTCACATAATGGCAAGTAGTTCCCATTTTAAAAATTCAGTAAAGAAAAAAATAAAAATCATTATACAGGGGAAAAGAAAATACAAACCAAAAAGCCCTTAATTCATTCCCCAGACTATAGGTCAACACAAAAAGAAAACACAGATGTTTCATAACACAGCTGTAGAGTGAGCTTTTCCAGGTTTGTGAATTTGGCACCCTCCAGCCTCTTTGGGACCCAAATGGATGGCTCAGGGCAGATGGCCTCACTCTGGGTGTGACAATCAGGTTTCTCAGTGCAGCCCTGACTGTGCTGCTGCAACAGGCATCAAGAGCTAGACATGAGCTCCACCAGCCCAAGCTCTCAGGATTCACTGGAGACTGAACCAGAGATAATTTGCACTACAGGCTTCAATGCTTAGGTTATCCCACCAAATTGTAAGTAATTTACAACTACATCAGCAACAGACATCGACTTCAAAGCCCTCTGCAGGCTAACTAAATTAGAAATATGATTCAGGGGAATTTGTAGCATTTGTGACAAGTTTTTAAGTAATTTTTTAGAATATGTATGGTAGAGAATAGATGTAGCTTTTGCTCAATCCTTTGCATTAGTTGAAGTTGTACTGCAGTAGTCTGGAAGCTGCAGTGACTGTTGTTGATATAGCTATAAATTATTACTTGCTTCGACTGAAGAGAAGGCAAGAAGGCTACAATTGTCCTGTGTGTTCCTGAGGCAAACTGGCTTGATCATCCCCTTAACAGTGATGATAACAGTGCTGTTAACACATATTCCTTGCTGGAGGCAGGTATACATAGTCAGAGTGTGGCTGACCAACACAGGGTTGCTTCCTACATCCAATCAGTGACTAGACCGAGAATCTCACTGCATTTCAAAGAATGAATTTCCAAAGCTCTGCCATCCTACAACTGTATCTTATAAACTCGTTCATTTCCCAGTCCCTGCAGCCAATTCCTTTCAGCTGCAAAGCCTGTAGTCCTCCTTCCCACCTTTCTCAAACAGAATCAAACACTTCCCTTGAAATTCTCCTGTAAAAGTTCTTCTAAATTTTTCACAGTTAAAAAGACTATAATTTTATGCCCAATAACAAACAAAAAGGTGACTTGATGCTGAGGGGACAAGTTATAATTGCTGGAATTATTTATCTGCAGTCTGATCCTGCCAAGTAATCAGGGCTACCAGTTCCCATTGCTCTCAGTAAGAGAGAAGGATCACCAGTGTTTCATGGGTTCAGCTATACTACATTACAGAACCCAAGTATTAACAGGATTATTTGTTGGGCTACAGAACAAAGATTTGCTCTGTGAAGAATGAAGACAAATAGGTTAAGTGCTTTGTAGAAAGGGAGAAACTCAGGGGTACTGGGCAGATCCCTGTTCTGTAGTCACTACAGTTTATGCAAAAGAAGCAAGGCAATCCAGTAAGTTTTCTCCCTTTGGGATTACGGAAATGGATCAATCCCATCTTTTTCATGTGCTTTATGCAGATTTGTTTGGCACACTGGCAAGCAGACACTTAGCCATTTCTTCTGTGCTTACAGTTCCATCATAATAGGGTCAGATTTTTCACAAGGGGTTACTTAGCCTCAAGGGACAGAAAGGGGCAGGAAAACGACATTTTAAAGAATTAGACATTAGCTTTTCTGCTAATAGAGTGTTCAATGAATGTGCTTCTAGAAAATGAATTTGCTTCTAGAAAACAGACAAAAAGAAAAAGAGATTTAGATCAAGCAGGAAAGAATGGGATTTGCTGGTAGCAAATAGAAAGCGTTTTTCACCTCCTGAAACATGTTATTTGAAGTAGATATTATAATTATGAGCACCATGTCAGTGCCCAGAGACTTAGAAAAAAGAAATCATACTGTCTCTCACTGGATAATCAACCTTCCACTACCATCCACAAGGGTGGGTTGAGATAAACTGTGTATGTGTATGTGGCAGGTGGGAGGAGTGAAGGCAAGAAGCTAACCAGCATTCAAAAATTACAAATAAGGGCCCTGTAAAAAAAAACAACAAAACAAACATGCTTCTGCTCCCTGCCTCCTCCTTTGCCTGTGGCAAGAGACAAAACATCAGAAACTAGGATGTTCTCACCTCTCTCAGCTCTACTGCTTCAGACCTCTTTATTTTCTAGCAAAATCTTGCTGTTGTCCCCAAGGAAATGGGCAGTTATAATAGCTTTCACTTCATTTAAGGGTTAAAAAATGCCAAAGACATAAATCTATTCAGCTATAGGAATTATCTTTCTAGGATTTTTCAAAACACTAAGTTACCTGACAATTTTTTAATTCAAAAGAAGTTAGATATGAAAGGACTTCAGAAATATCCACTAACCACTTACCTGCCTTTTTAGGCATATATATACACCTTCAAAAATGAGACACAAGTGACTAATTTCTAAAAGAGATATGGATGCATAAAGCTATGCCTTATGGCATGCCTCCAGGGAGAAAGGTCATAGGAGTTAGGCTTTAAGCCTCCTTAGGTATCTGGGTCTTTGCAAACCCTTTGTCATCCTGACTTTCAGCTTGCCTGGTAGGCCAAGCTAGCTGCTCAGCAAGAAATCTTAGTTTGGCTGTTTATAGATGGAAGGAAAAAATGGCTGGCAGGCATAAAGAAGACTGCATAACATTCACCAGTCAGGGCCTCTGCTTTGCCTAGAGAACAGCTGTGCCACCTCTGATGTGGAGTACGCTACCTTCTCAAACTGCTTAAAGGTTTATCAAGTGAAGGACCAGATGTGGTTTCAAGGCTCTGGATATAAGCAGATGTTATACACAGGAGGGCTGATTAATTTTGTCTGCCTAACTCTGTGGGCCAAAGAGGGAGGCCTTTCACAAGGACTCACTTGGCTTGGCCTTGTGTCTTCGGTTTCCCAGATCTGCCTCATAAAAATAAATTCAGGGTCTATAAAATAACTTTTGCACATTCAAAATACTAATCTTGTTGAAAGCTCAGATGTCCATTTCTTCAATGGAATAATAATAATAGATTGTCTTCCCTAGCGACTGCAGTGGTGAGAATAAAAGAGCTCTGCTAGACAGCAAAGTATGCCAAATGGGCATATTTTACTAGATGAGAAAAACAGCTTGTCACTTCTAATTGTTCAAATTATGTGTGATTCAGTTCTTCCTGCAGTTATTTTTAAAACGCTGCTAAGAGGGTATAATGTGCAGCTAAGAATAAAAAGGGGTGTGAAATTGCTAGCTCCCCTGGTAGGTAGGTGGTGATAATGAACATTTCATAAAGTTCTTGTTAACAGACAAATCTCTCTAGTGCTCAGGAAGTCTCTCATAGCATTAACAGTCTCTCACTAAAGTAATGGTTCTTAAGGAATACACAACAGGTTTTATTTGCTGCCTGCTTTTTTTTTTTTTTTTTTTCCTTATGAATTACAGCGATGAGTTAAAAACAGAGTGAGGGGACAGAACTCCAGGGTACCAACTGTTATGCTGATGTCCCAAAAGGGCATCTGAAGCTGCTGCTGTGGACCCCAGCGCACAGCCTGCAGCTGGATCACAGGTTGCCCTGTGTGCTGAGCACCGTGTCCATCGCTCTCCACAAGAGAAGCTGCAGACACTTCTCTGGTTACATGGCAAACATTGTAACAGGTCTCACTTGCACAGTATGGCCCACCAGTCCAGCATTTGGGAACTGCTGGCTTAGACCTTTTCTGGCCTGCTAAGTACTCTTGTCCTTATGTGGGTATATAAAAGGCCTGCTAATGTAGCTAGATTTCTCTGGAATATCAGAGGAACTCAGCTCACACTAGTAATGAAGAGGTCAGGCAAGATTATCCAGGTCACTGACCCGCTGCAGTTGACAGCCAGATCTCAGCCCTAGACCTCTGCCTGGTGGCAGGGTCTGCAGACCACTGTCTCTTGTGCCAACGCAGTTTTAGCAGCAGAGCTGTGCTTCACCAGTAGAGATCGGCTTGACTTCGCCTGGTGCTGTTTCACCAGGCCATAAAACATCTGCAAACCTAGAGGCAGCAGCCTCTGCGATGCCTGAGCTGTAGTCACTGACAGCCACGTAGCATGAAAGACCTCGGCATGAACTAGCTGCTCTAATGCCTCTCCAGCCTTATAACATGTTACAGCCATTGCTCTCTGCAGGGCCCTGGTGACTACAAATGGGGACTTTCTTTTCTCCAAGGAGAAAGTTCAGGAGCTTCCTTCTATACTCTTATGTTTCTTCTGGGACACAGAAATCACTGTATTTAGTGGAGACTGAAATCTGGGATATGGAGGGAATGGAGAGATGGAAATGTCAGTCTGGAGTGCAAGCATCAAGGGGAACCTAGAATCCCATTCAGGCTGTCCCAGTACCCTGGGAATAAGACTAAAGCACAGTGTGTACAGTGAGCAAAAACTGTCATTGCTATTGGGAACATAACATTCTCACATGTGTAAGTGCTCACAGGGCTTTCCTGCCCGCACCTCTGAAAGGAGGCACTTAAAGGCTGTGTGTATCAGTCCAGTAAATGTGCCCTAGTCTGGGTTTTTAACATTGTTTTGCTAGGCTCCTGCATGACCTTATCCTTCTGACCTTTGCTCTTGTTCAGTTAACCAATTTGGTGAATACCCAGAGCCACTCCAGCCTATGTCATACCTTGTTTTTCTGGCAAGTATCTTGCAAATCATGTTATTGGCATATTAAGTACAAGCCTCATCCAGACACCACAGCTTCTGACTGTGAGTCTTGCTAGTAGCAACTTCTCCAGCATCCTGAAAACATAATTCTATTCTGACTTTGGACTCTGGCAGAGTTCACAGGGTCACCTCCACATTTCTACTCACCTTTTGTATGGGATCTCATCCTCTGGGGGAGCTTATATCATCAACTTTAGATATTTATGACGTGAATCTCTATCTGAGGTAGTCATGCTCTGCTCACTTTATAGCTAATGACAATAGATACTTTTATAATGAGATTTATGTGCAGTCTTTTCACCAGCAACTGAGGAATGAAATTAATTATGCCCTAGCCATATATTTTTTTCTCTCCAGTAATGATGAGGGGCTCTCAGTAACTTGCTCAGATCATAAAATCATACAATGGTTTTGGGTTGGAAGGGACCTTAAAGATCACCTAGATCCAACTCCCTGCTGTGGGCAAGAACACCTCCCACTTGATCAGGTTGCTCCAAGCCCTGTCCAACCTGATCTTGAACACTTCTGGGGAGGGGGAAGCCACAATTCCCTGGGTAACCTGTCCTAGTGTCTTGCCAGGTGTGAATGTCACTCAGATGTGAGTGTCTACATTGGGTGAATCTCCCCTCATCGAGCTCCCTCTTCCAGGTGATCATAACATCACCAGATTATAACTTAGTTTTCATTGACATAATTGTAACTAAAAATCTCATTGGTTAGGTCTAACTTGAGGTTAACGAGTGATTCTTCCCATGACCAATTTATCTAGGTATTGGAATAGATCTGACCTCCAAAACAGAATGAAAAGGGTTGTCAAACCATGTAGGCCAACACTTAAAAAAAAATGTAATGACATACCTCTTCAAAGAAATCTGTATCACAAATCTGTATCATGTTTGAAAAACACATTGCTGAGTAAGCAATATTTTAAGACTGGAAGAACTGTCATACTGACAACCGACAGGACTCCTGAGTCTTACTCCTACATGTAGCATTGACTTTGTGGCCTTCAGGTCACTCACAGCTAGCCAGTTTCCCAGGAAATAATGTGGACTTGCAGCAGAGACAATAAAGAAATAATACTAATTCTCAGTATCTTGAAAATTAGTTTAACCAAACTCTCAGTGCGTAACTGTGATTAAAAACAACTCAGAGAACTTGTCTGAGGCTTAATTATCACAGCCATAAAATGCTCTGTGACCTAGAAAAAGACAAGAAATAGCAACCTTAGTCCTCATCCTGCTGATGTCAACAGAATTACAGCCAGCATGATTTGAGTTTCCAGACTGTTTTTAACCATTAGTTATTCCAAGCATCCACAAAATGCAAGGCACCTGATGGACAGTTCAACAGCCAGGTTTCTTTTTTGGAAGAATTTAGCAGCCAAATCCACGTGCCATTTGCCATGTTCTGCCAATGCACCATTCAGAAGCCAGTTCCTTCTAAGGGAAGGAATTTTGGCTTTCCACCCTTTTCTGTAGAAGCAGTCCCTGGATGCTGCAATTTTTAATTATGTTAGTAGTACCACACAAACTCTGGTTTGGGAGAAGGAAAGGGAGAGGGATTTACAAGGACACAATCTGAGCAAAAGTTACAGTACCTATTTTCTACACAATCACTTGGGAGGAATGAGGAAACAACACTCATTTTCCTTAACTGTGTGGTCATCATTCGGGTTCCTGGTCCTCATTCCAGATAAGGGTTAAATTATAATCCCATGTGCAAGTCACTTTGAAAAGAGTGATTAATTTACAATGGTGAATAACAGATGTTTGTTTCATGGACAGAACCCATCACTGGTCAGATTAGTATCTTGAATGATTAAGGCCCCTACATAATGGTATCAGGAAACAGCAAATAAAGGCATTCAGGTGGGTCTTCGTACATCTCGACCTGTCAGCAGTACTGTAATCAGCAATCTCACCTTTGGAGGAGGCAAAATGACTAACCTCATGCACCAGCTGGGAAATTGGGCCCAGCAAAAATGTTAATTTTCAGACATGAAATTCTTGACATATGGCAGCAATAATTATTGATAAAAACCGTATGATAGTGAGCATGATTAATATTAACATTTTAAATATTTTTGTAGTTTAAAGAAATATACGGAGGAACAGCAACTTCTTGTCCTGCTGTGCCAAGAAATGGTGCTCAAACCAGCACCAGTCATGGATTAGAAAGGGTGTGAAAGACTGAACTTTTGCAACACTCAGATATCACAAAGTTTGAGAGGTAAAAATATCAAACCAGTAGATTTCTTTGCTAATGGTCAAAGAAGTTCATATTAGATAACACACATGGGCTACAAATTAGGGAAAGACTCCTGTGGGGTGGGTTTTGGAAGGATTTTGTAGCCTTCCTGCCCCCATGCAGCACCTCCGTGGTTCTTCTAAGTATGGATTGCAGGGAATTGGGAGATTGCTATGTATTTTACAAATAATGTTGGTATCTGCTGCTCTTACCTAGCTCCTGCTTTTGGGGGGGGGGGGGGGAGGGGTAGGGTTTGGGACGCAAATTAGTTTATTCAACAGTTCTTGTCAACCCAAGAATACATAACAAAAGGCATTCTCAGGAATTCATTTATTAACGGCTCAGAATAGTTTGAGCTTTATCACTTAATCCAAGCCACAGAAGCAAGATTTTTGTACAGACACAGCAGGGGGCTTAGGCACAGGCAGGAGCACAGATTAAGACTGCAATGCAGACACCCTGAAACCGTGATTGCCTTGAGTACTTACATCCCACACACATTGGAGTGAAACCCATCAATCTGAATAGCCAAAATGGACAAAGAGACGTCTCAGGGTCAATCAGCAGGTCAAAAAGAAAAGACAGAACAGAATCCAGACCTTTAAACTACCAGCTAACCACCCAGTTTACCAGTTTGCACTCATCTTCCTACAACTCACCTCTGAGGATAACACAAGAAGTTATGCCTTAAGGTCTCAAGTTATACAGGCAAAGAAAAAGCTGAGATTTAGCATATGAATGGAGATCATTTTGGTGTAGTTTTACATATGGACATGCATGCTATAGTAACAAAGTATGATCCAAATTGGTATCTGGCTTGTCTGTGCAAGTGGGCATGAGTGACCTAGGAATAATAAACTAACCCATGCATAATACGGTGTTCACGAACAACAGCAGAACACAAAATGTCATACAGGCCAGTTCTTGTGGGCAGCTCTGTAATAATGGAAGAGCAGGCACAGCCCAGCATTCACAAATCACTTTATCGTAATAAACCAAAATCTAGTACATATGACCTCCCCAGCAAGAGCCAGACAGCTTGTACAGCTCACAAGCACCCATATAATCCCAGAGTATCAAGAAAATCCCACCAGGGATGGGGAAAAGCTTGGATCAGGTAACCTTTCTGCTGCAAGACTTCAAGAGAGTATTTACAAAGAGGGGGAAAAGACAGTGATACAGAAAGTAATGGAAAATCCTTTCTCAGATGCCTGCTGCAAAGAACAGGGTGTTTTGTCTTTGTTTCAGCCACTGAGACTAGTAGCAATAAGCAGTGGAATAACAGCAGGCCTGGGCCTGGCTGCAATAAATGGAACAGTGGGAAAAGAGAGGCATGTCAGTTGAAGACATTTAAAGGAAAATGAAGGATTTTACAGCCTGAAAAACCGACATAATTTAAAGCTGGACAATGCTGCCACACACCCCCACTTCATACCACTTGTAAACTGTGCAACACAGTGTGAATTACTTCTAATAATTTCCTTATCAACTTCAATGCACTTTGCCACGGGCATTAATTTGCCTCCTCTCTGACTAGCTGTTCTGCCATTACCAGACTCCCATTCTACCAAGCATCCACAGCATGGCCTTCAGGATGTCAAATTGCTCTGTAATGCCTGGGCTGCCCGGGGAGAAGCGGGGGAAGAAGTCGTCTCCCACAAAGCAGAGCATATGTCAAATGAGACAGCTCTCAGGCACTTCCCATAGCTGAAATCTCGGGAGAGGGACAAGGACCTGTCTTAGGTACCAGGGACATCTCTTGTATTTTGGTGGGATGATCAAGAGAAGAGGGATGGATCTAAAACCACCACTGCCCATTGAGGTTTAATTGGCACCCCTGCATTCAGCAGCTTCCTCCTTTTGCACTCTGTTCTGTCAGGCAACCATGACTCCTGCACTGGGCTCACATCTTACCCACTAACCTGCTCATCCATCCGTCTGTCTGCTTCACAATCTATCCACCTTAAAAATCACTTAGAAACCAATGCAAGAACATCCACTCAGACACTGATGTTAATTTAAATGAATCAATCTGGTTAATCCCCTTGGGTCTGACTCTCATTTATATTTAAAATGACATTTCACAGATCCAGGAAATGGAAAATTAGATCTTTCCAATTAAATTGGCACTTTCCATTAATGCCAGAGTTCTGCTGTTTAGTGCAGTGGCAACCAAACTGGATCAACATGTTGATTTCGAAGTTCTCCAACAGTGTGAAGATAATAATCTTTAAAGAAAAAGACTGAAAACATTTTAGCCAAAGAAACAGAAGAGGTTAAAACATTTAATACATTTACTGAAAAAAAAACAACAAACCAGTCCCCACAGATTATGTTATTTGGTTTTGGTGTCTGACTGTGTTACTATTGAACTGTTTCTTTCTCACCTTCTTTCTTGATCTCTGCTGACATTAGAATTGCTATGTCTTTCTTATCCATAGGGGGACAGACATCCTGCAGGCCTTATTCTCCTCTATCTTGATTATCCCATGAAGGATAATTCCACACTCATAAGATATGGAGTAGCAAAACCTTTCAACAGTCTCTGTATGGAACATAGAAA
Organism: Chaetura pelagica; assembly: GCF_000747805.2. Classification (NCBI taxonomy): domain Eukaryota; kingdom Metazoa; phylum Chordata; class Aves; order Apodiformes; family Apodidae; genus Chaetura; species Chaetura pelagica. The sequence continues at coordinate 278,585 of NW_009952106.1, read as the reverse complement.
ACTAAGAAATAACCACAACAGATATATTCCTGTAGCTTGTATCTCTGTCCTAAGAGAGACTGGAGAAAGTCAGGTTTATCCAGCTTCGTAACAGCTGGTCAGATAAACACCTAATTTAAAACTATTTAATTAAAAAAAGAGAAACTGCTGAAGATACAGATGAACTCATCAATGGGTTGGAAGTGGCTCTTGGGCTGTCTACAACCCCCCCTATATTTAGATTATACTGTGTAAATGAGAATGTACACAACCCACATGAGACATTGCTTGAACAACAACAGCATAGACTGACCAAACTATTTCAAACAGGTAAATCCAGATCCAGTGCCTGCTTTGTGTCTCAGGGAGCCTCTTGCTTCGAGGGATCTAACAGCTGCTGCATCCACAAAGGAGAAGAGAGAGTGGAAATCAGAGTCACTCTCCTGCACCATGAACTTACAATACACCACTCTTCTTGATCTGGGACTTGTGTGGAAGGAGCCCAGAGCTCCCACCTGGTCTACAGTATGAGAAGGACTGGACAACCCTTATTGACGTGCTATCTAAATATCTTACATTTATTAGTTAACTTTCAATTTCAGCTGAAAATGTGACCTTGGACCTACATTCTTGGCTGAGATAAGTTTGTACAAATGTACACTGTTTGAAGATATGATCCACTGCCTTTAATCACAATATGTTCATTTATCCCATCAAGTATCTGGCACATATTTAGTGTTGATCTCTAGACTTTTACAAGGAGGGGGAAAGGGGGAAGAATGCAGATTGGATTGCAGTTTAACTAAGAAATTCTCAAAGGGAAAATGGCTGAAGCGAGACTTGGCATTTATAAACAATTTACAGACAGTGCTGGCTTTAAACACTCCTTATGATTTCGCTTTGGAGGCTCCCAAGAACATATTGAGGCTCTTGAGAACAGCACTTTCCATTGCATGGTAACGAAGCAGGGGTTACAGTAGGCTGCTGGTGTGCCCACATCACAGAGCAGAGCATGGGCGCAGACACACCTAATCCAGCAGCATTGGGGTTCCACCACACCTGGGAGGAAGGGTCTTCCCACAGAAACCTGCTGCTTTTAAACCAAAGCTAGTTTCTCCAAACACAGCAGCATGCATGATTCAGATGTACCAGCTTAGACAAGAACAGGTCAGTGTTAGTTTGTGTTGCATGGAGTAGACAGGTCCATGTCTTTTCCAGCTCCCAAAAAGACTGAACTGTTCAGAAAATAAAAAAAAAAATAATTCACTTTAATTAAAACCAAGCACAGAACTACACAAAAATTTTGAGTGAAGGATACAAGCGTATGAAGGGTGTAGGAATCAGTAGTTAGAGCCTGGAGCTTACACTTTGGGGTAGAAAACCAGAAAACTGTTTTACCAAATGCAAGAGCAAAGAAAAATGTTTGCATTTTTATCTTTTTGTAGTGAAAATAATTGGCTTGGATTGAGCCCTTCCCTGGGAGTGTTTGCAAACCAAACATTACACAGCTGCCAACTGCCTGAAAACCAAAATGTGAAACTGACCTAAAATAAAAGCAAAAGTGATTGCTTTATTTCCATCAGCACAGAAGACAACTAATCAGAGGCCTAGACACAGGGCGAGTAGAGACCTCTAGGATGTGACTCGTCCAATATCTTAATGTGCACAATGCCAAGGCCCCCCCTACAAGCAACTGGAAAACACACAGGCTGTTCAGGTTAAATTAATCTTACCCAAAAAATGGGTCAGAGATATCATACCCTTCAAGTGCCTTGAATTAAATTATATATATATATATATACACACATATATGTATGTATGTATAACATTGGGTGACATGAATTTTTTGTCTAATTTTTTAAAAATATAATTCCACAAAATTTCAGTGCTCTTTTTAGTCAAACGAAGCATTTAAAGAACAGTAGAAGCAGAAATAAGAACAAGATTCTAGAGATGGATGAGGTAAGAGAAGGCTGGAGCTGCCCCATGGTATCTGTGCAGTGACAGTGAATCCCCAGGTTTCTCATTCACCAAAAGATTTTGCCAAAGCTACCCTTGCCATTTGGCACTATATGCCTACAGCCACCTGCACCAGCTAGAGATCAGCACGATGTGCCTGATGGAGATTCAGTAATTTTTTTTTCCTAACAGAAACGGGAACTACTTTGCCTGTGAGAAACTGGAAGCCAGGCAGACCACGTCTAGCTTTCCTCAACAACTATGTGGATGCTGCCACCAGCTAGAGACAGCACCAAGTTTAAGGGACTGTGTGGGTGCTCACAGCATTTCTAGCAGTACTCAGCTGCATCAGTGGAGCACACTGGAGATCTTATTTCTGAAAATATTGTCCAAGTCTGAAGTCACGGCTTCTCTCAGTACTTCTGGGACCCAGAGAATAAGGAATATTAATTCCATTTTATAGTTGTCAAACTTGAATTAAAGAGAAGGGAAAGCCTAAAGAGAGGTCTTACTCCTCCTCACAAGATTTGCCAGCCTGACTTTTGGTCCAGAGAATGAATACAGCAGTTATTCCAATAAGATAAGTCTTTATTTCCTTGGGGAAAGTAATATGAGCTTTATACTTGTTAGGAGGGTTTCCTGGTATAGCAATACCAATTCAAGTTAACTGGCAAACACTTCCTTGTGCAGATAAGGTTTGAATTACTCCAGAAACACACGTTCCTACAGGATGATCCTATGTTTCCCTCTTCTGTACTTAATCTTTTCTCATTTACATAACCTATTGTATTCAAATTCCTGTGTTGCTGTGTACTGCTGTGTGTGTCTGTACACACATTTCAGCTTCCCTCATGTGTCAGGTTAGAAGTGCCCTGACCCATGGAAACTTGCTGAACTGTACCATGAATTAACAGTCATCAAAACAGAGACCTAAAGTAACCCTCCTGTGCCCGTCTGAGGGAAGGCAACCGGGGCCGCAAACTTCAGAGTTAGTGTCTGTGTTTGTTAGTAAATCAACAGATTGCTGTGCAGGTCTCAAACCAGATGTAAGGTCAGTCACACCAGACTCCGCTTAATCAGCTGGCATTCCTCAGAGATATGATAAGGGAGGGCAAGGCTGGGAAACGCAGCTCCTATTGGCAGTCTCTGACAGCTCCCTTTTATTGCAAAGCAAATGGTGTGGAAGATTATAGGTGAGAAACTTGCTCACCCACCCACAGTTTGACTTTCTTTCTGAACGTAATTTATTTGTGTAATGGCATTGCACAGTTGTTCCAGCTGTATGTACAGCTACATCCTTTAAAAGAGATCTTTCAGGTCTGATTTAACCTGACTGAACTCGGCAGAGCTGAACCATGCTGTGCAGTCCTGCACCTCAGCTGGCATCCTTAGGCTCTCCAGTGATAATTGCCCTGTAGTGCCCCAGCCTCCTTATTTAGGGGCTAGTGACCTTCTCAAAATCACTACTAGCTACTCAGCAGATGCTCACTTGGGATTTCGGGTGAGGATTTGAAGGCCCTGCCCCTCCTGAACTGGAGTTGCTAGATACCTTGAGACATTTCCAGTCTCTGCAGATACACTTCTCCCACTTGTTGTAACTATTTCATATTCACAGAAATGGATGCTAAACATCACATTTTCACATCCCCATACATTCACAAGTGAGTGCCCTTTTTATTCCTGCAACAAATAATTAATTCAGGAGGCTAACTTCTTTTTAGCTTGGGGCCTTTGCTGTGAAACAGATTTCAATCCGACGATTTGAGTAACACAGAAATATGAACCTGTGTTGCTTTGACCTAAGTGACTTCCCAAACGAATTGGCTACTGGCTGTTTTGAGGTATCCCTTTTGGGTTTCCACAAACAGAAAAACAGTGTGTAGGTGTTTGTCTCTGCCAAGGAAATTGTGCGCAAATGCTGTATGGAAACAGGCGCCTGAGTCAGTCAGACATTTCTGCATCTATCATTTGCTCTTTTAATTTCTGCTTGTTTTTGCAATCTCACACTGACAGTTCCTTGCTAAAGAACAAGGAAGGTCTGCCAGTTATGTATCTAAGCATTCCTATACATTATACAGGGAACTTGATTAGCTTTGTTAAGGGCCCAGGGCTCCACTACAGGACAAGTCCATCTAATACCAAAATGTTTTAATGCCTGAGAACCAATAAGCACCTAGACCCATGAGAGCTAACAACAACATCAGCAACAGCAATTCTTCACATGTTGGCTACTGCTACCCCAGCACTGGACTATTCTCTCTCTTCCTGTAGCCTAAGGGCTAAATCCACACAAAGATTTACATGTTTAGTGATTCATCAATCAAGAGAGAGGGTAGGTAATAGTTCCCCACCTCACAGCCAAGTTAATAATTTGTAAGCACTGAAACAGCTTCAAGGGTGGCTCAGATGGCCTGCCCATGAACCTTGGCTAGATGGCATTCATGTCAAGCTTCTCACCTGCCCTACCTAAGTCAGAATGGACACCTGAAAACAGGTCCCTTCTTCCCAGATAGGAGAGCCAAGCACTTTTGTAATTTTTTCAAAACAAACCACTGGCTTTATATGTAATATCTGGACTTAGTCCAGACAAAGGGACTTCACTATGCCTCACTGGGGTCCTGTTCACCTGTTCAGCTCTTTTAAATTTTTTTTTCCCCCTCCTCTATTTTTGGCTTGGTTAGCTCCTTCCATTATTTTCTGAATTCAGTAAATCCGACTGTTAGCTACTCCATGAACAGAAAGGAATATTGTACTGTTACCCTGAGAATTAGTGGTTATATAAGGGGTGATGCAGATAGAGTGGTAAATATCCTTATTTGTGAAAACATGAAGAATTCTCTGACAGGTCCCAAACTTCCCAAAGGTTTACTCCAGTGTTATAACCAGAACACTACACAGTCCATTCTTCTGTGGCTACTGGTTGTCATCGTTATATTTGATATCACATCAAAAGATACCCTCATATTCAGTTCTTATGCCTTCAACTCATTGCTCAGCTGAAACATTCTGTTCTGAGTTCAAAAAGCAACAGTATGATGGAACAAATAGCAAAAACATCCAGGGCTGCTGAATCGGAAGAAAGATCCCTGGGGAAGACTATTCCCTGCTCAATTCTCTGGGTCACTCACTGCAGGACAGCTCTTCCTGTATTACCACAGCTAATGCTGTCTTGAAAGGAAGACAAACTTGTCTGAAGCCATTACTGCCTTCCTTCAGGCTTTTCCTGAAGTGTTGCCAATTCCTTCAAATTCTTCACAAGCCAAATGAGTTTGGAGCATGGCTGTAGCTGACACGAAAAGCTTCAGCTTTCCAGTGAATTACAACCAACCTGAAAGCAAGCCACCTCAGACTGTCTGGCCCCTTGCTCTCCTCATGGAGAACACCAGCAGATTAGAAGTGGTGCAGATACCGCGGAGATCTCAACCCTCTCCAGAGATGAGATCCAAAAGTTATCATCATTAAGAGAGTGGAAGCAGAAAAAATGACCCTTGCAAGTCCTCTGCTCCTTTGCCTTCTCTTTGCTTTTTACACAGCACTGGCTCAAGCATGGCTGAGAGAGACTTTTCTGTATATACTTTTTCAAGAGACAGGAGAAGGATCTGAGCACACAGAGAAAATGCAAGAGGAACAGAACTGATTTTGGCCCAGGAGTGGTGACGGAACCTATGTGGGAGCAAGACTGATCAGGCTGAAGCAAGAACAGAAGAAAGGATTATAAAAGAATGCTCTATGAAAAAGAAATAATAAGAGATTGTTTTAAAAGATTGTTTTATTTTCTGGGAAAGGTGTCAAAGCCGCGTAGATAGTGTGTTGTAAGAATTAACATAACCTTAATAGACTTGAGAACACTGGCAGGACCATTTCTCTCTCTCTTTCACACAAATGAACCAACACACAATGCTGTGCATTGCAATAACCATTCAAAATTCAAAGGGCAGACACTGAAAAGCGTAACTCAAGATTTTTTAATGTCTGGGATTGAAAGTGCTGTGAAACTTCAAAAGTCGTCTCATGCAAACAGTCATGATGTGTGAGTCTCCTTATTAAGAGATGGCATAATTTTGGGTACACCCAAACTGGTTATGTTCCATGAAAGTCTTGACATATACCCATTGCTTATGAAGGAGCAATTCTCCCTTATTTTGAGGCACATAACTAATTAAACTCCTCATTGTGCTTTGCTGACAGCAAAACCATGTCAAACCAAGGTGCCAGGCACTGTCTATGATAGTTCTAGTACATCACACAGTCATTCATCCCCCTTGTCTTCTAGGATTATATTTGTTTGTGCTATACCTCATAAAATTAGCATTAGCATTTTTACATTTTCACCCAAAGCTTACTGATTTAAACTTGTATTTGGAAGGCACCCTGTTTATCTTTTTGAGGTGCAAGGGATCTTTGGCAGCCAGGGGAATGCTCTATTTGGGCAGATCCAAAAGACTACAGGGAAAAGAGATTAACAACAGCATTAATCTAGAGGAGAACTGAAAAAAGAAAAACAACAAACAACACTTTAAAAACACTGTCTTGCAACTCCAACCTACAACAGAATTACATATAAGGTAATAGCAATGATGATACAATAATTAATTTTTCATCAGTAGTTATTCAAATTAGGTTAATCCTAATTCTTAATTATTATTGACTGTTTCCTAAATTATCCATTCTTCATTTATCATAGCCAGCTGGGCAAATACTGCCTCACTGGATTTCTGTTTGCCTCAACTCATCCTTTCTTTTCGACCCAGTTCTTACTTGCGTGCCTCTTTGTTTAGTTTTGACATCTGTGTCTTCAGTTGTGCCTCTGGTAGCAGATCTGTACAACAGAGGCAGCAGATTTGTACAACCCTGACTTTATGCCTTGGTTCTTCCTATTCACTCAGCTACATGGCTGTTTGAAGCCTTTCCATAATCACTGACTTAATACAGACTGATTCATGAATTTAAGGGGTGGTTTTTAAAGGCATTAAGAAAAATAAATGGATGAACCTAATGAAGTTTGATAAGCAGCTTCCTTAGGACTGGGTAACAAACTCCACAGGTTTCTCTCTTTCTCCACGTTTTCATTCCAATTGCTTCGCCTCCCTTTCTGTTTCATCAGTTATAGCTTGCTTTGGTAAGCAGACTCTTGTTTTCCTTTGGAGATTTTGGAAACTTGTGTTGCTCAGGAACTAAATCTTATGTTCCAGTGAGTTGAAGTCATCAGCAGGGAATGTGGAAGAAACAGGTTACATATTCCCATAAGCAATAAAAGAGTTTCAAAGCCTCTCTAACTTAGTCTGTATTGTTTCTGCCTCAAGAGGTAGCTCCAGCACAAAGACTCAAACACTATGGATCTACCAGTTTTTTTATTGGGAAGGTCTTCTTGTAAAACTACCCTTAAAAATAGAAGTACCTTAGCTCAAAATTTGAAAAGGAACAAAACATTTTGGAGACCATATCTGCACATACATTAATACCAACAGCTTTACAATACAATAATCCTTTGAAACCATGTTCATAACTGAAGATCTTAAACTAGTTTTCACATGTTTTCCCAAAGTTGGTTTTGTCCTATCCCCATATGCATAGTTTCTGAATGCCACGTTGCTGCTGTCTCTTTCAATAACAGTGACAGCATTTCAGCAGCTTACTGCCACATGCATTGACCTTGGAAGTACCAGAGACACTCTCTAGCTGCTTTGTGCTAGCTTAACACATGTATACCAATTTATCTCTGGAAAAAAACAAAACTCAACCTAAACAGCTCTTTGAATCTCAGTCCTGAGATACAAGAGTTTTTAAGGGCACAGATTCTATTCCATTATAATCACTCATCTAAGAAATCTTTGAATCTTTGCCCAAAATTGCAAAGCGTGACAGATGGTTGCCTAGATGTTCAGACTCAACTCTGTTTCAACTGTAAGTTTCCAGATACTTATATGATATATATATATATGCATATAAAGGAAAAAGTAAAAAAACCTTCCAAAACCAAGAAGGTGCTCAACAGCAATTGCAAAGCTGATCTGCTCTGATGCTACCTCACACACAGTCAGGACTACTAGAATGGGAGACACTGCCAAGTTCATGGTTCCTAAGTCATGGCATAACAGTACTGAAAAAGACACTTTTTTAAACTGCATCACCCTCTTCCATTAGACAGAATATTTATTTATAGAGACAACAGGTACCAAGCTCATATTGCAAGATCTAATTACAACATTTTGCCTTGATTCAACTGGTAAGTAGCTGATCTGTACCAATGTACAAACATAAGGTTCTAATTTAGAAAGGGTAACTGAAGTGAGATATAATTTGCCTTACCTGAAGTGTGTCAGAGATGAAGTGTTGAATCCCCTTGCTGGAGCTTGTAGGCAGGTGTGCAACAATGACAGGAGGCTACACCAAGCTGACTGTTATTACACATTTTGGAAATTGCACAACGCACTCTAAACGTCTGGAGGAAAACTCCCCAACTAATTGTAACTCTGCACCATCCTTCATAGAAAGCTGTTCTATGGTTGTGAGATCTCTGAAAGAGTTAGTGTCTACAAATTTCCCAGTACAAGGGAACATAAATATCAGCTGATATCTATATAGATAAAAGAAAATTCTGTATTTGTTAATAAAAACCATACATAAATATACCACCCCATTGAGGTCCACCAGACTGGAAAGATCCACTTCTTCTCTGAGAAGGATTGGGTCTACCAGGCCTACTGTAAGTACAACCTAAATGTTTATGGAATTATCTGGGAGACAGTGGCAGACCATGAAGCATGAGGATGGTTTGACCTTGAAATGCAGAATATCACAGAGTGGCTGGATTTGGAAGGGACCTCTGGAGGGCACATGGTCAAACTCCCCTGCTGATTCAGAGTCTCCTAGAGATGGTTGCCCAGGACCATGTCAAGACAGCTTTTGAACATTTTCAAGATGGAGACTCCAGCACCTCTCTGTGCAACCTGTGCCAGTGCTTGGTCATCCTTATAATGAAAAAAGTACTTCCTGGTGTTCAGGAGGAACCTCCCGAGTTTCAGTTTGTGCCCACTGCCTCTCGCCCTGTCACAAGGTAACACTGTAAAGAGCCTGGCTCTGTCTTCTTCACAATGCATATATTTATACTGGCAGGTAATTTACATACACATTGATGAGATGCCCCTGAGCTCTCTCTTCTCTGGGATACATAACCCTAGCTCTAAACTGAGCTGGGATGCCAGTTGTACAGTAAGATATCAGTTGTAAGATACTTGCTTCTCAGCCCACCACTGTGAGAAAAATGACATCCCCTTTTTTTCAACTTGGACATTGTAGAAAAATGGCTTTTTTATCATAGTCTAGGGATCTTAAAACACTGTAGTCAACTAAACTGCAGTTCTGAGCAGTCTGTACTATGCTGCTGTAATATCTGATTACATATTTCTGGACATATCTCTCCCCAGAGGGTAAACATCTCTCTTGGAGTAGCTGAAAGAGCCAGAATGAGAAACACCAAGGCTGAAGCAAGGACTTGTTCTTGGAGTAGGGGAGCTAGAGAGGCCTCTTCTTTTTATAAGGGATTGATTTGCTGGGAAACTGTATAAAGGCCAGAAGCACATTAAGCTCTATGTGATTGTGAAAAAGCCTCTGGACACTAGCATTACATAAATATTTACAACTACCATTACTAATCAAACCTGTTCCCAGCCCATGCTCCTCCCAGGGAAGAAAAGAGGATAACAGGGAAGAATTGACATGTGAAGAATAATAGCAGTGAAAGTCTAACCCAAAATCATTAATGGAAACTGCACACATCTGAAGAGGAAGAGACATTAAAAAAAAAACAAACATCTGTAGTTTTCCAAAGCAGATTACAGAAGGCTGCAAGTCAGCTGTGACAAGAATAACAGCCCCACACTTTTGTTTTCTTTATTTTACCCTTGAGGAGATAACCTTTCATATTTTGGTAGAGTAGACATATCAGTGATGACATTTCTGCGATGTTGCAAAACTCCACTTTCTTCTCATCCATCAAATTCATCCAGGTCATTTAACCACAGCACAGATTTATAAAGAACAGAAAGACCAGAGGCACAACAGTTTGTAGGCACTTCAACACAATACTATCCGTCATCCGTATCAAAAGCTAGCTGAAGAACTGTCCATAAAAAGATAGTCATAAGCGACAACATGCTAATTTGGCATCAGAGAACTTCAGTTTGACGCACTTATTTAATGTTATTTTAGGTTGCCAAGCAGACAACTTGCAGCTCTGGAGTTACATGTGGCTTGCAAGCACTGCAGATGTGCCTCCTGAAAGCTTGCTGTGTGAGACAGGCAGCGGCAGGACTACACTGGTGGTGAGTGGCTGAGTAAAGCAACAGCCCAGCTAAGTGGATGAACAAGGATTTCTGGGTAAGATATTGAGTCACCAGGATGCTCAAATCTCTAAGGAACTTTTGGAAACCTCATCCACAAACTATAAATACATGCAAATATGGTTTATATGCGATTAATATAATAGATATTCAAATGGAAAAGAACTTCTCATTGAGGAGCAGAGGTGGTAGAAAGCCCCAGAGCCTCTGACATCTCAAGTTAAAGTTGAAATAGATTTAGCATAGTCATTGCCTGGCTTTGACAATTGAAATTCCTACTACCTTCTGGGCACCCAGACTTGACAATCCACTTAGATTTACTAAATTTTGTACCTGAAAGGAGGTGCAAAGGATAGCATAAGAGGTAGCACATTTTATACTGTGGAACTGTGATTCACTTAGCTTGGAAGAAGTATACTTTGGTCTTACTGTATGCCTGCTCATTATGAGCATTAGCAAAACCTACCTTGTGTATCCATCAGTGAAAATAAACAAGACAAAACAGAAGAAATAGAAAAGTTTATGCTAAAAGGTGTTAAAGAAATTACCCAATGTTCAAAAAATTGAAATGTATTTTGCATCAGTTTTCCAACTATGACCTGCGATTTCCACCACTTCCCTTTCTTATCTCTGCTGCCCATTGAAACAGTATTCTAGAGAACATGTATTGCTATGGAGTTGGCAAAAAGATGATAAAAATGCTGACAACAGGTTGATAGACTAAATTTCATCCAGCAGATTCCTTCCATGCATTTTCTCCTGTAATCAGTTCCACCACATATCAACACTCAGACTGGCCTACTTCAGAAACACTTTTGTCATTATGTTTCAGAACCTGTTGTTCCTGAAGACTGTAAACTTTTCACTCACTGCATTTCTGTGAATCCAGCTATGGATATTTTTAATTCCTGAGTCTCTTACTCTGTGTTTTCAGTCTTTTCTCCTCTGTCCACATGGAATCTTTATCCCATGGAGCAGCTGAAGGGTCACCCCAACGCTCCATTGTGTGGTCAGGTTCTCAAAGTTAATACTCCAGGATGCAAGTAGCACAACAGGAATAAGAAAACAAGATTAAATAGGGGCATATAAACAGCAGCAGGAGTTAAGACTCTTTGGCACTTCATAAATGACATAATTTATCAAAAGATTTATCAGAATTTAATGGAATTAAAAAGAAACTGTTCCTTTTCATGATTAATGCAAAGGCCAAATAAGCAAGTCTAGCATTCCACAGCTCCAAAGACAGTTGTGCTTATAAAAGACATCAGAACAGCTACATTTACAACATGAGTTCATCAGAATAGCATCTCTTGATCATAGTTGAAGATACTTCAGTCTGTTTCCAGATTAAAGTAGCCCTTGTTGACACTGGCCAAGGGATAATGTTGGAACCACTGCCTGTAGTCCTCCTTTTCTGGCTTCCAAGATGTGGCAAAATAAAATCTATCTAAATGAACTGTCACGTTTAGTTGATGAACATTTGGACTACATAATAGCTTGCAAAGGATGATCCATTCATTTCTGTAATAAGGAACAGCCCAGCTACCTAGTCTCTTTTCAATATTAGTGGACCTCTGATGTAGAAATTAATTTAAAAAATGAATTACCTGTTTCATTAGACACTTCTACAAATTCTGCTTCATTGCCATCCATGTGCTAATACTCAGAGGACGAAAGCATGTTACTGCCTTTGACAAGCACAAGCATATAGGTGATGGAGCATATTTGCAGGGACTGCCAGGTGGCTTTAAACATTACTTTTCATTAAGTCTTTTAGCAACATGTTTGTTTCCTGCTAATGTGAACTGTTAAATGGCATTTGCTTTCCCAGTTATGGTATTTGCAAAGTGACATACATATAATTAGAGGATACAAGAACTTTGCACGCAGAGGAAAGGACAACAGCTTGTGTTGCATATGGCTGTCAAGGTTTACCTCATATACTGAGGTGGAAGGGGTAGGTAATAGCTCTGTAAATCTACTTTCAACCAATAATCCTGCTGGCAATTATTGGTGGTACTGCAAATGGAACACTTTTTTGTTATTGCTCAATTCGGAATAGAAGCGTTTCAAGTTCAATACACAAGCTTTTCCCCCCATGTGAACATCAGAGTAGCTCCACTCCCACATTTCTAAGTGGTGCACCTCTTGTGCACTAAAATCTGAGACACATCAAGGGGATATTTCTTCCCTACTGTGCTTCTTTAGGAGCTTTGTAGTTATGAGATTCATCTGGTCCTTTTGTTTTTCTGTCTTTGTCATTGCAGATCTCCACATTATGAAGTCCCGTGATACTATTTTTATTGCCATCCATTAGGTCTTCCGCCATGTCTGTAGTCTTCCTTTTGCACTGGCAGAAGTCACTTGAGCTCTCTAGAAAGTTGATGCACAGTTTGATAACCAATGCTAGCCAGGCCATCCCAAAGAGGATCCACAGAGAAATTACATTCTTGTACCAGCTTGGATAAGTGCGGTCTGGGTTCATCCCTACAACAGAATCACCCAAAGCATTTCAGTGGAAATATGACATAATATTAGTGACTTCTATGTAAAACATGAGTAAGCCATCTAGTTAGCATGTGAATAGATGCTATAAGAAAGTATGTTTCATGATGCATCAGCAACAGTCTGGAACTCCCTAAGAATTGTAAAGATTACCCATAAGAAAGAAAAAATCCCAATTTACATTGATGTCAAAGTGAAATTATTCACATTTGAGCAGTTTCATTGTTTTACTTATCACTCAGCATGAAAAACACTGTATTAGTATGCAACAGGGGTCCCCAACAGGCAGACAGTTAAGCAGGTTTTATGTACTCATGTGTGTATCTTCTTAAGCCAGCCATAAGCCAGTGAGTAAGCCTCCAAGAGCAGGGGAGAAGGGTCCTGAGTAGTCCTAAAACTCTAGGAAAGGTTCCACAAGGTGGGTGTTGGTTTCTTCTCCTCAGTAACAAGCAATAGATCAAGAGGAAATGGCCTCAAGTAGTGCCAGGGGAGGTGTACATTAGTAACTGGTCAGTGGAGTCATATTAAACAGCCAATCCTTTACACCCATGTACTTGGTATTGTAATGCATCATACAATACGCATTGTATGTGTTTTCACTATAATGAGACCACAAGACATTTTGAGATTGTCACTATGCCACCAGTAAACCACTATCAACCACTTCCACGGTAACTAATCTTTGTGTTGGCTTTCTATATCAAGGTAAACTTTAACCAGGAAGAGTATTATATTCATCCTTCAAACGAGCACTTTTCACCAATGCTGAATTTAAAGATTTAAAAAATGTTTTCCTTTAAATAATACATTAAAACAAGATGGAAGGGTTATTTGAGACTTCCAAGGAGAATGCGTTATCCACAGAAACTATCTAATAGGTGCAGTTTTGAGGATGAGAAGATCAGAAGCAGCTTAGGACCTACATGGCACCCTGTGTCCAATAGCAGGGCTTGCAAAGTGTGCAAAAAAACAGATTTCAGGGCCAGTAAGAGAAGCTAAATCAAAATTATTACATAAAAGGAGCTAGGAACCACTCTATGACTTCAAATCCAAGCACCACAGATGAGCTTGTATTTCCCCCAAAAGAGAGCAGCTGTGTCTAAAGTGAACATCAGGCATCACTCCTGGCATACAATATCCCCTAGAATTTACCTGGTCCAGAGCAGTGCCAGAGATCACACTGGTGGGGAAACTGTAACAGCCGCAAAGCGGTGACAATCACTTGAACCCATGCCCTGGCCCTGCTGATTTTTAAGTTGAGACAAACCACAAATACAAGATTGTAAGGCCAAAACAGTTTGGCCTCAACATACCATGTCACTGACAAATTCAGTTATTCCCATACTGAACCTAGTGTGTGTCCTGCAGTGTGCCAGTTGTAGAGGTACCACACAGTGAAGGAATGCCTGGAAGCAGGTAGAAGACACACTAGTGAAGAGCTTCAAAATTAGTTATTAGCAACGGAGAGAAGTACAGCTGCTGCAGCACGGAGTTCAGCATCATCTATAAAACTAGCACAGGAAAATGCTGGACTCACCAGATTTTAAGCTCCATCTAGCCACCCTTACCCAAGTAAACTTGATTCCAGCTCACTTAAGTGTGCCTACATAAGCTCGAGCCATAACTTTGATGAATTATAGGCAAGCTCTAAGGTAACGATCATGTTGTCTAAGGATCAAGAAAGCACTGCAAAGAAAAATAATCTGCAAAAAGATTTTGTATGCCTTTTTGTCTCCCAGTGATCTGAAAGTGCACGTGTTTCTATAATCAATTTTTTTTTTTAAATGAGAAAGTCTTTATCAAAAAGGTGTGTCCTGTGTTTCAGCAAACGCTTTGGGCGTGGGTCCAAACCCATTTCCTCCGGCAAAGGGTTTTGGCAACCAAAAGTAGGCTGTGCCTGGTGCCTGACAGTCTACACCTAAGTGACTTAAGCTGCCTTTTAGAAAGCAGCTGTCTGGGATTTTGACAGAGGAAATAGTCATTGCCTGTTAATAGTGAGGCAGAGTAGCATCCGCTGAAAACTAATGGCTGCTGACAGCACTGGAGCACACCAAGTGCACCATCATCAACAACTGCTGTGATTAAAAGCGTAGCACTCCAGACTAGTGGTATAGTCATTCAAGGGACAGATGACCTGAATGCTGGAAGAATATTAATTACATGGGAAACAATTTCTTTGCTCTTCCACAGGTGGCATTGCTATCTCAGAAATTATGTCTTCTCAACCTGTTAAATTCCTACCACATTTATCATCATGTCTGTGGATTGCTAGTGGGGTAAAACTGCCAGGTCAGAAGCTTCACATCCCTCACATTTGACTTTGATGTTTAGTAGGTGAAAGCAAGGAAACGTGAACTACTCACCAATCACATAATCCCCAAACCCTATAGTGCTGAGGGTAATGAAAGAATAGTAGAAACCTTCTTCGTAAGACCAGCCTTCTTTGTCAGAGAACAACAAGGGAGGTAGCAGGAGGAACAATAACAAGCCAGTTACAAGTGCACAGGTCTTAATCAGAAGTGAAGCTTTTTTCTAGTAAAACAAAGAAAAAACAAACAAAAAAAAAACCAAAGAAAATAAACTGTCACAGGAATGGTAGGGAAGGTTCATCTCAGCTTCTGGTTGAAGATGATGCTGGACTCCATTAAAAACATATAAACTTTCATGATATTTCACTAGAATAAATGGTGTGGCTCTTTCAGTCAACACAATCTGGGCACTACCTTCATGAATCCTAAATTCGTGCCAGTTTACACCCTGTTCTACAAGTGCTCCCATAACTTAACATGTGCAATTCGAACTATGAATGATAATCAACAGACCAGATATCCTACAACTGTGCAAAGCTGTAAAGGCTCTGGCACTTGTGTTGCTGCAGGGGAAGTCATTCATCACAGATGTTCCCTCAATTAATAAACAACCTTATCTGACACCTCATCAGGTTCTCATAAACTAAATTTGTTTGCTTCCAGTTATTCCTGAGCATTATCACCTCTTTGGCCAAATAGCTGGGCAGGCTGTTGTTTGTCAGAGGATCTCAAATACCAGACAATGCTCTGTGTTTTCTTTCCTGAACTTGAGGTTGAGGCATACACATTGCTTACCTGCCCATGAAACACTTTCTCCAGGCGATGGGTGCAATGCTGAACCCCTAACAGCATCAGCTGCCCAATTTCGTTAAGGAGTACAAGGTTCAGGGGGATCCCAAAGAGTGCAAACACGATGCAGAATATTCGACCAGCTGCAGTGCTGGGGCTCAGATTTCCATAACCTAGGCAGAGAAGGAATAAGGTATTAAATCTAAAATATTCTCTCCTTGCCCTTCTTCCTTGAGAAGTCAACCTCCATCTTCTATAAAAGTTAGATGAGAAGGTCACTGCTCCAAAACGACCTTTTTTATAAATAACTGTAAGTTACATCCATTGTTTGTCATATCCTATTGTAGGCTGGAAAATAACATTTCTTTCCCTGCCAATTTTGTTTAGTTGCTTTCCCATTTACCAGTGAATTTCCTCTGTGCTGCCCACTGCCCTGGCTGGGATCTGACGTAAATGCAAAACTTCCGTTTAGTTCAGTTTTTGTAAGCATTGTTGGCATGGGGGCTGCTGATAAATGAACCTGCATAGCTGTCAGATGGTCTGAATCACAATATTGCTTTAATTATAACAAACTTTTTCTACCTTTGTCCTACAGGACTAGTGGGCTTTACACTGCCCCCTTGCTTATACTCCTCTTTTGCATCACAAGTACCAAATACACCTTAAGTTGTCAAAATGCTTGCCTAGAGTCAAGAAACCTGGATAAATTGTATTTTAAAATACTCAAATTTCAGACCAGTGTTTCAAATTCTGCCTTTTTCTTCTAATCTATGAACTGGTCTAAGAAAAGATACTGCCCTACAATTATAGCCTTGCTCGCATCCTCAGACTGTCATGGCTTCAACCTCACAGCTGCAACATTTGTCTTTATTCCCCACACTTTTTTGTAAAAATGGTAAGTTAAGTTTGCAGACTTGCAATTCTATAATTTCAGGTGTTTTATGCTACAGGAAAATCAGGTTTAACTTTGGTTTATTTCACAGGATGCCTTTTAAGACAGGGGAAGGACTAGCACATGACTACCACCTCAACAGTCAAAGACCTATGACTTCAACTACGTTTCAAAAATCACCTCCACTCAATAAAGTGCATGCCCATAACCTGGCACAGCTTACCTTTTCACCACAAATAATGCCATTCCCTCCCAGCAACACCCAACTGTTGATGCAGTGCAAGCACAGAGGCACTCCCAGGTGGTATAGCCTCAGGGCAAGTGAGCAGCTCCCAGGAGAGAGAAGTCCAAGGGCTGGGCTCTATACATAAGTGAGAGCACAAACACCAGTGCTGGACTAGATGGAGTCCCATCCCTTCACTAACCTCTTTCCCACACCAACTGCTGTAAGCCACTGACCAGCACCACAGAACAGTGTGTGACTGTGAGCTCGGGATATCTACACTTTGTGTCCCAGGTTTTGTGCTGGCAAAATTTCTTGCCACAAACAATTCTGCAAACAGTTAATTGTGCATGTGCACCAGCAAGCTACTCCCAGAAAAAGGTCTGGCAGCAAACTATTTCACAGTACACATGCAGGATGCATTTTCATTTTGTACCTACCTCTCACAGAATCAAAGTTTTACTATCTGGAGGAATTTCCCTCCAATAACCGTAGGTTTGAATGATTTGTGAGCCCCTGGGTTTAATGTATGTGATAATACAAAATAAACCTCCAAAGTTATGGTCCCAGCAGCCTGTCCCTGGGAGGCAGGAGAGCATCCCCTGGAAAGATCAGGATGCCCTTATGTAACTGACTGCATTTCAAAAGAACCCCTTAACAAAAAGGCAAAATTAATTCCAGTATTGTGTTCTTCACTTATGGGCAGCTTCACAGTGATGACAAACTTTCTCCCACATGTAAGAGTGACAGAGCACTGGAACAGACTGCCCAGGGAGGTTGTGGAGTCTCCCTCACTGGAGACATTCAAAACCCACCTGGATGAGTTCCTGTGTGATGTACTCTAGGTGACCCTGCTCTGGCAGGGGGGTTGGACTAGATGATCTCTCGAGGTCCCTTCCAGCCCCTAAGATTCTATGATTCTATGATTCTATGTAATTGCTGACTTGCACTAGCTTTCATAATTTCTAGACTAGCAGGTGTGATAAATGAGACATACACGCAAGTACATCTGGTAAATGAACTCATCTAAGTGAATTTAAGGGATATGCGCCTGGTGTGATCTGTTTTCCACTGTTTGTGCCACATTTCAGTGGATTGGTTCCAGTTTTTCTTTTATGGAATTGGGGTGTTTGCAGGTTGGTCTAGATGCAGGAGAAAGAGCTGGAGAACATTTACTGTAAGGCTGGAGTTTGAACACAAGTCACATACATTTATGGCCAGCCATGCCCAATTTTCTCTCCTTCTTCTTCTTTTCCTTCTGTATTAAGTTTAAAAAGAATGTGTAATTGGCTTGGGCAGTTCTTTTTACCATAGCTTTCCAGGTTATCCAGTCTGGAGAAAAACATCAGGTAAGTAAGGAAGAAAAGCTCATGATCTCAGATCACTGTGTGAAGCACAGTAGCCTTCAGGATTTTGGGAACCCCACACCAAGCTGACTGGAGAGCAGAGAGAGTTAAGCTGTTCATTACATTTCATTTAGAGCAACAAAGTCAACAATGTAAGAAGGTACAATGCGTACAGTAAGCCCAATACACCAAACAGCAGATGTGCTTTGCATATTATTTATCTGGCTTCCTTTCCCCCTGGGCTCAAGCAGCTCAAGACAATTTCCTGAGGACTTGGTGAGCAGTTGCTGTAAACATGCCAAAGAGCCATGTTCCGTTGGCTTTTTATACAGGATACAGAGCTTGATCAAACAGCACAGGAGACTTCAGATTACACAAAATGGCCAGCAGTTTACGTCTGGCTAATGACACACCTTTGCCTTTGGACTAGACAAACAGATGCCAACATAGTTGTACATAAACCTCAACTGTTGTCAAAACTCCAGCAGGTATGGGTAAATGAGACTTACCTACTTCAGTAAATGGAATAAGGGTAATTGGTGTCCTATACCATTGTGGGCTACATTAGAAGACCTGAACCAAGTTTGAATATTGCAACAAACTACACAAGTATGTGTCACACCTCTCACAAGCCAGTTACTGAGATGTCACCTGGTACATGCCTGTACCAAAACACAGAAGGATGATCACCAGCAACTACAGAGGTCAAAGTGCAAGTGTTTTCACTGAATCAGCAGAATTCAGTATCTATAGAGTTTCTCTCATTTTGAAATAAAGTGCAACATAATCTTCCTTAGAAGCAGCAAAATAAGTGTGGTTTTAATTTCTAAATATTCATATCCCCATACTTGAACTCATGTGCTTCTGTTACACATATTAAATAAATTCAGCTGTTTTCCTGCTTGTCCATTACATTCCTATACATAAGGAAATCAGAGGCTCTGCAGACTTGCTAAGAGGTGAAGACTGATATATAATTAACTGATTATTAGTAAAAGATCTTTCTTCACAAGACAGCCTGGTTCAGCCGAGGCAACAGTGACTTCCCACTACCCACAATGAGATGTTTGTTTGGATCCTGTTCTCATTGCCTGGATGCAAAATGGTATTTTAAGTAAAAAGTGCTTTTAAAAAATGTGTTTCATAGGCTGAAAATCTGCAGATTCACCAAATAATTTCAACTGTGGAAAAAACAAATAGATTAAAAAAACAAAAGAGTTGGAGGAAGATTTTTTTTTCATTAACCAGAAACTTCATCAGTGGCTTGACCATTCAAACAGAACTTAACCAAGTCTCCCCAAAACTTTCTCCTATCTGAATGGGTACAAGCCATCACTTCCCACAGGAATGTCCTAATCCCAAATTTGCACAATGTTCTTGTTGACAGTATTTTACTTTGAACATCTAGACACTCGGCAACACTTGGAAGCCAGGTGACTTGCCTAACACAATGCCCTGGCTCGAGCCAGGAGGGAACCATATTTCCTTTTAGTAATTTTACTTTCCAGTTAAGTCCCTTAAGTAGCTGCACTTTCCAAAACTAACAGCATGTTTTTCAGTCAGTGTCTGCTTCTAGGACTGATAACACTCATTGTTTACAGTTATAGCTGGAGAGTGGTATGCAGAAGGACTCTTGCTTATACTTACTCTTGTAGAAACCAAGGTCATTGCTTGGTTCTGCTACACTTCTTAAGCACCAGAAATGAAAAGGAGGAAAAGGGGTAACACCTGCATTCCTCCTGTAGGGAGGACTGGATAGGTGACCCAAATTGACCAAACAAGCATTCCATCCCATATGCATCATACTCTGTGGAAAGCTGGGGGAACACAAGGGTTAAGCTCTCTTTGTCCACAGCTGGTGTCCTGGGAGGACTCCATCTGATCTTCAGTGAACCACTATCCTATTCTCCCAGGCACAGGAGGAAATGGCACACTGGTCTCCTATACACACAGTGTGTTTGAACCACCAAGCTGCTCCCACGACCAGCTCCTCCTCTAATGTTTTTCAGAGGATCGAAAGTCTTCCTTCCCTGGTGCTCCTTACAAGTAATCTGAATGTTTTAATCTGGGCTAAATTATTGTTTTTGTTCATTACTAGTTAAAATGTTAATTTATAAAAAATATTCAGTTTAAATGGAAAATACAGCCAAGTAGAAAAAAACCCCAAGAAACCCAAACAAACCTATCAATTACTCACTTAACCATAAGATATGTTTGCCTTGCCCCTGCAACTGCAAGGGCTCAGCTTAGCTGGAAGGTGTCCTTGACAAAGCCCTCAGTAACCTGGTCTGACCTCATAGCTGACTGCTTTAAACAGAAGGTTGCACTACAGACCTTCTGAGGTACCAGGAAACCTAAATTAACCTATGATCCTTACAAGCATTAGGATTTTCAAAGGTCATTTGGTACCACTCACATTGCAACTAAACATCAGCAAGTCTGGGGTTCTTATCCTCCCTCGTGCTTTTGAGCGTCTCTGCAAGCACTAGCTATGCAAACCAAATGAATGTGCTTGGCTGCTCCAGCCTCTTATAAGATTTCACATTATACCCACCAAGTATGGTTTAAGTGCAGGAACACTTTGTCAGCTAGACAGTCACCCAGTTCAGAAAATCTGACATGAGAAGTCAGTTATTTTCAAATCATCCATCCATGGAGGATAATTTTGCTAAGGACTCCCAACTGTGGTGGAGACAAAAGGGACTCAAGAAGACCCCAGGCAGCTCAAGTACTTGCATTGACATCTCAGCTTTATGAGAAGAACAACCAAAATAATTAAACAATTTGATTTTAAAAGCTAGGAACTCACTGGGACCCTGGCAGGTTGAACCAGGGTGTGTGGGATGTGCCCATCACTTCATTTTAGCTGTTGCTGTAATGAAGGAGACACCAAGAACTCAGGCTGGTAGGCTAAAAACCATGTTTAAATAGAGTTCGTTATTTAACACTTTTAGCCCTATGAAGTTCCTGGCAACAACCAGATTGTCAGCCAGCAATGAACAGAAGCCTGACCATCTCTCAGGAGATGTACTACATACTGGTCAACACTACAGAGGGTGAAACTCCTCTTAAGAGAAAGTCTTGCTGGCCCAAAGCCCTACAGTGCCAGAACTTCATAGCCCTGAACTTCCCATTGGATTTTCCCCAAGGCAACATAATAAATGTCTGTGAAACATACTAAACACTACCCTTCACTCATTAGCCTGCTCTTTGACTCCTCACTGCCTCTCCCAATCCTTCAGGACATTGTTGTTAGAAGATATTATACTGTCCTAACCAGAGAAGGGAAGGACAGGAGGAAGATCTTCCCCTTATTTTCTTCCCTGTGATATGGTTCATGTGCCCTATTTTATGTTTTAAAAAGGGCATTTGAAATTCATACAAATTAATACTTTGTTTTTCCACCAGTAAATGGTAAAGGCAGCACAAGGTAATGGTATCCACTCATCCAAGATAAAGGGGGACATTCAAGCCAGAGAGGGACAATCTCGGTCTCACCACAAATCCTTTCCCTAGCACCTTCTCAGAAGTTACACCACCCTCTGGTGGTTTGACTTTAGGAGCTTTCATATCGTGCTTCACTTTGAACTTGCTTTGACCTCTGGCCCATTACTCCAAGCTAACTAGGAGGAGAGTAAATACAAAAGGAGAACCTTTGTATCAACAGGGGCTAAAGATGTCCCAGAGAGAAAATAAGAGAGGCGGCAAGTTAAGATTCTCTTTCTTTAATCATATTTAATACTAGAGTGCTAAAGGAACTCTGAACATAATTCTTCAAGGCATTGGAGAGGGTTCCTATGGAAACAACTACAGAAAATGAGATAACATACACGATCTGGGATGACACAATATGTAAAAGACAGCAATGAAGAGAGCATAGAAGCCTAACAGTGGGCAGAGTGAATCAGCACACCAGGGCTGCCCATCCCACATGATCTAAAGTTATAAATGCACTTCCATTCAAATTATGAGTGGCAAAACCAACATAGGCTTTGGCACACTTTTTTAAACAACAGATTTGGGTTCATGCACATCTGTTCTTTAAGCCTTTGAGATTAAAGTACCAAGTGTGTCAACCCTGCAAGTAAGAACTTTGCTTTTTAAGCAAAATCTGCATACTGCTTTTAATCACTAGTGGAAAAAGATAAGGCACTTATTTAAATGGAAGAAGGGTGCAACAAAGATGCTGCAACAGGAGACATGGGGATTCAAGATGTGTCACTGGGGAAAGAGCCTAATGTCCCTCAACTGGTGTTAATGGGTAAAGAAGCTACCATCCCTTCCCATATTCTAGTGAGAATGTTCAGGTAAAGATTAGAGAAATGCACAAAGTCTTCTGCAGGGGGATAAAGCACCTGAAGCAGAAAACAGAAGCAAACAGAGTGTGAAGAGCATCTCAAAGAAAAGTAATTAAGGTAAAAACGATAACGGCTTTGACCATGTTATCTGAAAAGACAAAGAAAAAAATGCTGATGCAAAAGCCACAGAGACATTACAGCACATAAGAGGCTGGCAAAGCATAATTAGCATTAGTAACAGAGAAAGACTATGGGAAAGAAGCAAGACAATGACTTGCAGCAGCCTGAACATATGAAGTAGAGTCCATCCAGATTCTTCAGCAACATCTTGTAGTACTCCTAGGTTCCCGAGAATGTCTCTTCTCCATTGCCACTTTATCCTTTCTGAACTAATTTGCCAGAATGCCTTTTTTTTAACACCTATGCATTGATCTTGTGAAGATTTCAATGCCCTGCTTTCAATGGCCCAATAGTCACAGCCTGGGATAAGGTCTTCCTTGCCATGTAAGTACACAACAACTTGACAATCTCTTCTCTAACAAATCTTCTCATCCAAATAATTTACCCCAAAGCCAAGTACATGAAGCTTCCTACTGGGAATCACTCCTCTAAACTTCATTAAGTTCTTTCAAGGGTACCTTATCTCTTTATTTGACACCATCAATTATTCTTTGCAGTCATGCAGTGATGCCTGGATTAATGAGGCTGCACGAGCCACTATCTCAATAACTTGCACAAAGATGGTTAACAGATTCAAGGTGAGGCTCTGTGAGGCCATCGGTATTTTCCTCTTCCACAACATCCTGTTATTAACAGAGTATTAAGACACTAACCTGAGAGAAATTAATAATTTAACATGAAAAAGCAAAATCAGCCAAATTCTCTGAAGTTTTTTTGCTCACTTGTATGGCATTCTCAACTCCAGAACTGGAAAACCATAAACAAGTCCCTAGGATGACAGTATCAACTTTGAAATTCAGATAGAGAGCTGTAGCATTTGGTTCTTTTTATTTGCCCCCTGCTATCAAGACATTCGCCCCCTGACTCCCTCCATCTGGGCAAGGAGTTCACTTCAAGGAAAATAGCTTAAGCTTTCACGGAGTAACAGACAGAAATGTTTCGTCTCCATTTCTGCCATCATCACAAAACCCCCTTATATTTTAGCATGACAAATTTGATTCTTCCTATATGTCGTTAAATTAAATTGGTTGCAGTAAAACAGTCTCTATCACAGTTTAGAAACTGATCAGGATTCATTACTGAGGCAAGCGAAGCAGCTCTGACTAGATGCCGCCTTGTACCGAAGGCTGGGAGGAACTGCCCAGGCACTAGGCTGGAAACCCTCAGCCTGTCTAATGAGCCTCCACTGCCACCATCTGGTACCTGCAAGGACAACACACCGAAAGTAGTTCTCAAGCAGAACAAGTGCAAAAGAGCAGAACAGAAAGATCTACTGAGTCACAGGAAGGTGTGGGGTTTCCCTCCCGGCTCACCCCCATGCAAAAGACCCCAGCAACCCTCTTCTCTTTCTCTGACCCCTTGTTTGGGTTGTCAGTGTTCTGAAGTCAAGGTACTTTCAATAACGATCAGAGAAATCAAAAGAATGCTCAGATTCAACACAAATCAGGAAATCTGTTAGTTTTTTTTCCTCTTCCACAACCATGTCTCCATATACTCTCCCCCAATGGCTTTTATAATACTGGGTCCCAAGGTAAGAAGAAGATGTCAGTGGAAGTTACTGTTTCAGGGACATGCACTGAGAATAATTTATAGCAACTACCTTAAGTAACACTGTACCTAAATACATTTTATTTTTTCTATTTCAGCCCCTCTCATTTCCATCAGTCCTTCACAGCTTTGCATCACTCATTTGCTGAAACTTGACTCAACTGAATTGTTTAATTTATCCAGCTATTTGACTTTCACCTAAACAAGCAGGTCCTCATCCAATACAAGCAGTAATAACAAGGAATAATTAATAAACATGGCCTCCAAAGAGTTAACAGCCAATATTAAGAGTTTTTCAAAGTTCTTCACTCTCCTTGTGACAGGAAAAGCTTATTTCAATGCAGAAATTCACCTCAGATCTCTTGAAGAACAGTAGGCTTGGGAAAGTACAGGCAGTGCAGCATATGAAGTGTTACTGGTTCAGGCCCAAAAAGCTGCACAACTTGCGAGGGGTATGGATCGAGCTAACAATCTATATTAAAAATTAAAGATCATTACTGTGCTGCTGATGACAAAGCATTTCTAGGGCTAGGCTCACAGGTGCTTACCTACTGCATGACAAAGACAAGCTACATGAAATCCCATGGGGTTGGAGAAGTGTCCAGCATTCCTGTACAGAGAGCACAGGTCCTCATTCCCCCTCCTTTCCCACCTATAAGGCAGTCCTGGGAGCAGGTTAACTCTTACCAATGGTTGTTATTGCAGAGATGGAGAAGAAGAAAGACCCACTGAAGTCCCACCTGCCCAGGCTAGTGGTGTTTCCCTGGAGGGTTATGCCACTCTTGTAGGCTTGGATGATACCCTGCAAAGAGACAATTTTGTGAGGCTCCACAAACTCCTTCACAGCAAGTTCATTTGACTGGCATTTCCAGTGCTGGCTGCTAAAATAACAAACTACAACTATGTTTGACTCTATTGCTCCTTTTCCAACGAGTAATATCCTGTGCCTTGGAGACCAAAGAGCTGTCAGAAAAGGCAAAAGCCAGCATACAAGCTCAAAGGAAAGGAGACCTATGGAATAAAATAAAGTTCCACATGCACATGGTACATTATACATGGTAGAGTGGAAGAGATTGGATGGCAAGAACTACCTAGAGAAAGCCTAGCCAGATAGTTACTAAGACAGCCTTATGACATACTCATTAGGAAAATTATTTTTTTCCAGATGTGATATTCTGATGGCAAAATTCCCAGAGCAGTGAACACACACACACAAATTATATAAAACCCTTCCCTATATTGGGGAAAGAATATATATGTTGTAATGTAGGAGACGTAAACTACACAGGACAACCAGTCTACTAGTATTGGGCAATAAGTCCCCACATCAGGACTCCAAGTGTGAATAAATGGATTAGATTAACTTGATGCCTGATTCTGTTCAATACATCTGGGAAAGGCAGATAGTCATTATGCTGAAGTGTGCAGAGTTATGCCAAAAAAAGATTCCAGAAGTCTTATTAGTGCTCTCATCTGAATACACTTTCACATGTCAATAAACTTAAAGACAGTGAACTCAGTTATGTTCAAAACATTAATCACAGCACATATGCTAAACACTTCACACCCACTGAGCAAGAATCCTTGAAAGTTGGTTATCCTTTGATGCAAAGTATAGCCAAGAATACATAAAATTTATCACCTGTAAGACAGACATGCAGATACTCAATATAAAGATCCCTATCCTAAGAATAAGGTTGCCAGCATAGCTTTTACCACTGATAATAAAAAGGATCAGGTTAGATTTGCATAAATTGTGGATTTTACAAAGAAGCTGTAGCTTAAACATTCATCAAGCCTGCAGAGCAAGGGAGTTTTGCCCCATTTTACTGATGTAACATGCTTTAAGTGATTTATGTAATACTATGCAGGGCTATGGATTAAAACACATTTCTGTAGACCCAAGCAGCAGCATAAGTACAAGGACCTATTTCTTTTCCCCAGAGTTGGAGAAAGAAAAGGGTTGACAGTTACAAAACATCACAGAACCATCACAGAGTCATCATGGTTGGAAAAGATCTTCAAGATCACCAAGTCCAGCTGCTCACCCTACAACCCCTAAACTCAAAACACCACATTGGGCTGCTGTGTGGGCTTGTGTGGTTGATGGGGGGGGGATGGTATCACACCTCAGTGGTGTTGACCTAATCTCAAACAAAAGACATCATCCTCAGAAAAAAGAATTTTAAATGTCAGATTAGGAGTGGCAAATGAGTAAACAATTGTTTAGCTCATTGTAGTTTATTTTTGTTATTTTGAGTATAAGACCCTTCTTGTTCCTGAAAGGTGCTACCTTTGTGAACTAGCACCTAGCATCCTTTTCTGCACACTGAAATAAAACAAGTCTGTTGAATGCTTTGTTTTGGTTTGTTGTTTTTTGTTTGGTTGGGTTTTTTTGCACAGCAGGTGAAGAACCCAGATTTGGGAAAACACTATTAGTTGTCATACTAAGAAGATGGAGCAGCTCAGATCAACACATCTTTCCAGACAACAGTTTGATAGTTGCATTTTCAGAAACATCTTAATTTACTCTTAATTCAAGGCAATTTAAACCATTCAGGCTCACAGTACAATCTATTAAAACCTGACAACACGCTCTTCTCTGCACAACCCTCCAATCCCTCCACCCCTCCTCCCAGCCTGCTCTTCTTCCAAGGCTATCTGCATTGAAGTTTGTCAGGTTGTATGGGATGCAAGCTCTGACCTTTCTCTCTTTTCCTAGATGTCTGACAATACCTGACTTTAGGTTTAAGAAGTGCAGGAAGTTCTGCAGACAATGGCCTAGTCAGGTATTACAGTCCCCATGAACATAATTCCCAAACTAAATCATATGGGCAAGGGAGACTGGAAATTTATACAGATGATCTGAATTTTTTCCCCCTCCAGAAACTAGTATTTAAATTTGAAAATAAAAAGCTTGTTATTCTATCCAACTTCTACCCTGTGATACCTAAGGTCCTTTCCAATCCAAACCATTCTACATTTCTACAATCTCTGCAGTTCTAAGCAGCTAGTCTTGAAGACTTATACACCTCCTGGAACAGCAGCAGTCCAATTCTCAGAAAAAAAATCCATCAGCTTGATCAGATTGACTCAAAAGCCTACACATGCAGCATGTTTGTTGCCTGCTCTCCTGCCTAATGTCCTGCTGACATGAGCTAAGCAGTTAGCAACAATGAACACATCAAGAACCAGAGAGGATAGTAAGAAACCGTGGCTGAATCCACCCAAAGAAAATGTCTCCATGCAGTAAGCAGCCTGCACAAGACATGTGAGGAGCAAGCAGCACAGATAGTAAATGTTTAATTTCACATCACATTGCACCACTCCCGTCCTGTGTGGTTTAGGACCAAGAGACTAAGCAGTTGTGAGCAGCCATGCTGACTTTACAGTGATTTATTACAGTGCAGTGATTTGGTTGTAGTCTTGACTTTGCTTTGAGGTGATGCTACTGCCAGGAAATACAGCTTTTGTGTCAAGAGCCTGCAGATAGACCTAAGTACTTCCATTAAACCACAGGATGGTCCTGCACTCATCTTGCTGGGAAGGAAGGAACCATGGTGTAACTATTACTTATTGCCAAACAGCAAGCACTAAACTTCCAGATACCAGTTGTTTTCTGTTTCTGGGATTGAGGCACTTAGCACATTAGTGCTAGGTCTTCAAAAGCATTCAAAAGTAAGCCTCTGGATAAGCTTTCCCTTGTTAAATCTTATTATTAAACATCTAGATAATATAATTAACAATTAGACCCACTGCACCATCACAGCACAATATGGGGACCATTGAACATTTATGCAAATCAAAGCCATGTGAATAAACCAACATTCCCAGGAGAAATGTCACATCCATTACTGTTAGGAAGAAAGGGCTACCTGATGTCATCCTTAAAGAAGACGATTCATAGAGGGTAGAGGTAAGGATACTGGCTTTTGGGGTTTGGCTTCCTGCCCCCCCCCCCCCCATAATAAACGTTTCATTATATCATCTACAATCAACCTTTGACACAGCAACAATATTGATGGAAATTTACAGACAAATTCTTCTGAGAACAGTAGAACTAATGGAGCTTGCCTTCCTACAGATGTGATCAGAGGCAGATTCACAAAAGAGAAATCCATAGATAGCTATTAACACAGAAACTACTTATGGCACAGGAAGTCACTGGATTACAATCTACTGAAGGCTGAGAGCGTTCAGGAAGCTATCAGTGTGTATCTGTCCTAATTCAATGTGTTCCTTTAGACTTCTGTTTTGGTTAGTGCTATTTTAAATAGAAAAGTTACAAGTGGTTTATTTTTAACAGAACACAGGAAAAACCCACTAATGAACACTAACAGAACAGCTAAATTCTCCCTGCTTTTCCCATTGAAGAGACACTGGTGTGTCTCTGTATCTGCTGCTGATTTTCAGAAAAAAACCCTGCAACAAACTTGAAGTATTTTTTCATAGAATCACAGAATGGTTTTAGTTGGAAGGGACCTTAAAGATGATCTAGTTCCAAACCCCCTGCACGGGCAGGGACACATTCCACTAGATCAGGTTGCCCTAAGCCACATCCAACCTGGCCTTGAACACTTTTCGGGAGGGAGCATCCACAATTCCTTGGGCAACCTGTGCCAGTGTCTCACCACCCTTACAGCAAAGCATTTCTTCTTAATGTCTAATCTAAATCTCTCCTCTTTCAGCTTGAAACCACTACCCCTCATCCTATCACTGCATTTTCTTTTTTAAAAGCCCCTCTCCAACTTGCTTGTAGGCCTTTGGTCTGTGGGTTCAAGATTTTTGGAATATGAATGGAATCGTACACCTTGGGTCACATCTGCTTGGTTCCCTTAGTCTGCCTTTTTGAGAAGCAGACTTTTTCTTTACACTGATTCTGAGGTGAAATCCTAAGTAGTTTCCTTTTTCTCTTAATTAAGCTAGTCATTTATACAGTCTGCTCCAAAACCTGATGCATCAAAAGGCACCTAGCACAAGTAGCATATCAGGTCCAGCATTCAAAAGCAGATATTTGCCTGATCTAAGACCCCAGTAAATACCACCAACTGCTCAAAAATGAATCCTGAAGCTGCAAAGCTTGGGCTTGATATTTTGGGAACTTGAAAGGTCATGTGTGCAACTCAAAGAAGAACAGGAAACAGGTGGGTGGCTAAAATAATCAGAATGAAACAGAACTCAGTTCCAGTTTGGTTTCTACTGTCAGACAATAAAGTAATTTCCCATCTCTGCATGTATTTGCCCCCTCTTCCAAAATGACAATAATTTACAGTTGATAGTGACTACTTTGTCCCTAGCTGACAATGCTTATATAATTTTAAGCTGCAGATAAAAGTTTCTATGTAAATTACTGTTACTGCTATAGGATTTATCAATTAGGATCTTTTTCATTCTTAAGCCTTCATGAGTCAATGAAATTTTCTTTGCAGGTGATCCTATTTTCTCATCAAGTAGGATGTTCTTGATAGCACCATGCAAGGCCTACTTGCATGGTAAAATATTGATACAGCTGGTGATTAAAAATGAGCATGACCTCTATTCAAAGTAGCCTATTTAGCTGTAGATGTCTGCCCTGTAACCTTTGTGATAAAACATGCTTCAGAATAACCAAATTTAGTCTCCACCTCTACTTTGTAGAACAATAAAGTTGTTTCAGTTAACATAAGTTAATTTTTGCAAATGCATACTTGTTTCAGGACTGCAGTATCCCTTCTTCCCTTCTCTTCTTCTGTCAATTAGCATAATCATTGCTGCAGAAGCATCCAAACACAATGTTGTCCCCATTTCCTTATTGGAGTTAATAAAAAAATAAGTCACTATTCCAGCCTGACTGCTTTTTAGCCCTTCCCAGCTCTGGACATGTACTTCTATAAATGATTGATAATGATTGGGTAGTGATCAATGGTGCAGAGTCCACTTGGAGACCTGTAACCAGCAGAGACCTCCAGGGATGAGTGCTGGGTCCAGTCCTGTTCAACATCTTCATCCATGACCTGGATGAGGGAACAGAGTGTATCCTCAGCAGGTTTGATGATGATATGAAACTGGGAGGATTGGCTGATTCACCAGAAGGCTGTGTGGCCACTCAGCAAGATTTGGACAGACTGGAGAGCTGAGAAAAGAGGAACCTAATGAGGTTCAACATGAATAAGTGTAGAGTCCTTCACCTGGGGAGAAAAAACAACATGCACCAGTACAGATTAGGAGCCAACCTGCTACAAAGTAGCTCTGTGGAGAAGGACCTTTGAGTCCTGGTTGACAATAAGTTATCATTGGGACAGCAATGTGCCCTTGTGGCCAAGAAGGCCAATGGTATCCTGGGGTGCGCTAAGAAGAGGTCCAGCAGGTCAAGGGAGGTTCTCCTCCCTCTCTCAGCTGCCCTAGTAAGGCCCAACCTGGAGTATTGTGTCCAATTCTGGGCTCCCTAGTTCAAGAGGAACAGGGATTTACTTGAGAGAGTCCAAGGGAGGGCTATGAGAATGATTAAGGGACAGGAACACCTGTCTCATGAGGAAAGGCTGAGAGACCTGGGGCTGTTTAGTCTGGAGAAGAGAAGACTGAGAGGGGATCTTTTTGATGTATATGACACCCACCCTTCAGATATTCAAGAAGGCAGGGGCAACCTCATTACACTTGGGTCCCGTGATAGGACAAGAGGCAATGGATGCAAACTAGAACACAGAAGTTCCACCTCAACATGAGAAAAAAAAACTTTTTTACTGTAAGGATTACGGAGCACTGGAACAGGCCGCCCAGAGAGGCTGGGGAGTCTCCTTTTCTTGAGACATTCAAGACCCATGTGAATGCCTTTCTGTGTGACCTTCCCTAGATTCTGTGGCGGTCCTGCTCTGGCAGGGGGGTTGGACACAAGGATTTCCAGTGGTCCCTTCCAACCCCTATCATTCTGTGATTCTGTGACTCCATTCTCCAATAACAGGTGCTGAATATATCCTGGAAAAGTCTCACCAATTTACACAGCTTTGTGCCAATAAACCCAATGTAGTTACAGTCCTACCAGCAGAAATTACACCCTGATTGAATTACACTTTCAAAAGATGCATTTTGTTCATATTGTCTAATTAAAGAAACAAATATGCAGACAAAAAAAAAAGAAAAAGGACTGAGGTTGCTGAATCTATTAGGACACCCACTAGAGTATTCAGAATCTTAATGCAGACTCAAACTAGACAGTTCAGTTCCCTCTTGACATTTGAGTTACATCTTTCCTTCCCTACAAAATTTAAGTTTATTATTTTCTATTTGCTGTGGAGTCACTTGATCCTTCAGCTATACCCCTAACTCTCCCATTTACTTTATGTGCTGTTTTACTGTTTCTGGGAAACTCCTGGCTTTCTCAGCTCACTCCCACTATTTTAAAATCCTTTTACCACATCTGGGCCCCTGCATCACAAGCTTGTGGCTGTAACACAGCTTCTGACCACCAAGGGCTGCAAAAGGGAGAAACATTATTTACTCTGGCTTCCTTAAGATGACTAAAAATTTTGCCTTTCACCCCTGTGCCAAGTCACAACTGCATGTGACTAGGGAACAGCTTTCAAAAAAGGCATTTAAGATCAGCAATAATTAATAAGTGCATGTGTACATGTAAACTGAGACACAACTTTCCTTGCAGTCTCTACTTTCTTCAGAACAATATGCTTCTCTTTCCTTCTGTAATCTTAATGGCAAAAAATAAACTTCATAGAAATTATTAATCAGATTGATGCTAATCTTTGACCCCCCATAAAAACAGTGAGATACAAAGTGAAAAGGGGGAAGGTGAAGCCTGTAAGATTATGACCCTACCAAGGATCTCCTTAAGAATTCCTGGCTCTCAAGGTTAAAAATTCTTATATTTCAGGGGGTGAAGGAAGTGGGGATAGAGAATGATGAGCAAGTACCTGTAAGAATAACCCACATCTTTAAACTGACAAGAATTACCATTTCTCATTTTAGAAGGCACCCCCTACTCTTTAGATATCCACTACTAGTGGTGTGTCTCAAACACTCATGGTTGGACAGGTTGAGACAGTTATCTGTTAATTCCAGCTTCCTACACTTCCTTCCTTGTTACTTCCCACCAAGCCTTATCAACTGTAACTAAGAATTTGATAATATCAAAAAACATCTCTCTTTAGGCAAAGGTGTATTAATATGTTTCTGTGCTTCCCCCTCTCCTCCTGCCAACCTTGCCCATGCCACCTTCCCTTTTCTCTTTTTAAACCCAGATACCAGACACTACATAATTGACCAGAAAACGTAGCAGTGAGTCAAATAACCAGAAACAACAGTTCATCAGTAAATCTTCTCCTCTCTTTCCAAGAAAAGTCCATAGAACAGTGCTAGCCTATTGCCTTACAGAATACAACGTCCCTACTGCCTTACCAAGATTTTCTCTAACATTTTCTGTCAAAGGTGTTGTATAATAGGATATTACAAGCACAGAATGCACAGTCTTGGTAAGGTAACCATAGTTTTTTTTAATTAATAGATCTGGAAAAGAGGGAACAATAGCACATATTTGTAACAAGGAAATTGGAAAGAACCATTACAGGAGAACAACCCCTTAACAGTCACTCCCTGCTGCATCATCTGTGGGCAAGATGTTTTTTGTAAACTGTATTTGCAGGGTTGTATTTCCTGACAGCTGGCACAAATCTCTTGCTGGTTCAATTTCAGTGCAAGCCAAACTATTGATGAGGATCTTTCAGTCACATGGAATCTCATTGCTTTTGTAAACATGAACTCAAACTCTGTGTAGCTCAAGCTGTTGACTCTGGAGATAACAGTATCTAGATCCACCTGCAGGCTTTTAGTTTATGGCATGCCCTTTAGAATTAGGCCCTTTCACTATACCTTAAATCTTGCTAGACAAAAAAAAAAATTCAATTAGCTCTGTTTCCATTTTCTCCTTCCCAGTTCACGTAACTAACTGGGTTGATACAGCTTTACACTTCTACAACAATTGAAAGTGGATAGAGCAATATAATAAATAGAGGAAACAGCTGTATTAGGCAAGTATGCATATAACAGCAACAAAGTTCATAGCAAAAAAAGGAAGAGGATATCAAGGTTAACAGCCTAACACAGAAAACACACTTTCCCAAGCCTTGTCATACAGCCAATCATCTGACTAAAGTACAGCTATAGCCACACTGGTGCCTGCCACCACTGAAAATGCTGCAGAAAGAGTTCAGAAGACAGCAGAGGTATATATACACTCACCTTAGGCAGTACAACTGAGAGACTTGTGCACTACAAGTGCCTCATGCTGAGCAGTGTTTCTAGGTGGCCCTCACCCCAAAAAGTCAGGGAGCATCTCAGCTCTAAGAGATATGCCAGTACAGAAAATGCCATCTTTTTTGCAGCCTCACTCTTTGGATACTTCTCAAAACTGGAATCAACATCATTTTTTCCTGGCCAGAGACTCTTACGTATTTTTTTTCTCCCAGCTGAGTCATGCTACTGTTCTTCACTGTACTGAGGGTACCCTGAAACCTGCCTTATCTTTGCATCCATCTCCATTTTCTGCGAGCCTCACCACCAAGAACTTCCTTTGATGTGACCTCACAGCCAGTAATACTGGCATGTGGAGACCAACACCAAATTTGTAATAAAAAGACAGTTATTGCACTCTTTGTACGTTGCCTAATGGCTCCTGAGGAACTGTTTGCTCTCAATCTTGATCGTGGTGAACCCAAATTCATGTCACAGACTGTATACAATGTTAGAAAAATAGCCTAGAGATAAAGGTCAACAAAACCAAACTTTTATCTTCCTTGAGTACGTGTTACTGGATGCACAGTAGGGGAACACATGGCCAGAGTCCTTCTGTTGTCCCTGTTCTAAGCATAAGTAACAGAAGAGAAGAAAAGTGCAAATCAATTTTCCCAATATACATACACACATATTTGTGTGTATAAACATGAGCATGCATTATTTGCTTATACATAAAACGTTTGCACCTGCTACCATCAACTAAAGAAGTGTGGAACTGTTCAGCATACCACAGGGCAAGAGCCAGCTAGTCCTTCCAAGCAAAAAACCCAACTGTGGGAAGCATGAACCCACCACCACAGAGATCACACACTTTCTCCTCTGCTGTTCAGTTTTTGTTGTTGACCTGCTATGTCCATCTCCTTCTGCCTTTTCTAACATGAAAATTAC
Source organism: Chaetura pelagica (assembly GCF_000747805.2). Classification (NCBI taxonomy): domain Eukaryota; kingdom Metazoa; phylum Chordata; class Aves; order Apodiformes; family Apodidae; genus Chaetura; species Chaetura pelagica. The sequence continues at coordinate 244,048 of NW_009952106.1, read as the reverse complement.
TTCTTCCCTGGAAAGGATTTGAACCATAGAAATTACTGAATGAGAATTCACTGGTGTAGCTACCACAGCATGGTCTATCTGCCTTTCCTCCTGCCCATCCTCAAGCCATGCTCTCCTGCCAGCTCTCTATTGCTCTCCATCTGTGTAAATGCTGGAACAGTGGATTTGCACTCCCGGTTGGTAACTAGGAACTAAGTGATAAACAGGTTGTAAAATGATGTTTATACATTGCTTAGCAAACTAGAGTTTTATTCCATATTGGCCCCTATACACTTAAAATAAACAGAGTTTACAACTATCTAGGATGAAAGAGCTGTAAGAACACAATGAGGAGTTGCCAATAATGTCAAAGCAATTAAAATTCACACACTTCTCTGTGTTTTCACAAACACTCTTTATATGTCTTTCTTAATTAGCAAATAATCAGGTGTGTATCTAGAAGTTTGTTATCCAAAGAGGGCCAGTGATGATACTGCCTGATAAACTATGTGCAGTTTACTGCAATAACAATTTACTGCAATAACAGTTTACTGCACAGAAATACTTCTGAGCACATTTCCAGTAACCACGCAATTACTACACAGGAAATTAGAAAAGATTGTAGGAAAATAAACAATCCTGTGGATTATCTGTTTAAGATTTATTTATCACTATGAAAGTTACTAAAAACAACACAGAAAGCCATTCAAACTCAGACTATGGTTTCTGAAAGCATGAATGCAAGCACAGACACTTTGTAAAAGGAAAAAAAATTTTTTCATTTCCTCCTCCAGGGTCCCATTTCCTTGCTCAAGTGACATTTAAATACTTCCATGGCTTATTATAACAGTGTCTGGGCTAAAGGGATTTGGGTGGCCCTTCTATTCCCTTGACTACAAGACAGCATCAAGAGTTAGTAGAAGTCACCCTACATTTAAACAAGCCATCAGAACAACACTGAAAATATCTTCCTACCTAACTCAGTTGTAATCATCTTCTCCCCTCTACTTTCACCTCGCTACTGTCCTTCATAGAGAGAGACCCTTCCAAGCACAGGGCACCAGCCATGCCCAGCCCCCCATGTTCAAAGGACTAGTGCTGAAGGAAGCTCAGCTTAGAGCTAACTTTACAAAGTGCCAGGCTGGTCTTCTCTGACATATTTCACACATCTCTCTATTGTATTCCACAGCTAGCACAGCACACACTATAAATTTTAAAAGTAGATACCACAGTAGCTTTTAAGGTCCAAATTTCTATCATATTTACTTGTACTACTGACTGCCCCAGAGAATTTGCCATCTAGAAAGCCAAATAATGAAAGCCTGTCATGAGTTCTCAGCTTAGCTTTGTTCACCAAAGCCCTGCTGAAACAAGATTATCTATTTGACAGGTTTCTGTGCCTTTCTCTTTGCTGGAAAAAAACAAACCAAACCAAACCACTTATCCCAGTTCCTTTAAGGTACAATGGCCAGCTACCACAGCTTCAGCCACCATCAAACATGCTTTTAAAAAATGTTTGGCAACATCTGTTTGAGGCAGGCAGACCAAAGCAGGAACTAGAATGGTTTGGAAAAATATTCAAGACACTTCAGCAAGTTGGGTTTTTCTTTTAAAAAACGAACCAGGAAAGGACACATTTATCTCATTTTGCTCTTATCTATATAATAAAATGCATCCACTTGTACTTTAATGAGACTGCATTTGCTCCTGCTTTACGTTTTACAGCCACCAGGCAAACATGGTCAGAGACATTGTTAAGGATATCTTAAGTTGTATTACCAGGATTTCTCCATTTTGCTTTAAATAACAAGTAGAAAATGGAAACAAGTTTTACATTAGTATATATAAAAAAAAAATCCCTGAACTTACCACGACAAAGCTTTTCCATTAGAATTTACCACACACTAAAACCTATTTGTGTAAATTCAACAGCAAAACCAAGCCAGCTGCAATGAACCCCACGTCATTATCATATAGCAGGGAACTCTGTCAGCATCTCCCTTCAGGAAGCGTCGCTGAAAAACTCGAGAACGCCCCAACTTGTGGCAGAACAGCAGAAACCCTTCACCAGCGAGAAGAAAGCCACCGAAAGCCCCGGTGACAGCCACACGTCCCTGCTCCCGGGAAGCTGCCCACGGGGTCGGGAAACTTTTCCCGCGCTGTGAGCAGCTCCTTTGGGGCAGGATGATGCGCGCGGAGACACAGCCGGGGCAGGGGAGGGGGGAAATGATGCTCTTGACCCACTCGCGGGCTGGGGCCGAGTTGGGCGCCCCCGCCGCCCCCCTCCC
>NW_009952106.1:161805-241492 GCF_000747805.2 Chaetura pelagica | reverse complement strand
GGGGCCTCCCCCGGGCCCGCCCCTCCTCGCTCCCGCCGCGGGGGGAAGCCGGTGGTGCCGCTCCCCGCCCGGCGGGCAGCCCGCCCGCCCCGCTCCTCCGCTTCCCACCTGCGCCGCAGGTGTCGGTGCGGGGGGGACCCCGAGCTGCCCCCCGCAGGACGCTGCCCGGCTCCTCTCCCCAGCAAGGCCGCTTAAGGTGCTCGTCCAAGCAGCCGGTAGCGGGGATGGAGCGCGTTACCAGCAGCGTAAACCTAGTTGCCTCTTTTACTCAGCTGCTGAGCTAATGGAAAAGGCGGTGAACGGGTGTTTCTGAGAACGGCTCTTCAATAGAAACACCTGCAAAGGTAGCAAGTTTGTGTCTTTTTAGCGTTTGTGGTTTTCCTATGGAATAGGGCAGCACTTTCTTAATGGTGGCACTTCCCGAGACCTGTTTGATTAATCATGTTCTTGTATAGGACTATATCAAATATTTGCCTCTGCTCTTTCACCAGTAGAAAAAAACCAAACACAACTAAATCGCTTTGGGTGTTAAAAAGTTTGTAATTTACCTCTGCTGTTGCAGAATATGAGCAATAAACCCACCCCATTTCTGAGCAGGGCACCTTTATACGCTGTCAGATGGTGATGTCTTATCACACTGCCCTGTGGTTTTCTTTTTTTGTCCAGAGGAGTGCTCATACTACTATAAATAAGGCAGCCTTCAAACAAGGATTGCACCACTGGAATAGTTCTGGTTATGTGGTAATTTATGTTTTTCTGGGAGGTGCTTTTAACTGACAAGCCCAAACTCATGGTTTTACTGGCAAGATGCAAAAGTCAATATGCAAAGGACAGACCAATTCCAGTTTAAAGATACCACCCTGAAGATAGTCTTAAAAAAAGTTTATGCTACTTATTGCTCAGTCTTAACTTTGCCTTTTCAATGTATTCATTATTGAATTATGTTGAAAATGGAAGAGAAAGTACCTTCTCCATATGAGAACAAAAAGATGCAAAGATACTAAAAAGTACATACACTCCAGTGTCCTCTTTCATTTAAGATCAGAAAAGAGACAAATTAGAGCTACACTTTGACATTTTAACCACATAAAAATCAGATAGTATATACAAAGCACACCAAGTATAACCATGCTGGAACATTTTGGACTAAACATATAGCATTTAATGTTTATACTAAAGATACATAAACCAAATTACAGGTGAGACTCAGGGTTTGTAACTACAAGCAAGACTAGAAACTCAGGACATTGAGGATATGCTTGCTAGAAGGAATCTGGGGGGGAAGAGAAGAGATCAAGATTCACAACACTTCTTCACAGAATCATAGAATATTTTAATAGCTGATTTTCTCAAGTGTTGTCAGAAACGTCAGTTGTGTGTCAGCCTTCTCTTTATGTACCCAGAGAGCATGGCTCAACTATTTGCAGATGGTATTTTGGTGTTGTCTGGAAGGTACCAATGTATCTGAGGATGAGAATGGGCTTGCTGAGTAGGCTTAAAGAGCGAGTGCAAGCCTGGAAGGACTTCTGCTTCTTGTTCTGCTCTGGACTGCAAGTAGGAGCTGCTCAGGACACTGTGCTACTTTTCCACATGAGCACTGCCTGTGCCATTGCTACTGCCCTAGGCTGCAGAGCTCCATTCAGAGGCTTCAGAAGTTCTGTTTTCCATATATCTGAGCCGAGCATCCTGTTCCAGGTCGTGTGATTCTGTGCAGAATTGCAGCACTGGTAAAATGGATCATTAAAAGAGCAGAAGAGTCCCTTTTGTGCACTCCTCTGACTCCTAGTAACCTCTGTGATTGTACAGTTCTCCCACATTTTTCTTAGCTGGTCAGTTGTTACTTGTTGACTACCTTTTTGTTAGAGGAAGGGTACCAGAAAGCACTTGATCCACCCATGCTCAAGAACTGGGCCTGTGCTTCCAGTATGTATCTCTAGGTAACTGATTACAGATGTGCATGACCCTTAAGATCTTTTCAGGATCTTGAAAAACTGACAAAGTGAGCAAGAAATTTCTATCACTTGTGTAACCTGGGAGAGGTCATCAGCATCTTTTTCTTTTCTGTTCCAACATGGCCACACGCTTGATTTAAGTGCTCTTTTTGAGTCTTCCAGCAGGCAGCTTGAGAACAGCTGCAGCTACTCTCAGCCTTACTAAAAGCAGCAGTAGCTAAAAATTCAGTAGATAGTCTCACCACACTGCTACTTTGTGCAAGCAGTATCAGGCACAGGAGCACTTTTCTGGACTGCAGTAAAAGCAATCCAAACTCCCTGTTGTCAGAGGTCAATTAAGAATGACTTTAACAAACACTTTGTCAGTAAGTGGTGCATGAATGCTTTCTATCTCTGATAAACCCCATTATCATTTTTTATGACATGCAGCGTGGTGTAAAACGCTGCACAGGATCACCTTTAGACTAGTGCATGTTTTGTGGCTGGCTGTGACTAGATAAAGTAAGGAAGGTGTGGAAAAAGGCAAGGTAAAGGGAACAGGCCAGATACAAAAGTCAGTCAAACTTTAGTTTTGTCTTTCACACAAACAGGCCTAAGATGTCTTGTAGTGTTGACACAAGGCAGGTACAGAGTAGAGTGGTGGTGATGATGTTAGCAAGTGCATATGCAAACATTGTGTCTGGAGAATAGAGCATACTGGAAAAGTTTTCTGTGAGATTTGTAAAGATACAAAAAGCCAGACAGGAGCAAGTTGGCTGTTCTCAGTGAAATAGGCTACAAAGAAAGCCATTGCAAAAATTTATGGGAATAGCTAAGGGCTAAACTGAGGAGATAAAATCTGTGAGGTAGGTAGTGCTACATCATGAGATAAATCTTACATGGGATAAGCGTTTGAAAAGTTAATTTTGAAATGAGTTGAATAAACCATAGGTGGCATTCTTTTATGCCAGCATTTCAGATTTGAGCAGCCACACTGTACAATGCCAGGAGTTGGCAACTAGCAAAGAAAACACCAAGTCAGGTGTAAGAATAAGCATCTGTTGTGATGCTCCTCAAATGTAAAAATCTAGCCCAGAAAGTACGTGGGAACAGATCTGTGACCTACACATGTCTCTGCATGTTTTATGGACACTTCCTCAAAAAGAAGTATCAAAGCAGCTGCTGAAAGGCTGACATTTGATGTTACTGTAACTTGTCAGCCATAGGTGAGCTTGGGGCTAGTCTACATCTGCATGTCCAGTCATATTTCTCTTGCAATTTACATTAAAGTTCTACTTATAAATGAGTTTAAAGATTAATTGACGCTTAGTAAGAGTTACAAACATACTGAATAAATTACATTGAGCACATAATTACAAGTACACCCATGAAGTGTGTTAGTGATGGTTATAAACAATCTAGTATGGGACTTAATGGATGGATAATTATTTTATAAAATCTCCATAGTTTAATACAGAGTATGACTACAGCTTTGTATCTCATTCACTAGCCTGTTATAAGGTGCTTATATGTCCTTCTTTGACTTTTCTGCTTCTTTGGAGGTGGCTGCTCCTACTTTTGACTTACAGTAACTGTGATAAAATCAAACTCCCTGTTTCTCACAGGTGACACTATATGCATGAGTGAGGATCAGATTTAACACCAGAGCCTATCACCAGCCTTGTTTAGAGGTAAATGGACAGGATCATCTCTGGGTTGTGCATAATAGCTGTTCAGCAAACTGACCCAAAGCACATGCCAGACTAATGTGTGTGGTCTGGCTGGGAATAAGGAAGTCTGCTTGCATTTAGATTTAGTTTAAAGTGCTGTTTTCAAGTGCTGTGAAGTGAACTGCGATAAGGATAAGGACCTGCTTTGAGTTGTTGGTTCACTCTGAATGAATTGTAATAGTCCAGGCAGTGCTGGATAGACATATGGTTTCTGCACAATTTAAGAGAGGAGCATTCTAGCCCAGGAACTAACTAAATGTTATCGTTTTGTATGAAAGCTGCTAATTTCAGACAATATCAAATTAATGTTAATTGGATGGATGTAATTAAGCAGGTGGTCATTACTGTCGATATTCCTCTGTGGTTTTGTTTGTCTGATTGGAAATGAAGAAAGGTTTCTGTACCTGACTTTTTCCACTTGAGATTCACAGTGACATGACTTCTCATTGGAGCTGGAAGGCAGTCACTCGGGATTTTTTGAAAATGAGTAACCATATGAACTGAATTCCACTGGAGAAAGAGAAAGGATAATAATTGATTACTTCAGGGGAAGTTGCCCAGTAAAATGAATCCTGGGGCAGCTGCTTTACCATGCATGTTACTTCTTTGGAGGTTTTAATTGGCTGATGCCTACACAGCATATGGAAATGTCAATGTATCTGAAACATTTCTTCCTTAGGAAACAGTCCACAACCTGTGCTTTAGTCTGTTATGCACAGGATTTCTTAATGTGAGATAGAGATGAAAGATGCACTTTCAAAACTGCTTTCTGTGTACCTTGCTCAGCTAGGGATGTGGATTCTAGGCTGCTCAGGTTCATCTTCCAATTTGGTGGTGGCTCCTTCTGCCAAGCTTAATTCAGGCTTGTGCCACTTTAGCTGAAGGAATTTTTCCATCAAGTCAGCTCCCACGTTGAAGACCAGAGCCAGCCAAGCCAAGCCAAAAACAATCCAAATCGCTGTTAGGCTCCTGTACACTGGGATATAGTGCTTCTTGGGGTTTGTGCCTAAAAAATCCAGGAAACTTTGCATATTAATATTGACAGCATCAATCTGCCAGACAACATACATAATCATACACCCTCTCCACCATCTACAAAAATGGATGTTTAACAAGTTTGTTGTGATCTATGAGCATTCTTTTTTCTGTTTTTTATTGTTTGTTTGTTTGTTTTGGGTTTTGCTTTTTTTTTTTTCCTTTTTTCTCTTTGCATGCCAACTCTCAGCTTAAGGTTAGCACAGTTGGCATAAGATCTCTGAAGCCAAGGCTACATAATAAAAATAACAATATCCAATGTTAATCAGGGATGCACAAAATCAAGTGTTCCTACCCACCAACAAAGAAAAAAGTAATCTTGGAAACCTCATGCTGAATCAATATTAGTAATGCTTTCCTGAAGAGACACAAGAGATTTCAGATGATTTAGAAAGATATGGTTTGCTACCTCAGTGATACAATGATTATTTTTTGCTGATATGCCTCAGTAACTAGAATTCAAAATCACCTGGAGAATACTATGTGGGAAATGAGCCAATTGACATAAATGGTTATGGGAATCCTAATCTCCAGTTTGATACTTCCACAGCATGGACAATTTATGCTGCTGATCCAGGCACAGGACAGCAATGTAACCACCCATTTAGTTTCTGTCCTCCAGATCATCATGAAAGTCCACAGCACCCAGATTCAGCATGGGATGGATTTTTATTCCTTTTGGGACAGAGTTACAACCTCTAGGAAAGGAGAGCTCCTACTCCTGAAGTATCACCCCCTAGTGCTTTTAACAAATAAACACACTATACAGCATCTGTTAAGAGCATTTGTACAAATAAGTGAGTGGAAAGATAGCTCCTCACATCTCTACTGCCATGTCTCATCCTAGATCTCTAAAGACTATGTAATCTTACTGGATTTGTTTTCTTTCACAGGCATCCCTGGATTGTCAGTAATATGGTCCCTGTTGTAAATACTGATCATTTCATATTTGACATGATTTATTATTGGGAATGACAAATCACTGTTAGTAGGTGGTAGTTCAAGGGCTTAATACTGACAAAGAGCACCTGCCACTCATGGATCAGACTTGTACCAGCTTGGACATAGTCACTGTTGAGCAGGTGTTCAGTGGCACATCTGAAATGAGTTTGGTGACTGTCACCTTAGCTGCCAAGATAAAAATGCCCATGTTGTATAATACATTAGCTCATTATTACCAGCCTGGCTCAGCTTGCCCTTGTACCAGATCTATAGTGTAATGGATACCTTTGCTTTCTGTATTTAGCTTTATAGTAGAGTAACTAAGTTCAAAAAAGCTCCATCCAGTTCACTTTCTTTATTACCTACTACATAGTCCCCAAATCCAATGGTGCTCAAGGTGATGAAGGTGAAGTAAAAGCCTTCTCCATAGCTCCAGCCTTCTACGTAACTGAAAACCAATGGTGGGAACACTAAGAAAAGCAAGGTCCCAGTGGTCAGGAAGATGGCCACTGCCAGTGTTTGAACCACCTGTAAGAGAAAAAGAATGTGGCAGCTAAACAGCACTGAGTAGTTGTTTAGTAGAAACTGCTGGGTCTGTTTTGTTCTTGAATCACAAACCCAATTCAGCTGGGAGCAATGGCCAAAAAAGAAGGGATAAACCAATACTTCCATGCACTGCAAGCTGACCTCATTGTTTACCCTGCACGTAGATACTGTACCTAATAATGAATCAGAAAAAATCTCAAAGTTAGGGAAAAAAAGAGGATTTTCCCAAACTTTTTGCAATGAGTTTTGAAGTATGCTCAAGTCATATTTTCAAACTTATCATGGTGACTGTAGGAATTAAGTATTCACAATTTCAATTCAAGTGAAGATGTTCTCGTAATCAATTGGCTCCTGTTTGTGAGGAAAATCACCAAGTATTGTATAACTCGTTACACAAAGATTGGCAAGAACAAGTTGGAGTTTTTCTTCACCATGATTGCTTTACCATGACTGCTTCCACAGATTTATTTGGCTTGCAAGAGCTCAGTCAAAAATATGTTTGGATTAAATCTAAGTCAAGTCAGTTTGCCTGCTTTTATTTTTAATTTTGAAGCACTCAGAGCAGAACTGTTTTCTGTGAGCATAGGGCAGATCTGTGGCTCTCAGTACAAACATCTGCCTTCTGGGAGATATATTACAGCATATGTGGCTGCAACAGGCAAGTACACAGAATGGTCAGTAGATGGGTCAAAATGAGATTTTAGGAGTTTAGGACTGTGGATCAGGAACTCATGGATTTCCAGGGAACACACACTCTGGTGATGCAATCAAACCAGCGTGTGACTTTCTATGCATGTGCCTGTTGTGACTGGATGAAAAGCCAAATGGCTGCTTATCTAGGTGTCCCTTGCCTTTCCTTTCTCTCTCTCTCTCTCTCTCTCATTCTCACGCTCGCTCTCTCTCTTTCTGTCTTTCTGTGTATTATTTCACACATAAAATGGTCTACTGAGCTTGACAAACTTGGCATAAGCCTATTGGATGACTTTGACAAATCAGTTCTATGTTATATACCATGTCTCTCCAGCTCTATAATGATACTTACCTCATTTGTAAACCACTTTGAGAATTACTGTAGTTGATATCTGTTCTCATTTAGTTCATTCCAGAAGTGTGATAGCATTTAGTTATATAATGAAGTTTGCATAAAAGTTTATACTGAAATGCAGAATGTTATTTTTCAACCTTGGCTTTTAAGAACTTTCTGGTACAAAGCTATAATGTAGGGGATAGTAAGTCAAGAATGAAGACTGACTGATTAATTTTCCAAAGCATGACTAATTGTGTTTAAAAGGAGGTGAACCAAATCCCTGGAAGAGGCTTGTCAAACTGAACAAGCAGATACAGCTCCAAAGCTCTGCCTGATCATAGGAGTTCTGCCAAAAATGATATGTTAATTCAGGAGTGGAAAAAATAAATAAATTATATAGATATAGATATATAGATATCACATCCCTGAGGTGTTGTTAGAAATCTCAGGAAAGATGCAGCAATAGTAGCATGAAAATCCTCCTGGTGGTAGAGCTGCATGTATCTTGGTAACAGACATAGGTTATGCAGCTGAAGAACTTACTGCTTATATAAACCAAATCTGCATTTGACAGTACCTTTATAGCCTTCCCAAAATGCAGTGACTCAGAGATTTTACAAAAGAAAAAGAGAAAAAAAACTTGTGCCAGAACTCTGAAACATGTCAAGGTATCTAACATATCTAATCTCCCTTGTCAATTCATTGAACCTTTACTCAGAAACATGCTCTAACTTTGTTATAAAAGATCGTAATTAATTGTCTATTATCAGTGCTTCCCTTATTCCAATACATCTGGACTAGTTCAATGACTCACCAATAAACTATAACTAAGCAGAAGGAGTATTTATTTGTATTTCAAGAAAAGAAAAGGAAGAAAATGCTAAATTGCTGGCACAATCAAGGAAGGTAATTCTAGCCAAATCAGCAGGCCAATGAAAATAAGTTGTCTTTGCACAGTGTAGAGCTAGATTCTTGAGAGAGGCTAGCACAGGTTAGATAATAAGAGCTTGATTCAGCAATGCATGTGTGTGCATGTATTCTGCTAAGGTCACCAGAGCTTAAGGACCCTGCTCAAAATTGAGGCCACGCTTCCCTAGCAGTTTTGCCAAGTCAGGTTTTAAAAAGGCAAATCTAGAGTCCCTCAAGCAAAAGCAAATTGCTTTACAGCTACTGTAGATAAATACATTGTATCAGTTTTCTGATATAGAAGGCCATGTAATTGCTGTGGTTCAGAAAACTGTAGGCACACACAAGGAAACCCAATCTAGCAGCAGCAGTACCTGTTTGAGAACTTTAACTAGTTTTAAAATAACAGAAATAAATAATGGACTGACACTGTACCTGGGCACGGCCTGGCTTTTGCACCCATCTTTCCAGGGTAATCAGATGAGCATTGAGGCCTTTCCCCAACTGATTAAGGAAAGCCAAGTTGAGGGGCACACCAAATAAAGCATAAAACACACAGAAGATCTGTCCTGCCACTGTGCTGGGGGACAGGTTACCATAACCTGGAAAAAAAGAATAAAACAGCTATATGAAAAAGCTTTACAGTCAGGCTGCAGGCCATCATGGGAAAGTCCTAAGCTTAGAAGCTAAACTCTGTCAAGCTTCAGGGACCTGTGGAACTCTGATTTTCTGTAATTAAATCTGCTTACAAATTGCCACAGTTGACGATGGAGCCCTGTGCATTCATTAATAATACAAACTTTAACACAGAAAATATTACTCTTAAAGAGTTTTGCATTTTTCTATATGTCTCTGATTTTGTGGTGAGTGCAACTGAGTGATTCAAAGCAACATTAGGATGTTCTGTGCATGTACAAAATGATACTGCATGCACCAAGCAGTCACTCAGCTTTTTCTGCAGGTATAATATGTTTGATACACAAGAATAAGAGGGATATTTGGAAACCGATAGAAAACTGTAACCCATAGTGGTCAAGACTGTCTTACAGATGTACTATGTTCACCACTTACACATTTCTGGGGGCTTTACAGCACAGCTGGAAGAGCCCCCAATATATAAGGGAAGAGAGGACCTCACCTATAGTGGTGACAACAGTTCCTGCAAAAAAGAAGGAGTTGCTGAAGTCCCAGTTACTGGGATTGGTAGAGTTTCCTTCTGGATTGACCCCTTTTTCCCATGCTTCCATGAGGACCTGGGGCAGAAGAGGTCAAAGAAGCATAGATTAGCAACCCATTAGACAAAATGTCATAAAAAAAAAAATAAATTGATACTGCTTTTCATCTTGAGCAAGCAGAGCAATAAACAGTGTAGATAACACTGTAGAGTTTTACTAAAATGGCCTTGGCCTTGGATATTTCCATGAACTGAGTTGGCTGTGAACTTGAACTCATCACTGGAGAACTGGCCATTGAAGTAAGACAGGCTCCATAACTAGCTGCAGGTTAAGGGGAAAGGAGCAAGAGACCCTGAAGTGATCAAACTGGGAAAAGAATGTGAAGTTATGCCATAAAAAATGAAGACAGTTCCTCTTCTCTCCTTCCCTAGTCCAGACACCTCGTTCCAGTCTTTAACCTGGGCATGCATAAATGTATGGTTGTGTCTGTGAGGAGGGGCACAGGAAACATGCTCATTTTTGTTTCCTCCAGGAAAGCAGTAGTGAGGATGATTAACTATTCTTGGCTATGACTTCCTAATACTTTTCAATGAATATTTGGCTTCTCCTAGTCTAAAAGGCTAATGAAACATTCTATGCTATTCCAAATAGCTCTTACCAAATGACCAAAACTACTATTTGCAAAATAAACACTGCTCCTATTTAGGTATCAAGTATCTTATTAACTGCCTTAGTGAAGACTGGGTTTCTTTACTCTCCCTAAGGATTTCTCAGAAGGAGACTAGTTACCCTCTGCTCCGTGACTGGAGTTTCAAGATTTGCCTTTTTTGTTGCATTCCAATTTCAAGGTCCAGGTCACAGCCTTCATCATTTTTCCAAATGCCTGAAGGAATTACTTGTACATCTCTTCTATAAACTTCTGTATGATGCAACATCATCCAACAGCAGGATCCAACAGGAAATCCAGCTTTAGATGGTTCCAGAAGTACGAGACCAAAGAAGATACTCTTTCTTGATTCAGATGTTGATCACTGCCAGAAGGATTGCTTATCTGATGAACATACAAGGTATCTGATTTTGCATAGGTTCTGCAATATTAGCTGATCTGTGCTGGTGGTTTGAGTACCCTAAGTTTAATAGCTAATGTTATTCCTTCAGTAAAAAATCCTACAGCATTGGTTAAGCCCATCAGATAGGGCTGCTAGGCATAGTCACATGTGATCTCATGACTGAAGTATTAGTGGAGTTTCTTTTCAATATTACAAAGAACTTTGCATTATCCATTAAATCCTGTTCTTAGAATGGGAGGGATTACCTACGTTTTATTTGCTGGCTGGGAGGAACACACAGAAACTACTGAGGTTTGAGTCTTTTGAAATGTCTAAAATAGCCACAGGTTTAATTCATCCCTGTAAGGAACAACTGTCCTTACAGTTGGGAGTTACTGTTCTTAAGGACAGTGCAACTGTCCTTACAGTTGCATTGTCCTTACAATGGGAGATTAAAGCAAATGCTGAATGTTGAACACTTCAGATGGTCTGACAAGGCCAGTTTCTTGGTATTATTGTTGCTTTAAAGTAAAACCCCATGAAAGAAATGGCAACCTGGTACCCAGGACAACTGTTCAAAAACACAAACAGGTTCATGTGGGACACTTATAATTGCTCCTAGTTCCTTTCCATCTATACCTCAAGTAACAGTTGAATCTGCAGTGTGAACAGGGCAGCTGTTGGATAGTTGGTGAACTTTGACTGATGCCTTTGGGAGCAGAAGTAACCAGTGAGTAAAAGCAATGTGCTAGAATTTACATTATGAGTATGAAGCTTCCATAAGGCTATAGTAGGTTGTGAGGGGATTAAAACTACCTGCCCTTTCTTCTCTTATTCCCCTGCCAATACACATCGCAGCCACTTGTGGTCATAGACAAGGATTTGGTCTTCTTGGTCTACATTTATCCATTCATCTGAGGCTGAAAACGTACAGATGTAATCAAAATGGGGGCTTAAAAAAAGTACTTCCTTAATCAACGAGTCTGCTTCTCAGTTATGATGTCACAATGGCATAATTCCCTGACCAAAGTGTGTTTAGCAGAGACACATTAGATCAGAGTTTGGATTTGCACTTTCCCAAAGACTCAGGCAGTTCAGCTTAGGAGCTGCAGCTCAGAGCCACCTCTCAGCTAGAGAGTTTTAGCCAAGCAGAGCCAATACAGTTTATGGACAGGGAATTACAAGAATTGGCTTAATGCACCATCAAGTCAAAAGTTAATGAATTATAAGTGGTAACTCTATTAATATTGATAATGGGTATGCAAAATAATCCTGGGTTGATTCTCAGATTCCAGGATTTAAGTTTCAAGAACTGGCAATAAGACAAGACACCTTGTCAGCTGCACAGACTGAATCTTGTGGCTGTTTCACCACAGCCTGAATACTGTGACTTTTCAGACTGAAACTTCTGACATCCTGAACAGGCCTCCTTAACCATGTCATTAAAACATTCAGAGAGATGGTTACTTCCCTACATTAGTTTTAGAGTTAGAGATTTAATGTGGGAAGACTTCTATTCTGTGCTATTAGTAAGAGCTGGACAAATTTCTTACGCAGTCTTCTAAATGACAGGTGAGTCAGAGTGCACCCACACTCACATTCACCTTGAGAACTACCAAGTCTGACTTTGAAGCACTGTAGATGATAACTTGGTGCCCTCAGCTGGTTTTGTCTGGAACAGCTTACCAGTGAAATTGTGTCTGATTCAGCAGAGAAGCAGCACAATGTGATTCACTGAGTGGCATGGCAGTCCTAAGGAAGCTCCACTGGAGCCAGAGAGAGGAGAACTTGAGCATGTGTGAACCCTCCATAAGGTTTCTAGGGTACCAGAGATTTAACTAAAGTTTTCAATCCCATGAAGTATCCCAGTTTAGTTTAGAATGAGAATCAAGGTTTTCTCCTCTCCAATTACTAACACAGAGATGAGGGGAAGACAGGTAATATCACCAACTGGTGAGGCTGAAAAAAACCAGACAAGTTTTTAGGCATGTAACTTCTTGAAATCTCTAATCATTTACTGGCCAATGCCAAATGTTCCACCAGAAATATATCACAGTGTCAGTAATCAGAACATTGTCCTTTTAGATAGAGGTTCTGGTAGCTTCTCTTCCCTTTCTTTTTAAGCCTGTAGATGGCTTAAATCCATTTACAGAATCTGGGCTTTTTGTTGATTTAAAGCATATGCCTTTGTGGAAGTCCTCTCACTTGGACAGTAAAAACTTGCATCATTTTTAGAGTTTAGGTTTAATGACGTGGTAGAAAGAGATCAAACTGTTTAGGCACTCAGCTCTGCAACGAAATTAATTATGAGCACAAAGAAAGTGATAGTTCACGGATGTTTGTCCAGTTCCTGCAATACTAGGATATGTCTATAACAATACCAAGAAAGGTCTAGTAATTTATCTCCATCCAGTTCTGAAGAATAGATTAAAATGTAATTGAAAATGTCATTAATTGACAACCCATATTGAACAAGAGCCCTTTATCTCTTACAAAAAGTGATACATAAAACAGTCCATGATGGTTGACTTTATGTTTTCTTTAGAGGCCTGGAAGTGCAGAACTACCTTCAAAGGCAGCAGCTAATTTCTAGTACAAAAGAAGGGCAGAATTTGTGCAAGTTTGGGCTGTAGAGCCTTGGAAGGGTAGCCTACTTCTTATAGGTATGATTCTTGTTTTTTGTCCCCATGCATAATTTCCATGTAATTAATGAAAACCTGAAAAACAAGAAGTCAAAACTATTCCAAGGTAGCATAAAAGTGCATCAGCAGATTAGCAGGTTTTGGGAGTTCATGACTGGGAAAAATAAAGAAGTGCAATAGATTGAAATGAAGTACATTAATGGACTTGAGTAAACCTCTGCCTTTGTCCTCTTGTTCAGTTAGTCCTTTAATGTCATGGACAGCAGATCAATCTATGACACGTTTGGCCACAACAGTGTAATTTCTTCTAAGCAAAACAATGCTTAAGCCAAAATAATGGGAACCTATTTCTCTTACCTGAACAAACTGCTCCAGGGCTTGCCTGTCCAAGCATGTGTAGTTCTGCAGGAACTTGAGCTTTTCCAGCTGGAACTGGTCCCGAAAGTGGGTCTCTGCCTGCTTCTCCAGCAGCTGGAACACCATAGCACCCAGCAGGAGGTAAAAGAGATACCCCAGTACCAGGAGTGGAGTCCAGCTGATCTGCTGGTTAGGAATGGTGAGGAGGGGCATGCTGCTGCTCTGCTGCTGCCAGTCCCTGCTCAGTACTTAAAAGGTCACTGTCCCAAGATGTGTGCTATCCAGGAATCACACACCCATATTCCCAGCTACCACTCTGGAGAATTTTTTAACGGAACATTCAGGTATCAGGCCTATACAAAATGAGACTAGCAGAAAAATTTTATCCCTCCACATTATGTCTCTATCCAAAATAAAGGGAGAGCATATCTGGCTTAATAAGAATGTGAATTATAATTTTTTCTCCTACCAATACGTTTACCCAAAGATCTCAATCAAATGAATGAAGCCTGACAAAAGCCCTCTGTGACTGCTGTTATTTTCCAGGCTGGGAAGCTGAAGTAAAACTGTGGTTGAATGACTCACCCAGGGTGATAGGAATATAGAGTCACAGAGAGACTCTTAGAGTTTTGACAAGTAAAACCTCACTATAAACACTAGACTTGTGTACAAGAAGAACACATAAACTCTCTAATTACAGCAGACTCTCCAGAGCAAAGAAGAGTATGGAGCTGAGGAAATGGAAAAGTCAACAGCTGCCATCTATACCATACAAACATTGCTGGCATCAGTGAAAGCAGCATGATGAGACTCATAAACATCCTGAATTCAGCCTGGTCACACGACAGACCTTCTCTTTCTTTTCTCACCCTAGGAAGATCAGTCCCCTTGCTGCCCGGCCTGCTGCTCCTGAATTCTTTGTCAGATGACACCACCCCTTAGTCCATAGAGAAAGAACCACTCATGCCTTCTGCTTTCAGTCTCTGTATTGCCCTTTTAATCCAAATGCATAAGTGGGAAGGAGGGCTTAGGGTTAATCATTAGCTAAAAAAGTATCAGAGATTCACTCATGGGAGCCTTAATGTTTATCATGCACTAGAAATAAGCTGGGCTTGCATATTTTTTGTGTAGGAAGAGCTTTATGGCTATTGTCATCTATGCCACACTGCTTCTGAAAGAAAACACACACACCCACACACAGAACAAGGTGACCATGTGGCTAGGGCTGCAATTTTGTTATTAAATTCTTTTCCAATTAAAATGTTCTGAATACAGATATTCCTCCTTTGTTTAGTATTCAGATTGTTTTTCACCCACCTTCAAACAAGTGGTAGTGTTCAGTGTAAAAGACTGAAAATATGGTTTCATTCACACCTGCAGCTGGGAAAACTCCTGTACTTGCCATTCAAACTGTGCTCCTAGCCTAGGGCCAGCCATCTCCCACCAGAAGAGGATGACTAACTGGCAACAGGCCACTTGTCACTCTGAAAAGTGAAAAGTATTGTGGAGATCTCCCAGAATAACAACTTGCGCTTTATCTGGGACCACTCTGTTACTGTGACTGAGGGATAGAAAGAATTCAGTAGAGAAATGCAACGTGCAAGGACTCAGAGCCTTAGTGCTCTGGTGTTTCATTTCATCTGAAGCGAAACATTTGGGAGATAGAAGCTACAACTGCATTGATATTACTGAACACTGCAATAACATTGTAAACCAAACTGATCTAAAGCAACTGAGATGTCCAGCTTATCACTGATGGAAGGCCTTCTCTTGGTCTGTGCTAAGGATGACAATTACTTTCAGAGTATTTAATAAGAACTTTTCTCTTGTGTCTGATTTCCATAAAAAGGTACAGCTGCTTGTTCCATACCCTGTGAAATGTCATGGGTAGACAAGCCTGGGATGTTGTATAACTGCCTGATATACTAGCAGGGCTGCTTCTGGTGAGACATCCAGATGTTTGTCCGTTTGTATTTTATAGGACCTATATCTACCAGCCCAGGAGAATGCTAGCCAACTGGTTTTCTGGAATGGATGCAAACACATGGATGTGCATAGCTGGGCTGAGACAATTTCTCACAGTTGAAGTACATTTCACAATTAAGGGTATGAAACTATTAATTAAGTTAGAAGAGAAAAAACACAGCACTGAACATCTTAGGTGTCCTTACGTTCTGTTCAGTTCAGCTCAAGAAACAGAGGCTGAGAAGTGCCTTTAAAAAGGTGCCACAATGGCAGTGACCCAAGCTGTGTCCTGTGCTGGAGCCAGAAGCTCTGGAACATCTTTAGTTCTGTCACCACAAGGGCTGTTTCAGTTTCTGATCCTGTTAATAACTCCAGCTTTCTCTGCAGCTCATGGGTAATGCCTCTACAGCAGAACCCACAGCTCTTTCAGAGCTGACAAACAGGCCCTCAACCTGCCGGCCACACTCTTGTTAATGCACCCCAGCTCTTCTTGGCCACAAGGTCATATTGCTGGCTCATGCTTAACTTGTCCACCAGGACTCCCAGGTCCTTCTCTGCAGAGCTGGTTTGCAGCAGGTCACCCCCTTACCTGTACTGGTGCATGGGGTTATTCCTCCCTAGGTGCAGGACCCTAGTCTTGCCTGTAAAATGAAATGAACTGCTGTACCAGTAATTCTGCTTTGGACACCTTCAAATAAATCCAGTATAATGGGAACTTTACCGAAAACCAAGAGTCAGGTGTTTCATCCAGTTTGGAAACTCTGGTTCTTCTCCAGCTAGCTAGGTTGGATAGAGGCAGGATGGTGGCCCTGCACTCCTCAACAAAGCTGTATAAACATTAAATCAGTTTATATTTAACAAAGTAAGAAGAAGAAAAATAAAGACAGATAAAGAGTCTGATTGAAGAAGGACAATTTAATACAATGTCTAACAAAGCAGACATAGAGAAGGGGAAAGACCTGTGTATTTTCCCACCCCTGACCAAATCCTTGAATTTTCTCTTCCTAAAGCAACAGTAGATCTGACTTGTATATTACCTTGTACATACTAAATTCTATGTAAAGCTTGCTAATTTATGTGGTAGCTCTGCTGACTTTTACAGAAAATTAAAAGGCAGAAAAAGGTATAACTTCAGTATTTCTTAATTGATTGTATTTTCGTTGTCAATTTTATAAACATACATCTTCTGTAGGTTTGATCACAGCAATTCAATTTACTTCAGAATAATTATGGATTTGCCACAGAATTAAGTATTAACACCTTAAGGAAAGAGACATCCTTGAGAATGATAGGTGACTTCTGCCAATACATTGCTGTATTTTCATATGAATAACACAAACCTTTCCAAATGCATGACTGCAAGCTTATCACTAGCATGAAAAATGATGGGTTCAATCTGAAAGTATGTATATTTCAAAGAAATAAACTGGATTTTGCAGTGCATTTTTAAATTTGTTTTAATCTGATGTGTAAAATAAATTGTTCCATAACAATATTATGCAATGAAGTAGTACTAGTCAAGAGTGACTGACATTATACATAAGATATAACTGTGTCTAAATTTTCATATTTCATTTGTTTTACAAATACTTGCCCCACTTTAATATTATTGTCACTGTTCTGAAAACTGCATATTCTGGGAGTGTGTATATTTTGCACAACATTTTATGTACTCAAATGAAAAACTGCTGGGAAATTTTTAACTCTCTAACTTTCTAATAAAAATCTATTTTCATATTATAGTGTGATCTGAGTTTTCTAATAATCTGATACAAAAACTACTACTCCTTGGGGGGAAAAAATCAGCAAAAGGTCTGAAATTAAACATTACAGAATTTTGTAACATATATAAGCAATATTTTTGCACAGACATTTCTGAATGCCAACTAGATGTAACTAATAAAGCCTTATGCAAATCAATGCAAACAAAACTACCATTGGTGGTAATAAGTGTTTCTCAGATTAAAGATGTAGAAGGGCATTAATACATTAGATTTTAACATTTAGAAAACATATAATCAATTCTCAACAAACAAGCATATTTGGCAAACTCCCAATTGGTTGTTTTAGTTTTGTCTAACCTTAATGCAGCAAAAGATACTGAGTGCAAATATTCAAATATCATTCCCCAGACAAAGGGAATTTGCTGTCAAAGACAAATAATTTATATATGTTTAACAATTAAAACTGCATGTCTAAAGTACTTATTCATACCTGTTTCTAAACAGAAGAGGAAGGGAAAGAATAAAGGTCTTTAACTGTTTCTAAAAGGAAATAGTGGATGGCAACAAGAATTTCATTTGTTCCCCAAGCCTGAAAAGAGATAAAGAATATATTAGACTATATTTCAGGTTTTAAAACTAATTACAGAAACACAAAAGAAAAGAAGAAAACTAATCTTTTACTTTAAAACTTTTAAGACCAAAAAAAGCCATGCATCTTCTTTTCTGCATTTTCATTTCTCTACCTCAAGACTGAACAAGGCAACAAAACCATCTTTGCTTTAACAATCCCAGCAAGCTCCTGTGAATGTACCTGCTTTAATTCCACTCTGCTTGGAAAGCAAATGGTAACAACCTGCAAACCCTGAAATAATCTTCACTGAGATCTCTCATTCCCTCTCCTGCATTACTGTCACTAAGGATATTGAGCATTCCCATGCTTTCTGTTTATGAAACTTATTTTCCACTCTGTTGGCTCTGCACACATTTATCCTTTTTTCTTACTTCCCTGCCCCCTCTAATGTAAAGTGGGGCCTCAGTTTGCTTCTAAGATACTGATACAACAGTTTGAATGGGTCAGGATCAATAAAGGAAAGAGCAGTAAGTATGTTGACATTTTTAAGGTTTAGCAGACTCTGGTTTGGCTGAACCTATGCTTTCTCCTGTTGTTTTCTGTAGGACATGCTGTGTGTAATAATCATGCAGGGAGTTATTTAACATCTCAGTTGAAAAGAGTTTGGGAAGGAGACAACAGACACTGGACTGGGACTCAGCACACATAGCTTCTGTATGAAGCTGCCTGACTCAGCTAGTCGCTCTGAGAAAATAATTTCTCTCTGGTTTATTTTGCATATGTTTGAAATTTATTGAGGAAAAGTTCTGTGTGAGATTGATAGCACATAACTTTCCCCCCTCAAAGTATTAAGTCAGAATACCTTCCTTCTTCTACTCTTCCTCTCTGCTTAACTCTATTTAACCTCTGTTAGTTTTTCTTTGTAAACAAAACCAAGTCCCTGTCCTCACTCCCAAGAAGAAAATCCTCCAGTTCTCCTTCACTTTGGATGCAACTGTTAACAGAAAATCCAGAGCCAATGATGCACAAACACTATAGCAGTTACTGTGTCTCTCATCTCCTTTTAGTCTAGAAACAAGTCAGGTAAGAGTAAAGCAATGTGCTCATGGGAAAAGGGAACATGTAATGCTATCACAGACATAGGAATAGTGGAGTGTCTCAGACCATTTTGTTCTTCCAGTTAGAAAGGCCATCGCTGCACCTTGTAAACATCCTCAGGTTTCACTATGGGCTGAAGCACAAAGTCCTTCCTTTTAGTAGTACTAATCTGTAGATTTTACTCTCTTTCAACTTGCTAAATGAGAATTTACAAGCTTTTTGGATCAATGGCTCCTGTTGTCAGTGGTTTCATCCTTTAGATCTGGAAGGTTTTCTCTTTCTTTATAGACAAAGAAGAAAATCTTCTATCTGCCAGGTTGACTCCAAATCCTTCTCAGAACTTGCTGCTGAGCTGCCTCTTATCTATGACACATCAGGTCCCTACATGTTTGTAATATGCCAGTTGCACTTACGAAGCCTCTTCACTTTTTATTCCCCTACCTATACTTAGTGATTGGTTGAGTCATCCAGCCCTGCACTGCCCAGATGACCAAATGCTACTACCATTCCTTTCTGGCATTCAAGAGAGCCATTCCTGATATGGTATGATTTAGGAGATGATCAAAGGACAAGATGTGCTCTTATGAGTCAGATTACTGTACTTCACAGAATGAGTCTGATTTGGACCTTCTTAAAGGCCTGAGATGTTTGTTGTAAGACACTTATCACTAACCTCCTTCTGGTGAGCTGCCTATAAATTCAACTTAATTTCATTTGTGGAAGAAACCTGACAACAGCTTTTCTAAATACAAAAGGGATCCCAAAGCCTAAGTGTGTTAAGTGTTTGCTTTGGACTAGTGTAGAGAGCCACTGCTTTTTCAGCCACTGTGTGTTTACTTGACAGTTTTCTGATAAGCAGTGTGATACCCAAACCCCAATTTGTGACAGTGCTAACACCATCTGCCAGGTGCTGATAGCTTGCTGAATAATGCTGTCATCAGCACTCAAGTGCTGATGGAAAGTTATTGCTTCGGTAACCACTAACACTTTCATCTTCTGCCTAATTGGTTGAATCATGGGTCATTTTTCTTTATCATGATTTATTACTTTTAGGCTACCTTGCAGTGCTACCATTGTGTATTTATTGCTTTCTGCTTTCTGCCAATTTTACTAACCTACACTGCAGAATGAACTTTATTGCCAACATATGATTGCTCTTCGTAGCTGACTTGGTGACAAATACCTATAGAATGTTTTCCTAGACCTTGATATGGTGAAATACCTGTAAAGGACATGCTCTGCTAGACACTGTGGATGAGGCTGCCTCATGAGGTGGGGTACAGTGCCATCATTTGTGTAATCTTTATTCAGTGTCAATTGTTACAGCTAAATTTGTACCAGCGGAAAACCAGGCCAGGTAGTTTAAAGAAACTGTATACAGAAAATTTTGGAAGTATTTTAATCATCAGGAAACCACATTCAAATGCACAGTGTAAAGAAATACACTATGTTGGCCGCATAGACATGCATGCCCCAGGAAGTTCACTGACAGAGGTTGAGAAAAATAGACAGCCTTCATAGTTTTCCACTGCAGCATTGAGCTACTAAAATAAATACATGTGAAGAACCTCAAGTGTTTAGAATGGCTGAGAACATAATGTAATATAATTTAATCCAGAATCAGTTCTCACTTGCGTCAGTATTAATGTGGACTTCAGCTACTTTGGCTTTAAACTGCTGTACTGGAGATTTTGGTTTGGCTTCCTATTTTTTTGGCAGGATTTACCTTTCTTTTGCAGGATATTCTGTCTTGCCTTAATGAAAGCTAGGATGTCAGCATCAGCCTGGCTGTCTCCAGTCAGAGGAATAGATGAGCTTGGTATGGTCCTGAAATAAAAAAGTACACTTGTAGACCAAATTGAGTAAGAAGGGTTTTTTTTCTATTCCATTGTCTCCTCTCTTTTTTCAGCATGGAGAACTTTGTTCTCCAGATATATTTCTAGAGATGGCACAGTTCAGAGGAGAATCAGGCTCTGGACTTCTTAATGCTCTCATGCATATGCTTAAGATTAGCCAATATCTTTTTAGCTTGGCAGGGCTACATTCTTATCAGCTAAAAAATCACTCACAAAGGGTTAAAAATATTTACCTGCTGAGTCAAAGACTTCTTGCCAAGAGGGAAAGCCTAATATACTGAGTTTACTAAAGTAATGAAGGATGTGATTATGCCATGTGCTTGTTAGCTTCAGGATAAACTGCTGCTGTTTATTGGAACAGTTCAATAGTATTTTTGCCGACTGTAAGGGAATTAAGTTTTTATACATACACAGAAGTAAACAATCACATGACATTCATGACATTTGCTGACAGGTGCAACTCCTTTGTGCCGCTGAATCTCCAGTCGCAGCCGAGATCTCATATCTATGCAGTTAAATCATTAACTTACCTCTGCTTTTGGTAGAACCTCCAGTGGTGTAAGATGAGATAGTACAATGAAGCTATTTTAATCAGCTAAGAGAGTTAACAATTTGGTCCTGTGTCTATAACCTTGGTTATAGATTAAGCACTTAACAGTGAAACAAGAAATGAATTGATAAAAATTACAATATGAAAAGATGAGTGGAACTGAAGGGAGAAACATGTAGATTAAAGACGGGTATATATCCTACCGTTGTAGTGATAGTTATATCCTGACTATTGCTGTAGAATGTAATGGTGCCTGATATAAACAGAAGTCTGATATCCTTGGTTTTCTGCTACTAATTAAGTTTTCAGTTGCTGAATTAGGGAAGCAAATTGGAAAAATAATACAGGAAGGACTATGAACTTAGTAAAATATCTCTTTTTATGTAATTTGTAAGGTGATCTTGGAACACCAGGACTAGTGTCTTACTGATTTTCATTTGCTTAACAGCAATATAAAAAATTAAAAATACAGTATATATATGGAGAAGGTACTGTCTAAATTTCATTTTAGCTTTCCTTTTTCTTCTGTTTTTCTTAAACACAAAGGCAATTCAAAATACTAAGTTTCGTGGGGTGAAATTTTCCATGTTTTGCTGTTCTAGCTTTGGAAAATGCAAGAAAAACCCCTTGTGATTTGTTCTTAATAGTGCAGTAGGAAAAACAGCACCTTAATCATATTTTTCTAAGGGCCTTAATAGCCAGAACTCTTGAGCATAATAAGAATGTAACTTCTGGAAGTATACTGACTTGGCATGATGGATTTTTGGGAAAAAAGAACATAGAAATGAGCACATTAAAAAAAATACAGAAGCTGTCAAATTTTTTTTTAAAAAAGAAAAAACAACTAAAAAATCCCCCAACAATTTCTGACAACCTGCTAAGCTGATATTCATAGTACAGTAGCTCTTTTGAGAAAACATGACATATAACCTCTGCCATGCCTGACACAGCCAACCTGCTGTTGTCCTTTTATTTCTTCTTGAATCATTTGTAGGAGGGAGATTCAAACTATTTTAAGGACAAAATAACAAGAATGAAAAAAATCTCTGCATGGTTCCTGCATCCTGTAATACTTACATATTCTGATCTCTCTTCCTTTTAGATGTTTTTATTTACTCTTTCAGTGTCCTGTTCTCTTCCTGAGAAGACACAGTCATGAGGAGTCATAATCTCATGGGGAAAAAAGCCTCAGGTCAAACAAGAAACCACATCTTTAATGCTGATAATGCAGCTATTTGGTGTAAAGGTATGGGACAGCTTTGGTGTTGTTTTGAAATAAGAGGAAATTCTTCATTGTCAGGATTTTTTATTTGATTTTCAATGAGTCTGTTGTTAAAGACACTGATAGAGGGTTATCTAAGCATTATATTACTTACTGGCTTGCTTTTTTCCTCTGAATAGCCCAAGTACACCTCTTACCTTGCTTTTAAGGTAGGGTCAGCTGGATCTTCACTGGGGCTCACTCTCGTGGTCTCTGAAAAACTGGAATGGAAGTGGAAATGAAGGAAATAGTATAGCCCTTGTGGAGGCAGTATTCATACATGCTTAGTAACTACAAAGCAGCTGTTTTCCAAGACTTCTTTTATCTCTATAAAGCACTTGTTTGCTGCAAGAGGATTTTCAGTTGAATCCATCTGATAGGTAGGTTTATGTAAAAAATGTGCCTATGAAAGAATGACAAATAAGCTCATAAAGATTACATTTTTAGTATTTGCCTTCTAAGCAAGGCTTGTAAAGCACTTCAATGTATCTGATGTACAGTTTATAGTGGTATATTTAGTTCCTAAACTGACTAGCCAAGGGAAGCCTTAGCTCATTTTCCATTCTTTCTCTAGTCAGGCAAAATTATTACCAAAACCAGTGGGAGACTGGATAAAAACTCAGTGAGGACTTTGGGATGTGGCTTGTTGATGACAGCTAAATATATTGCAAACAGCTGTTGTGTGAGCAGATATGGTTACAAAGGACCCTTTCCACTAGGAAGGCAGATTTCTGCCACGGGATGTCTAGGGACTCTCTCCTTTCTCCGGGGGTTGGTTGCAAAGCTGCAGGATCTGGTGCCAGAGTGGAAACACTGAATTACTCAGTTTTAGGATTTTTCCAGTAGATGGCAGGATTGGCAAGTTTTCCAACTCTGCAGAAGTCTATTCATCGTTGGCTGACGAATTGGTATTTCTGGCAGAGAACTTGAAAAAGGAAAGAAATTTATTACTAAAATTTTACTGTATTACACTGTGCCAGGTTCAGTTTTGCAGAAGATATCGTGCCCAAGAGTATAAGTCATTTTCAAATGAATAGCTCCAGGTTTACTGAATGTTTCTCTTTAACTCCTCAAGTCCCTTACCATTTACACTTGCCTAAATGGATTAAAATAATCTCAAGACTCAGCCTAATTCAACTAAAGCAATATCTTATTTAATGTTAACCATATTCTGTACGTTATTACACCTACGTATTATAAGATCTAGAAAGGATGTGTGATGTTATTACCTACTACTTGGTTCAACAGTATCTGGGAACTCCACATCATAGCTCTGCTTTAGGATTTCCTGAACATTTTTTTCCATTGCTTTGGCAGTTCTTAAAAACTAAGTAATTTAAGGTCTAAAATTCAATTTTCTAAAAGGACTCTGCATCTGTACCCTGACATACGTAGGCATTCAAGCCATATAACTATGGTTTAATAAATTACTACACATCAACTGAACCATAGCAACTGTCCATCACTCTTTTCTTAGACTGAGTGATGTGACTTAACATGATCCTTCTGAATTGCTTTCTTTTCACTGAAATAAGCTTGGTTTTTATTTGCAATGAACAGAATGTATAATTTTATAAATACTGCAGGTCAGCTGAAGTAATTTATTTTAAAACTGCAGTGGTTTATATGTTTCAACTAACTTTTTCCATTTAATTACTCTTAAATTACTCTTCAGAATTGATAAATTCCCATTTTAAAGGGGCCTTAGATGCAGATCAATTACAAAAAATAGATGCTACAGGTATGGTAGGGTTTCACCTGTAGAGATCTCACTTTCAAGAGGGTTCCTGGACCCCAGACAATATGCCAAAACTTTATTAGAGTGGTCTGGGAGAACTGGACATCTGAGGAAGGTTATGTTAAAAAAAAAAAAGCCACCTTAGACTGAGTGAGGTTATGCCCAGAATCAGGATATTAACATTACTGTGCTCAGAGATGGACCTTAAACTCTCACCCTCTGCCTGTGGGGCTACAGCCAGACATTTTCATCTGTGGGATGCAAACTCCTCCTTTGCAGGTTAAGGAAACTGGTAAGAAAATTATAACTATTTTTTGTAATTACTCAAACTGCTGCTTTCATAGGAGAGGTTAACAATCAGAGTATTGATCTAACAAATGAGTACCTCAACTTGGCAGAACTCAAATCCATGTTTTATGTATCCTAGATATTTCTCTAATCCCTAGGCTAGAGGGGTGGCCTGTATGGGGCTAATTTACATCCTACATACTGAAGTTCTGATAATATTTCTATGGCATTGCAAGATACGTTGAATCACAAGGGAACAAAGGAGTCTAATTTTGCAGTGGTTTGCATGCTCAGATACAGCTTGTTCCTGGCCTGCTCTCAGAACCCAGGACCCTCCTCTTTCATCTTAGTGTTAGATGCTGTTGCAGCGATGAGAAAAATCAGCTCTAAATTTAATGGAAAGTAATTATGTAAGCATGGGGTGGGGGCTAGGATTCCTCCTCTCTGTCTGTTGAGTTGAATCTAAGAAGTCTCAAAGTACTGTTTCCTGACAGCTTCAGTAAAATTCCAGCTTCTTCTGGAGATTAAAGATAGTCTGGCAAGTTCACATGTGTCTGTACTTTTTTTAACCTAATACCTGAAGTTTCACTCAGGGGTAACAACTTGCTTTTTTTGGGGGGGGTCATCTGTTGGGAGTATGTGTCTCAGTCAGGCGTGGGACAGCAGCTAGAGAGATGTACACAGTGTTGTGGCAGTGTCTCCCCTGCTGCAGAACTCAAGGGCCAGAGATGACTGTCCCATGGACTGACCAGCTCCATCAAGCACATAGGGTAGAGGAGCTGGAGGGATGATGGTGTCATGATATTGAATGATTGATTTTCCAGCTTAAAAAAAAAAAAAAAAGAAGTGGAAAATCAGGTAGATTAAAATGGAAAGTGTAAAATTTGCAGGTGTGCAACCTCTCAGCTGTAGTTCTCCAGTCATCTGAGCCTCGGATGTGAGAAGAACAGATATTCTGTGTAGGGGCAAGCAAAATTCAAGCTGCTTAAAATCTGCACATTCTAGCATTTGGTTACAAAATCAAATTTGGCCTAACTTGCAAATTCATAATCTGTTCATAAATTGTAAAAGTTAAATTGTTACCAACAGAATGCAAAAATCTTTGAAATGTCATTAATCAATCATGTTATTCTCAGATTACATTTTGTCATCATGTAACAATGCAGAAAATTGGCAGGAATGAAACAGGATTACAACAGAAAGTGCTGCAAAATATGTAAACATTCCCCCTGTTTCACACAGCATTAATACAGGGAGTGGATTTTGCAACCCACGACAATAAATGCTAAAAAAATCTGATGCTCAGAGTCACCAGAAACATGAAGAGTTATCTGAAAATATCACCAAGGGAATCTAAAGTGACAGGAAGTTTTTGAAGAAGCTGGAGAGCCAAGAAGTCTACAATTGGATGTACTGTGGTGCTTGCTGGAATAGGACAAATGAGATTCAGTAAAAGGGAATGAGTGAGGTTGGAAAGATCTGACTGAATTAAGAAGGAATGCATTCCTTCTCAGAGAAAGAAAAAAAATCCAATTTTTTTTTACAAGATTTGAATGACTAACTATCCAACATTTGATTGATTCAAGGGGAATACAGGAACAGTTCAACACTACTGAAACTGAATACTCAGTGAGAGTAGTAACTTGAACAGAAAAGGATCTGACAAATTTCTTAAACGAAAGCCAATGTGGGAGAAGAGACTATTTGAGGATGAACACTGTGCTTGAATTCTGAAGTGGAGAGACACGGAGTAGTGAACTTGACATGCATTTTAAAACATTTTGCAGACTTGACAGGAACCCATGAAGTAATATAAATGTACATACAGTACGAGTTGCAGTTAGCACCACAGCTTCATGGTAGGCACAATATGGACAAGTAGAGTATTCACTTTCCACTTTGAGGCATTTTATTAGACATTCCTTTTGAATAAAATAATTTCTTGATTATTATTTTAAGTTCCTCTTCCTTTCTCTTTGTACTGTGGCTCTGGGGTTACTGATTAGACCCTTTTCTGACTGAAATACAGAAATAGGTCATTCTTTCTCCTCTTTCAAGACTTGCTCCTCTTTTTAAGGAACATGTTCAGATCAGATGAGATTTAATATTGCAGCAACCTTCATATGAAAGACATATGCAAAGATAAATATAGTTTAGAAACCTTCTGAATCTACTCAACAAGGTAATGAGCATGAGACTGTAAGCCTCAACAATATACAAACTACTGGTTTAAGCAATTTTATGTATATCTGATTTGGTAATGTGATTAACCTGTTCAAGAAATTACCTTTCTTATGCAGAAATGTCTTTTCTCATGTGAAACCCACTGATAACACTTTAGTCATCCTTTTCCCCACTTCAGCTCTGTGGTCACTGAAATAAATGTTTTGCTTCTTACTCTAGAGGGAGTAGAATACAGCCAATGGCTTTCAAACCTTACTTACTAAGGCAGAAATCCTCACTGTTCAACTCCTGTATGAACAGAGACTCTTTTTGACACTTAACAATTTAGCCATTTTTTTTCAACTGAGAGAACGTGGTTGGACATGAATCAAATGTCTTTTAAATGTGAGTATCTTTCTTAAGCCTCAAAAGGATTACCAGCCTCCCTTCTCTGTTATTTTAGTTATAAATTGATTTTATTTAAAATTAATTTAGGCTATTATATCCCTTTCCCAAGGCTTAATTTTCTCTGGTAACACAACTAATATGTGTCAAACAGTAATAATATGATGTGAACTGTGCACTAGAAGGTGATCAAAAGTTTTTGTTCAAACACATATATGAACCTCAGGAAAGATTATGTATTCTTTATATGCTGAGATTGATAATTTATTACTTCTAATTCTTAAGATTGTATTTATATCTGTTAAAACTCAGGAGTTTGAACGGGTTTACCACATACTTACTTTGTCAACAGCAGTCTTAGATTTCTGACATGCAGCCCACTAAGTTTAGATCTCATATCCATTGAACACACCTGGGAACTGAATTCTATCTTGGAGATAGGTTTTATTTATACCACATTGTATCAAACATAAATTATGTCAGTTTCTGCTTTTGTGAGCAGTTATTCTACTGGGTGAAGACAGCAATATCATTTCAGAGAAGGAGATTGTCGATTCCTAGGTGAGTTAGAAACAAAGAGCCATTTGTGTCTTGGGACTGTGTAACCAAAAGGAGCAACTGTAGCCTGGACTCATCCTACACAATCATGGGAACTGGTAAGTAAATTTCCTGTGTCAACTGGGGTCAAGGAAATCCTTGGGAAATAAATATTCTACAGTTTTATAGTCTTAAAGCCTGTAATATTGGAAACTTTTACTCTAAAATGTTATCACCTCAAATAGGGGGAAAAGTAAATTTTCATGCACAGTGGGATATTAAGACTGCAGTTCCTGTAGTACAAAAAGTTGAAATAGTGTTTTTGCTCCCATATACATCACACTGGAAATGTACCTGTGTAAAATATATTTAAAGAGCCTAACATAAAATAAGATCAACTTTCTGGAACTATGAGGAGTAGCT
This sequence comes from Chaetura pelagica, assembly GCF_000747805.2. Taxonomy (NCBI): domain Eukaryota; kingdom Metazoa; phylum Chordata; class Aves; order Apodiformes; family Apodidae; genus Chaetura; species Chaetura pelagica. The sequence continues at coordinate 213,573 of NW_009952106.1, read as the reverse complement.
AACTCCAAAAGATTATTGCAAGAATATTGATAGAGGTGGGAAAACAAAACTATATTCATCTTGACTCCCTCTACAATTTAAGTTCAAGAAGATGAATGTTCTGGGTCTGTGATATGTATGCAAGGATCACCCAGTCAATCTCAGTCAACATGTCCATTACTGAAACCAGTTATAGAATTTGCTTCTGAGCTAGGGTGGGGGAAGGAGAAATCACTGCTCCTGCAGGCCACTCTCCCACACATTGGCAACTGCCTGGGCATTATGCTATGTTTTTTTAATTCTAGCTTAGGCTGCAAAAAATCTCACTCTCCTGAGCAATGGATCAGCACATGAACTGGAAATTGTTGTTCCCAAGAACAATGGGGCAGAGAGGTTGTGCAAGAGGTCCTTAGTTCAATTCATACAAAGTTAAAGAGAGTGAGATTGCTTGAGTTAATTTGGTTGCCTCTGTGCAAAGATAGACCAAAAATGTTCTCATGTTCTGCTCTATCAGCTTTTCTGTGGGACAAGTAACCTTCAGCCTAAAACCAGAAATTAGTAGCTCAAATTAGGCCTAAAACCTGCAGGCCATTTGCAAAGCAAATAGTGCCAAAGTCTTGAGAGAACACAGAGTAAGAGTTAAAGCACAGTAGAGAAAATGAGAATCGGTTTTCATCAGTTCAAGACATCTGAAAATGCCTTCTTAGACAAATGTAGGGGATTATGTGTTTCATTCTCTGAACTGGTAATGGACCATTTATTACAGATAGATGAAAGAACGTATTTTACAGTTTTAAGAAAATCCAGTATTAATTATTTAATGGTATGTAGGATATTTTATGTTTGCAGCAAAGCAAGAAACATCATTTATGTGGAGTATTGTTATAAAAATGTACATAAAGCCGCTTAGAGAGATTAGCTGTACAATGAGAAGAAGGGAGACAGAGAGGGAGAAAAAAAGAGCAAGAGAAAGGTGGGAAAGGAAAGAGGAAATGGGAAGCAGAGAGAAGACCTCAATTCTTTTGTAAATTAATATGGAAACATGGACATTCAATAATGTCTTTTTCTGCACTCTACTTTTCTTGAAGGCTATGGAAGATCTATTACTGCCAATTTAAATCAGAAGTGACTGATGATCACACAACCATGATGATTACTTTTATTTTTTTACTGTAGAAGATGCACCAGTGTTTTACAATTTCAAATGCAATATCATTGTGGAATAATATACTGATTGAACATAGCACCAGGATATTTTTCAACATCAAATTTATCTAGACTATATATTACATAATTGTAAATTATTTCTTTGGTTTGCAGCCTCCTCAATGCATCCTAAATAAGATATAGTCTCCTAATATATTGAAATTGACTGATAACAGGTGTGCTATTCTTAGCTGTCTGTCGTGGAGCCTCCAGTGACAGGTTTTCAGGTCAGAAAGGTCAAAAGACCTGAGCTAAAATAAGCTCAATAGGATTGCAAAATGTCTGAATTAAAAATATTTATTTTCCACACAGATGCTTCTTTCAGAACTGGAAATGCAGTGCTTGAGTGTGATACCTGCATTCTAGTCAGCTACACTTCTACTAAAACTGCATTTTCTCTACAAGTAAGGAAGGAAGAGAAAAATGACCAATTTACCTGCTAGTTTGACGTTGTGAGGATTTGATAAACTGAGGACAAGCAGCTGCGCTATCTGGTGAGCTAACCATCTCTGCCTTTTCCTGCTGGGTATAGATTGGAAAACAAAATTACACAGGACAGGATTTTCTTTAGAGTGCTTAATATTGGCCTACAGGTCTCAGCAATAATGAGGTAGGCAATGACTCATTCAGAAAACACAGAGTCTGAATCACACAGTATTTTCTTCACTTGGACAAACACTTCTGAACAAAGAGAAAAAGGTTTAGCATTGGTTCAAGTATTTTTAAGCTCACGTTACAGGTTTTTAATATGTAACAGCATGTGTTAGCCGATTTGACTTTCTTAGGGAGCTCAGATGTACAGATAGGTCAATATCCAAGAAATCAATCCCAATTATTTTTTTCAGTTTTCTAATCTTCTAGTGATGAATCATGAGAGGCTGAATCCTGGACCTCTCCTGTTAAGGGAGAGAGAAAAATGTGCTCCGGTGGAGTCAAGAATATTACTTGCAGTGCTTTGAAAAGCCTAAATATTTAGACAGGAGGGTGACTAAAACATGATCCTCTTTGCCACTAATATGGTTAGAGATTTTAACCTGAAAAGTATTTTGCAATGATAACTTGAAATTAAACTAGTAAGGTGGCAATTTATGGATAACTAAGTTCCTTGTGTTAAGTTCCGTAATTTAGTCTGTTTTCTGAAAAAAAAACACAACAGTTTAATTTTAAACTGTATTAAATAAAGTACTGGGTAAACACTTCTTTGTTTATAACAATTTTTCCTTAAGAAGTGAATCTCTTCTTCCAATGAATAATAAATATATTTGGGATGGACTGCATTCAGCACTCTTTTTCATTGGGTTGATGTGCATTTCATGGCAGCACTTTGCTGCGAGATGCCATGTCACTGCATGGAAGACATTAAAAAAGTGTCAGAAGGGGAGCATATGAAAGTTATGTTGTTGTTTCAGTTGATCCCCCTCTGGACCTTCCTACTGTCACCTGTGTTTGTGAAGCTGTGTAGCTTTCAGACCAACTGTGTTATGAACTTCTAACATACTAGTTAAGGTGACATCTCTTTAGTTTGTTTTTATACAAGTCATTAAACCAGAGCAGTCTGTTTCTGCTGGGTTCTTAAAGAGGCAATGGTGGCAGTGGTGGGCCTTGGCTAGACTTAAGGGATGCAAGCTCCAAGGTGAGAGCTGCTGACCCTCTGGGAGCTTAGGAAAGCTGAAAGGTTACTGGAGTCTTTGTAAACAAAGGAAGCTAAAAACCAATTATGTTAGTTGGGATTTGTCCATCTTACAGCTACGACTGCCATCTTCTAATATACACATCATAAACCTGATGAAATCATAGTTTTGCTAGCAGTAAAAGAGATTACTTTTTCCAATCTCCTTTATTTGTTTTATGTCCCTTCAGAGTTTTCGGCATTTCAGGACCATTCTTTACTTTCAATCTAGATGTCTGGGGGAAAGTCTAAGCAGAAAATAGAGCAGAAAGCAAGGGCTTCGCTTTGTTTGTGTTAGCTTCAGGTGAACATAATTCATATTAGTTTTGTCTGATTTACATCGGCATAAGCATAGGTGAATCAGGCCCCACATTCCATCCTTCATACTCTTTTCTATCTAGTCAATGAACTTCTTCTTTAAGAAGTTATCAAAGACATTACATTACATGAAAATGGAAGAAATACAAAGTTATTTCATACCCGTAGATGTATTGCCTCTTCAGACCACCAGACTTCAAAGTCTTTATGCAGCTTCATCTCGACTTTTTCCACAAGAAACTGCAGGTGCTTAATCTCTACCTTCAGAACTTTCAAGCGATTGAACATTGTTTTATAACTGAGAAGAAAAACTGCATTACAGATCTTCCAATGCATATCTGAACAAAGCTTCATGTTAGCTTGAACAGTTATAGATTTAAACTACAAAAGAATATACCATAATCAGAATAGCAGGGGACACAGACAGAGTGAAACATTGTTTTATAACTGAGAAGAAAAACTGCATTACAGATCTTCCAATGCATATCTGAACAAAGCTTCATGTTAGCTTGAACAGTTATAGATTTAAACTACAAAAGAATATACCATAATCAGAATAGCAGGGGACACAGACAGAGTGATGGTATGAAGTGACATCTCAAATTTGAAAAGAGTTTCACTGGGCACTAAGTACAGGAAACTTGTCCCCCAAAGCTGTTATTTCATTTAAAAAAAAAAAAAAAAAAAAAAAAAAAAAAAAAAAAAAGAGAAATTCAAGTTGGACCAATATTGATTGACAATTAAAATACAGATTCAATCAAATACATCAATGATATATTTTGATTTCTCAGCATGTTACCATTAATAAACAACTGGTCATTAGAGCTTGGACTCAGCAGGAGTTGAGACTGATTCCCTTTTCAGTTGGAAGCTTCACTAATGAGGTCTCTTAGCTAACATATAGTTGGAGATTTACCCATAGTATGAAACAGCCAGAAGTTTCCTCACATTCTGCATATAACATAATCACTAGCAAAATCCTTAGAACTGATATCCTTGCATCTCTTTTATCCTCCTGGGGGACATTATCCTCCTTTTATCCTCCTCCAGGGATATTAGAGCAAGGACTGGTTAACCAATGCATATTCTGCATATAATTTATACTTAGTCAATCCTGTACAGCCTAAAGGTTTTCCTTAGGTCAAGGAAGGTGGGACATTTCTAAATCAACCAATAAGAGTCACAATGCATTTGGATTCAATCAACATGCTTCTAGCACAAATGCTCAGGGAGGACATTAAGGTAAAATGCAGTGCTTGAGTGTGATACCTGCATTCTAGTCAGCTACACTTCTACTAAAACTGCATTTTCTCTACAAGTAAGGAAGGAAGAGAAAAATGACCAATTTACCTGCTAGTTTGACGTTGTGAGGATTTGATAAACTGAGGACAAGCAGCTGCGCTATCTGGTGAGCTAACCATCTCTGCCTTTTCCTGCTGGGTATAGATTGGAAAACAAAATTACACAGGACAGGATTTTCTTTAGAGTGCTTAATATTGGCCTACAGGTCTCAGCAATAATGAGGTAGGCAATGACTCATTCAGAAAACACAGAGTCTGAATCACACAGTATTTTCTTCACTTGGACAAACACTTCTGAACAAAGAGAAAAAGGTTTAGCATTGGTTCAAGTATTTTTAAGCTCACGTTACAGGTTTTTAATATGTAACAGCATGTGTTAGCCGATTTGACTTTCTTAGGGAGCTCAGATGTACAGATAGGTCAATATCCAAGAAATCAATCCCAATTATTTTTTTCAGTTTTCTAATCTTCTAGTGATGAATCATGAGAGGCTGAATCCTGGACCTCTCCTGTTAAGGGAGAGAGAAAAATGTGCTCCGGTGGAGTCAAGAATATTACTTGCAGTGCTTTGAAAAGCCTAAATATTTAGACAGGAGGGTGACTAAAACATGATCCTCTTTGCCACTAATATGGTTAGAGATTTTAACCTGAAAAGTATTTTGCAATGATAACTTGAAATTAAACTAGTAAGGTGGCAATTTATGGATAACTAAGTTCCTTGTGTTAAGTTCCGTAATTTAGTCTGTTTTCTGAAAAAAAAAACACAACAGTTTAATTTTAAACTGTATTAAATAAAGTACTGGGTAAACACTTCTTTGTTTATAACAATTTTTCCTTAAGAAGTGAATCTCTTCTTCCAATGAATAATAAATATATTTGGGATGGACTGCATTCAGCACTCTTTTTCATTGGGTTGATGTGCATTTCATGGCAGCACTTTGCTGCGAGATGCCATGTCACTGCATGGAAGACATTAAAAAAGTGTCAGAAGGGGAGCATATGAAAGTTATGTTGTTGTTTCAGTTGATCCCCCTCTGGACCTTCCTACTGTCACCTGTGTTTGTGAAGCTGTGTAGCTTTCAGACCAACTGTGTTATGAACTTCTAACATACTAGTTAAGGTGACATCTCTTTAGTTTGTTTTTATACAAGTCATTAAACCAGAGCAGTCTGTTTCTGCTGGGTTCTTAAAGAGGCAATGGTGGCAGTGGTGGGCCTTGGCTAGACTTAAGGGATGCAAGCTCCAAGGTGAGAGCTGCTGACCCTCTGGGAGCTTAGGAAAGCTGAAAGGTTACTGGAGTCTTTGTAAACAAAGGAAGCTAAAAACCAATTATGTTAGTTGGGATTTGTCCATCTTACAGCTACGACTGCCATCTTCTAATATACACATCATAAACCTGATGAAATCATAGTTTTGCTAGCAGTAAAAGAGATTACTTTTTCCAATCTCCTTTATTTGTTTTATGTCCCTTCAGAGTTTTCGGCATTTCAGGACCATTCTTTACTTTCAATCTAGATGTCTGGGGGAAAGTCTAAGCAGAAAATAGAGCAGAAAGCAAGGGCTTCGCTTTGTTTGTGTTAGCTTCAGGTGAACATAATTCATATTAGTTTTGTCTGATTTACATCGGCATAAGCATAGGTGAATCAGGCCCCACATTCCATCCTTCATACTCTTTTCTATCTAGTCAATGAACTTCTTCTTTAAGAAGTTATCAAAGACATTACATTACATGAAAATGGAAGAAATACAAAGTTATTTCATACCCGTAGATATATTGCCTCTTCAGACCACCAGACTTCAAAGTCTTTATGCAGCTTCATCTCGACTTTTTCCACAAGAAACTGCAGGTGCTTAATCTCTACCTTCAGAACTTTCAAGCGATTGAACATTGTTTTATAACTGAGAAGAAAAACTGCATTACAGATCTTCCAATGCATATCTGAACAAAGCTTCATGTTAGCTTGAACAGTTATAGATTTAAACTACAAAAGAATATACCATAATCAGAATAGCAGGGGACACAGACAGAGTGATGGTATGAAGTGACATCTCAAATTTGAAAAGAGTTTCACTGGGCACTAAGTACAGGAAACTTGTCCCCCAAAGCTGTTATTTCATTTAAAAAAAAAAAAAAAAAAAAAAAAAAAAAAAAAAAAAAGAGAAATTCAAGTTGGACCAATATTGATTGACAATTAAAATACAGATTCAATCAAATACATCAATGATATATTTTGATTTCTCAGCATGTTACCATTAATAAACAACTGGTCATTAGAGCTTGGACTCAGCAGGAGTTGAGACTGATTCCCTTTTCAGTTGGAAGCTTCACTAATGAGGTCTCTTAGCTAACATATAGTTGGAGATTTACCCATAGTATGAAACAGCCAGAAGTTTCCTCACATTCTGCATATAACATAATCACTAGCAAAATCCTTAGAACTGATATCCTTGCATCTCTTTTATCCTCCTGGGGGACATTATCCTCCTTTTATCCTCCTCCAGGGATATTAGAGCAAGGACTGGTTAACCAATGCATATTCTGCATATAATTTATACTTAGTCAATCCTGTACAGCCTAAAGGTTTTCCTTAGGTCAAGGAAGGTGGGACATTTCTAAACCAACCAATAAGAGTCACAATGCATTTGGATTCAATCAACATGCTTCTAGCACAAATGCTCAGGGAGGACATTAAGGTATTTTTATTTATTTCTACCCATTAGCCCAAGCATAAATTTTCCCCACTCACGTACTGTGGCATCTTACAGAAAAACCAACAGCATATACAGAAGTTTAAAAATCATTAGTGAACCACAAGCTGACATTTTGAAAATGTCAGAGAAAACCCTGAAGGTAGCTCTGTGTGCAGAATTGTAACTGGGATATACTATCAGTATAATTTGTCTTCTGAAGGATGGCAGAACTTTGAGGGAGAAGTAATACCTATTTTTTTCTTCTTCAATTTGCATCCGAAGCTTCTCTTCTACTGGATCAAGCATATTTAGCTCTTCAGAAGGACTGGAAACAGCTATGAAAGAAATTATAAGATGTGAGCAATAACAATATGATGGCAAAAGAAGCAGCTTTTAATCAGAATGAAAACTATTTTTAAGAGGTAGGTAACGACATAGGTAGGCTGTCAGTAACTATTTCTCTCTGAAAACCTTTATTCAAATTACTTACTTAGGTCTTACTTAGTGTAAAAGACACTGAATAACTAGTCATTTGAATTAAGTTGCTTTTAATTATTTCTCCCCAATCCCCTATTAAAAACTGGAATATTAATTTTTTATATGAATAACAGTGAGTTTACCAGTCCACTTTAAAAGTTGGTCTTTGGCATAAATTCATACTAAATGCATTCAACCTGACAGTTTTGGCTGGAAGAAAAGAACAGAACAGCAAAGTTGTTGCCAAAAGAAGATACAACAGTAGCTGCGCTGGTGAGTGGAAACAGAGTAACAGAGGAGTGTTAGACAAATCCTGAAGGAGAAATGATCTGTGGTAAGCAATAAATTGAGACAATTTATTGTCTCAATTATGTACAAATAAGGGAAATGCCCCAAAACTATGTGAGATATTTTTCAATGTAAAGGAAATACCTTAAGAGTAGCCTAACATAAACTAAGAAAGCAGGTTTGGATTTCCCTATCCTAGAACAGGGCTAGTTGGCATGCAATACACAAAATGCTTATTCTGAGAGATGGCAAAACAGTCTTTCCATCACGGGTTTGTATGTTCTGCAGTGAAAGGAAATGTGAAGTTACCTACTACTATTACAAGTTTCTATTTCTAGGATGAATAAGAATAGTGTAAGGTTTCCAAGAAAACATATTTAACCTTTTTAACTGAAGACAAATGAAAGAAACAAAAGATTTGCTATACAATGCATGCAAGTTTCCATCCTGACTATTATTTCTGCCAAGAAAATAAATTCTGTGTCAACCTGTCATGAGGCCTGAGGAGTACACCCTCTCTTCAAGGAGAGGAATTCTGTCTGGAACAAGAGGGCAGTAATGACCCCTCTTTGCCTGACAGAATGTCAGCTGAAACCATTAATCTTTTGTTGTAGCACCCTGTAGCTTAATGTAGGTGAAGCTGAAAAGCATTTTATTTCATTTAGAGTACTTAGGTCAGGCATGTTAATACAGACAGTCATGATGAACAAAGCCCATGCACAATTCTCATTTCATACACTGAAAGGCTTTGCTGGAGAGGGAAAGGTGAAGACATTTGTGATGGAGTGGATACCTGCAAAAGATTAAAAAATAAACTGCTTGGAATGTTGAAGTGAAAGTGCAAGCCAGGAGGTGGTGATGCAAACATCACAGCAGAGGAGATGCTACAGCAGTGGCATCATATAACAAGTTATACCCAAACACAATAGATAATAAGAAGGGTTTAAGGAAAGCAGTAAACCTTGTAATGGTTACAGAGGAATCAAAATTTTCTGATTCGTGAGATGTCAGCCTCTGGAGTAGTCATAATGTGGGAAAGCACAGAACTTGTGGGGTGACACCGCAGAGCTCCTGAGGCTTCACACTGGTTCTGACCTTCATGAATACACAGCATCCAGGCTTGAGAACAATGTGCTCTTGTGGAACAAAAATAAATTATTTATGTCACTGCCTCCCAAGTGAGCCACGGTTGTGGATCATGTGAGCATCCTTAATACGTCTCCATGCAAAGCCAGCCAGACATAGCTTGAGCCATCTTCAGCAGTAGTTAAAGGGGACACTCCTGAGAACACTGACGTGTTCCTATTTAGACAAACTTCTATGGTGTCTGAGCTCAGAAGGTAGCATCTCTAGGCACTTATAGTAAAGGAAAATAATACAGAGTGGAAGACAGTAACATTGTAAAATATTGATGCTGTTTCTGAAGTGAGGACTTCCCTACATGAAAACAACACCAAATTCTGCTGGTCAATACAGAGTGATACAAGGGCATAATATTGCAGCTTTCATTTCCTAGTTTATCTGGACATCTAATACTTGGAAAAATATTTGTCACTAGCTCTAACAGGGCAGATGACCTTAGGCAGAATTTTGTCACTTACATATAAAAATACCAAGAAAAATGCTTTTCTGCTGCAGATTACACAGTGTAGAAGAGCTTATATAGTTGCCAGTTACCTTCAATAATAATAATAAAGCCTTTTATATGCCCCAGCACCCTCAACCCTAAATACAGCTATGCCCATTATCTCAAGCAATATACTGGTGACAAAACAAGAAATACAGCTGTGGGCAAGATGAGCAGCACAAAGTTTTTTATATGTACAGAATAGGAAGAGTTGAGTACACTGTAAGTTGATGGGGCCTCAGCAGCAAAATCAGCATTGGATGTTTCATCAAGTAATTGGCTAAAAGTTACACATCCATCACTCTGTTTCAGTCATAAAAGCAGAAGAGAACTGATCACAATGTTGTAAGTCAAGTCTAGGACATGCCTTCCTGGATACTGCTTTCTAAGTTCTCTGGTGTCTTTTCTCATGCTGTTGCAGTCTCCATTTCAGCTTTTTCTCATGCCTGCTCATTGCAACGTGTTTGCAAACTGAACAGCATTCTGCTCTAAATACTAGACCTTTTTGAATCTGCCTACTGTAATACATCCAGGCTCTCTCTTGATGTTCCAAGCAAAAGATATCTATGGTCTGGTAGAATGTATTTAAACCCTTTTGTTTGCTGCTATTTCAGCCTTCTCATTCCTTGCTACTTCTTTTCTCCCCTTACCTTTCCTGAATCACTGCAGTGGCCTCTTTCTGCCCCTAGGCTCCTGCTGCTGCTGCCTTACAGCCTCTCCTCCCACCAGCCCAAGCAATTTCAGCTACACCTCAAGCTAGGAAGCCAAGGAAGAGGTTACTGACTCATTGTTTCTCATGCCTGATGTTAGTATTCTTCAGGGTGCAGGCTTAGTTACTTTAAAATAATATGACAGGAACAACTGAGCGAACAGACAGTAAAACAGAAAATGTAACATTTGCTCACAAATTTAAGACAGCTACTTAAGAAGAAATATTTTCTTTTTGCTACAGGTTTTTATTCCTCTAAAGAGTTGCTATTTATTGTATGTATCTGCCTGCACAGGCAGAAACAGAAAATATTTATTAAAACATCAAATAATTTTATCTGTGTATTGACAGTGTATATATGAAGTATATATATGAAGCTCTGGCAAGGGGGTTGGACTAGATGATCTTTTGAGGTCCCTTCCAACCCCTAGGATTCTGTGATTCTGTGATATTTAAAACATGAAAAACCAAAAATCCATGAGACCAACTTCTGCCCATTTACATAAAATAATTGGCAATACTTTAAGAACTGCAGAGGTGCTAGTGGTGAAATAGTAACCCTCAGATATCATTTCTGCAACTGCACAGAAGAACACAAAGTGGTATCTGCTTTGTCCACTCAGGGTTGACTTTTAATTTGTTGATTGACAGTCTGTCATGTGAAACTTGATTGTACAGTCTGGGTCTATGCTTTTAGTCCATCAGCTGTTATGAGCCATTCAGCTGATGTGCAATAATCACATGCATTTTAGTGCCTCAGTGACTTCTCCTGGGAGACAAATGCAGTTGGTGCAATTTGATCCTCGATAATGAAGACCCAGGTTTCAGGGGTGCAGGAGAGGTATGATGTGCATGTTTAGGAAAGCGTTGCCTCTGCATGTGCTAGGGGTTTCTGTTGGCATGCTTCCATCTCATCCTATACAAGAGAGTTCTTTATAGCAGAAGTCAGCAATGTACTCATAAGGAATATTAGTTCCTATACATCAGTGTAACTGCACATAGAGCTGAGTGGCAAGGCTTGTAAATCTGACATTGTAAAGGACATTGTTGATCCTGCTTTTTGTTAAGAGAACTGATGATGTAAAAAAGAGATTTTGACAGAGCTACATTGAGTAGTGCAAGAGCTAGCAATTTTTATGCTTGTCTTCAGCCTGTTTTTGTTCTATATTCAAATACAACCCATTTGGTGAAGTGAGGCACAGGATATAATTGACATCAGCTGCCTGCTTAGAGTGGAAGGTGTGTTTTGCTTGAGTTGGTGCTCTCAGTTCATATTATAAAGGTTTGTGGGATTTGGATTTTTGTTTGTACCTTTCATAAAGAAGATTTTAAGAGGCATTTTAAGATATAATGGCTTTATTCTAATGAAAGGGACAATTTTGGAGCACAAGAAGCAGTAAATTTTCCAACACATTCCATATCACCATATCAACTCAGTACCAGAAAGAAAAGATAGCACCTGCTAACTGGATCACTGTTTCATAGCAATATGGCAAGCATGGATAAACCCCACTATTTCTAGAATGAGATGCCAAGTGTTATCACTATAGTTAACTGCAAGCTGGCAACAAGTTGAAACACTCTGGCAAATTCTTGTCAGAAAATTCTGCAAGAAGCTCTCTGTGACCTTAAACTTTATACTCTCTGGGGCACTCATATATTTCTTAACCTGAGCGTATCCTAGAAGCCAAACTCCCAGGGATTTATTGTCTTGTGCCTCAAATAGCATTGTGCCCAGCCTGCCAGCTGTACTTTTGCAGTCAAAGATTTTATTTTTTTCACTAGATAGTCTTGCATTTATCTGCTTAAATTTATAGTCTCTTGAAGTAACCAAACTTAGGACTCACTTCAGTATCTAGTTATTATTTTTACTGCTTTATTTATCAGCTTTGCAGCTTTTGGCGAAGTCGGGCTTTAGTGCTTTCAAACTGGAGCATATGATGTCTTTTGGGGTTTTTGAAAATGAATTACCCATCCATTGTTATTCAGGACCATCTTATAAGTAATTCTCCCCTTCCCCTCATACCTCCTCTGGGCCATGTCAATCTATGCTTGTCAATGGGCACCAGCTGTGTGTACCTTATTACAACAGCATGATGAAACTCAGGAGAAGATGAAAATACCCTAATAGATTTCTTAAAACTAGCCAGTTGGTCATGAACATACATTGAAACAAAAGATCCTGTTTTCAGCACTTCACAAGTTTATGCATGTGATTTAGGCATGGAGGATTAAAGATGTGTATTTTGTTGATTTTTATTTTTATTTTGCTAACTGAGTTTAGTAAAAGTGTCCATTGTTATGCTGTTTTTCTTTGTATCATTGTATTGTTTCTCGTTTTACTGGCTTAATATTCTGATGCACACATGGAAAGTGGAGCTATTTTTTTGTTGTTTCTGTGAGATGTTCTAGCTAAATACAGACTCACACTTCAGTTCCCTCAAGTTTCCTCTTTGAAACTAGACATCTATATATTTGCTTCTGAAAATACATGACATATGAAACAGAAGGCGTTGCCTTCACATCAGCTGCTTCAAGCCATGAAAGTTTCTGAAACCATTGTGGCTAAAAATACTCTGCTGGTTTCCAAATATACTAGTATACTGGGGGGCAAAGGGAGGGGAACGAGGAAAAAAAAAAAAAAGAAAGGAAAAAAAAAAAGTAAAAAAAACAACTTCAAATTTAATGTGTTCCATATCCAGCAGTTCATCTAGTGGAATACTAACATAGTGGGTCTTAGTTAGAAAGCCCCTATCAACTCAGATTCTTGCCTACACTTAATGCATTTTACCATTTGATTAAATGAGATAATTTTTGCATCATTTATCTTGTTCATAATATTAGAGAAAATCATACATGAAATGATCTTTCTCAACCTCCTGAGAAGGGATGTGGCTTGTCATTCACAAGTTTTGAGGCTTTGTAGGCATTCATTTCTACAACATCCCAGAGCTTTAAAGGAAAAAAAAAAAAAAAAAAAAAAAAAAAAAAAAAAAAAAAAAATGTCTCTGCTAAGTTTTGTCAAGCTTTTCCTGAAAGAAAAGGATGGAAAATACTTCTGAAGGCAATTGCTTATCATGAACCTCAGACATTAGGAATACACTGCCACCAACGTGTAGAACACAGTTGCAATAAGACAGCACCATAATTTTTGTAAAGCAATGCCTAGTCAAGACAAGAACCTGGCTGAGAACAATACAGTACAACTTTATGGAGGCTAAGAAATATGTAAGGGTGCTAAAGGTGAGAGTCACATAGACAAGACACTGGAATTAGTACATCTCAATATTTCTTGCTGGGGATTCTCAGATAAGCAGACCTACAGTTCTCAGTTCTGACAAGTGCCAGCCCTGTTGTTCATGAGCAATACACGCAGGCATGCACAGTAAATCCTGTGCTTGCAGGTCACATTTGGGAATGCAATGCACACAGCAACTGTGGGATCAGTTCAAGAAGTCTAATGCTTTCTAAAAATAATTGGTGTTTTACCTGCATTCTGCATGGAACTCTGGCTGTGGTTGTCAGCACATTAATGACAATGCACAAAAGTGTTTATTTTGGATTCTACACTGACTTTACACCAATATCATTTGAAAGAATAGTAAGAAAAGGGTACATGTTTTACACTTAACTGCTTCTGTTTCAACTGTGTATAGGTAGAGACGTGTCATGCAACTGACATGTCACTTCAAGTTAGACAATAAAAGAGGACATGTCCAGAAGAAAGAAGATAAAGCTCCTTAGACTATAAGTTACTCTTAGTTATCCTACCAGCTTACAGGGAGAGGCTACTCTGAAGCAAGAGCAGACAAGCTTAGGCCTAGAATCAGTAGACTGTGTGCATAATAAAAAATACATTGTTGCTCACTCCACCTTAAGTCTTCTTTTAGCATTACAGAATCACTCTGGTTGGAGGGATATTATACGGCTGCTTGCTTCAATCTACTACTCAAAGTTGGGTGAAAACTGAATCAGAAAGTGTTCCAGATAAGCCATGAAAAACTCCAAGGACAGAGATCCTGCAAACTTCTCCGAGTACCTCTTTCAGTGTATAGCTATCCTCATGACATCTTTTTCCTGAGATATTAATTTTAGTAGACCAAATTAGAGAACTGAGAACTTCATCTCTAGATTATGTCTTTCTTCCTTACTATTCACTAGGAGTCTATAAATAATAACAAAATTTACACTGAACTTTCAGTATTTCAGAAAAAATACTTATGGCAAGGAAGCTTACAGAGACCGCAAGCTGTTCCAACAACAGTGAAGTGGTAAAGTCAGTGTCAATAAAACTGGGAACTGGATAGCTGTGCTACAAGTTCATGACTCTTAATAAAAATATCATTTGATCCAAAGATGTCTTTGCTCTTTTTTGAGATCTGACAAGCTGAAGTGAAGCGAGTCACATGGGAAGCTTAATAGGAACACGAGTAATCTCAGAGTTTTCTTACAGGTCTGGAGAACTTTTTTGCAAAGATTTGCAGGAAAGACAAGGCTATTGAAGACACAATGAAAGATCAAACTAACAGTGGCCTCTATAATTTAGCACTGCATCTAGTAAAATCTGCTAAAAAGAGTAACAGAAAAAGCAGCAACAAAAATAAAACTACTAAAAAACACCCTTGAAAAGCTGAAGAGAAACTTATGGAAAGAAAGGTCTGTGTGCGATCAAGGCCTGAAGGGACAGGTTTAAGAAGTGTCTTGTTATTAGAATATACTCCTACAGTTCATTAATACATAATACTGGGAAAAACCCAACACATTTTACCTAAGAAGAAACCTCAAGTACTGCTTTGTGGGTATAACTGCTACTTGTCTAGCTGCTTCTTCAAATCTATGATTCTTTTTCCTAATCGTGATAATCTTTACAGAAAAAATACAAAAGCTCTTCAAGAGGTTAGAGTTCCAGCCTTGTGGTGTGCTGACTAAAAGTACTAAACAGCATGTGAAGCCAAGGGAGTAAGTCTGTTGTAACATGTAGTTATCACAGGCTAAAGAATATGCTTTTTTCCTCCAAGACAAATCTGTAAGAACTGCAATGACTTAATACCACTGCAGTAACAAGAAGCTATGAAGTTCCTCAAATCTACTTATAATATGCCATATATCTACTTATATATGTTTTCAAAATTAATTGCCCATCAGCATTTCAAGCATTTGCTTAAAAACTGATTTGGTAAATATTTCTTAAAGCACTTCCTATGTTACAATAATTTCACAAAGCAAATTCAAAAGTATCTTTATATTTGAAGAGTACAGCTCTTATTTTTTAAAAGGCAAAGAGACACGGCTTCCTGAATTTTCAGTCTGTTTTGCTATTGATATCTTTGTCTTACCAATAATGAACAATCATAATCGTTTTTAACAAGCACAACCTTAACAGCTTTCCATCAGTCTTAAAATGCAAAAAATAAACCTTCATGCAAAGCATTTCTGATTTTTTTTTCCTTTGAAATAGAGATGAAAAGAAACCCACTGTTGAAAAGACTGGCCTTGAGACCACTAGAGGCCACCCTAGGAATAAAATCAGTGCTGTGCATGCACAAGAGCAGCAAATTTACAAAAACGTCGCTGTTGCTTGAGATTTCAAGCACAAATACATAGAACAACTTAACTTACAGAAACATTGTGCATATCAAAATAGTGGATTTCTATGAGAAATCTTTCCCTTATTCTGAGGTCACTGCAAACTGACTACACTGTAGTCACATTTTACAGGTTGGAATTACATGAATCCACCTACATTATTTTAGAGGATGCATCTTTGAATGTCTAGTAGCACTCGGGACATGTTGCTTTATTTCTTGTAGTAAGAAAAAAAAAAAAGTCTTAAAATTCTGAACTTCAAACAGATTATTTCTCTAATGTGCTTCATTTAGACCATACATAAGATATCACTTTTTAGCACCAGGAATGATGGTCTTAAAACAGGCCATCTATCATTCTCCATGAACTGCGTTGGATTTGTGTGGGAAAACACAGATTGCCACTTTCCTCAGCTTCTGTCATTTTGTGATTGAAAACACTTGTGTCTCTTCATTTCACGGCATTAACACAGATCAAGACTCTCTCCTGCTTCATATGAACAGAGTTAAAAGGCATCTCAGTTACAAGCTGTAAAGCAGTGAAAGAAACTGAGCTCATTTTATTTACACATGGATTTATTTTTATTAAACATGGATTTATTTAAATAAGAGATTGATAAAAACCAGCAGTTTGGAAGTGCTGTGTGCTTTCCATTCACACAGTTCACAGCACGAGTTCAAGACAGTTATTAATTATTAGTCTAATTAATGTTACGTATGGCTGTAGCATGCTGCTATGGTTGCAGGGAGAACCACCATACACTTCTTAAACACACCTTATATCCTCTCTGATGAAAAACCACGGTTGCCCAGCTTTTCTGCTGGCATGGTCTATATTAGAAGCATTCAAGGTCTTGTTGAACAGGGCTTTGGACAACCTAGTCTAGTGAGAGACGTCCTTGCCCATGGCAGGGGGGCTGGAGTAGATCTTTAAAGGTCCCTTTCAAAAAATATCATTCTGTGATTCTATGGAATCTCACTCTGGATGACCAGGAGCAGCAGTTCCCAATGTAGAAATGTGTCAATTGTTTCCTAACACTGGCTGGATTATTCCTGCAGTTGTACCCTCATGCATTATAAAGCATTGTCTGTCCCTGCTTTATTCTGGTGCTGAACACACTGTTCTTTCATTTCTAATCAAGAAAAGGTGAGGAAGCAGAATGAAACAATATTAAGAAACACATAGCAGGGCAGGAGCAAGGGCATAAACTGATACTAATATTTTTTAAACGGGTAACTCAAAATGTAGGAAAAGATGATGTAAAAAATCCCCCAATATTATAGAGGGAAAAGAGATAAGAAAGCTCCCTACTTTTTCTTGAAACAAATGTGTGTTACAAATCCAAATATAAATATAACAGATGCCAAAATCCTTGCTCTCAGGCTTTTGCCACTCTAAATCAAATGCTGGTATGCATCTTCGGGGATTTAAATATATCTGTTATTTCTGACTCACCTAGTAATTTATTTTTTTATTTTTTTTTATGAGGAATGAGCTTTTTCAAAGAAAGTTTGTTCAAAAAAGGACTTGGAAACAG
This sequence comes from Chaetura pelagica, assembly GCF_000747805.2. Taxonomy (NCBI): domain Eukaryota; kingdom Metazoa; phylum Chordata; class Aves; order Apodiformes; family Apodidae; genus Chaetura; species Chaetura pelagica. The sequence continues at coordinate 196,185 of NW_009952106.1, read as the reverse complement.
ATCTTTAAATAACAGCAGAAATATAAAATTTCATTTCTAAAAGCTGTTACAAAACCTGGGAAAACAAGTTTGGTTGTTGGTTTTTTTATTTAATAAAATGTTGATAAAATTGGGCCTTAAGGCTGAAATCCTTACAAAAGATGCAGATTCATAACAAAGAATGAGTATTTGCCATCTTTACCCATGTTAGATTGTACCTATTTTTTTTCTTTTCAAATAGTTCTACAGAGACAATGGACTTGGACAGAAAGATTATTTTGGTCCCAACAAACTTCCCCAGAAGCAGAAATGTTTTGTCATCTCTAGATGTTTTCAGAAGAATCTCAAAAGAGCTGATAGATTGCTACTAGCCCAGATTTCAAAACTTACAAAAAAGGAGAAGGGAGGTTCATGGAGAACAATATGAATAAGAAAAATATTTGAAATGGAAAGCTGCAGAACTGCATGTCAACCAAACTGATGAAGTAACTGCAATTATTGATAATGAGAGGGGACATGCTGTGCTGAAGATGCTACTTCACCGGCCACAGATTCTATCACTCATGTTAATTTAGAAAACATGTTTCATACTGCTGATAATGAATGACCCTTCTATGTATGAAGCTTTGTTAGGATCTCTTTGAAGCTGGCTGAATAGCCTGCGGGACTCGAAAGTTTAGTAAACATTTCTGCTGGTATGGATGGATCACCCAGGAGTCTGTTCAAGGGTTCTCCCTAACTTCCAAAGCTTACCCAACAGAGGCCTCTACTCAAGATAGAGTTGCATAGGGAAAACTGTGCTAGTATCAGCTCAGTTGCTTCTGTTATGAAAGGTTATAGTAAAAAATGTGCTTTTGCTAATACGGCTGCATCCCCATAGAAATATCTTCCCATTAAAATATGTCTTTCCCCATTGCTGGTAAAAACTGTAACAGCAGCCTGATTGTCTGTAATCACGTATCAATGCAAAACTGGAATAAGATGATAAAGAATCAGCTCCTGTATTTTTACCAAAATGCTAGTTTAAAGCATCCTAAGATAGTCCTTCATTGTAATAATATAAAATATGTGTTTTCCTTCTACAACACTGCAAATCCCAGGGAAAGCTTCTATTTTCACCCTCTTCTTTCATTTTTTCCACCCAGAAACATGCTGGTGACCCAATGTTTTTGCTCTGTCAATTCTGCAATAGTGTGCATATTATTTAATTTTAAAGTCTGTGTAAAATTGGAGGTAAGCATGTCATTTTGAAAGACCTTACTGAATAAAAGATGTTATTTGCATACTAAGGTATTCTTACAATTAACAAAGATTAAAGTCACCCTGAGAGTGAATCCTTGCAGTTTTACACAATAAATTTGATGTTTCTGGTTGTGTCCCAAAAGACAAGGAGCACTCTCTTGCCTTCAATGAAAACCTTCCATGTATTTGTGTCCTTTGTTAACTTCCAGCATATGGTGTTTTAAAAGAGATAGCTAAAAACAATGAGCTAAGTAGTGGAGTTTTCCTTCAAGAACTCCACATCTTAAGCATAGCCATGGGGGAAACTGATCTACACTGTTTAAAATCCAACCAGAATAGCTTCTTAAAGGGTTTTAACCATAAAATGCTTTAAGTTAGGGGGGGAAAAAAAAAAAAGAAAAGAAAAGGCAGCTGCAAGATGTTAACTTGGTTTCTAACTGAAACAATGGTTTGTTTTATTTCATGTTGGGATTTCAACAGACTCTTAATTAGACTTTTTACCATGCAGTTTTCATTTTAAAATATCTTGATGACATTCTGGTGATCAAGAAGATCCTGGGAGACTTGACACCTGTTACTCCTTGGAAGAACATTCATCTAAAAAGGCAGGCAAGCAAATAACACTCCCCAGCTCACAGAATAAGTATTAAGTCAAAATATCCAGATATTTAAAAGAATAATGAAGGGGGGAAAAAGTCTGGAAAATACTCTGTGCGGTCCAGACTTAGTGATGATAAGCAGACAGCAGTGCTCAAAACAAAAGCCAAAAAACACATGGGTTGCCTGCTATGTTGTGGAATACCAATAGAATATTTACAATGTGAAAATGTAGCTGGTAAAGTCAATACTATGTCATTTCCTAAGGACATGAAAAAATTATACTTACCTTTTTTATGAAAAGCAGCATAGATAATTATTAAAAACAGCATTTGCAATAAACTTTTCTATACAGAAAGAAAATCAGTACAAGAACAGATGTTATCATGCAGATTGAAACATGCAGTAAGAATACATCACTCCTTTTTTTCAAAACATCGAATAAGGAATTCTCATAAACAGCACTGTTACGATTCATCTTGATGCTAAACTTCTTAAAGAGGTATAAAATTAGTAAATAGTATTAAAAACTGGTTTGAATTAAAGAAAGAATTCCATGCTATACTCAAGACATGACCTTTAGACTGAACTGCAGATAACAAGAATAGAATAGAACAGAACAGTTAGACAGGTCTACAATGATCATCTAGTCTGAACTCTTGAGGCCTGACCATGTTAAAGTAATTTATTAAGGGCATTGTCCAAATGCTTCTTAAAGGGCAGCATTGACCAACTCTCTAGGAAGCCTGTTACAGTGTTAGACCATGTTCTTGGTAAAGAAACAGTTCTTAATTTCAAGAACCTCCCCTGATGCAGCTTTGAACCACTCCCATGTGTCCTGTCAATGGATACTAGGGCAAGGAGCTCAGTACTTTCTTCATTTCCTTTTCTCACACTCATCAAAATAAGCTGCGTTTGACTCCTGGGTTTTATTGAATCATAGAATTGTTTTGGTTGGAAAATACCTTTAAGATAATCAAGTCCATACAACTGCCAAGTCTATCACTAAACCATGTCCCTAGGCACCATTTCTACATGTCTTTTAAGTACCTCCAGGGATGGTGAATCCACCACTTCCCTGGGCAGCCTGTTCCTGGGCCTGACACCCCTTTCAGTGAAGAAATTTTCCCCAATATCCACTCTAAACCTCCTCTGGCACAACTTGAGTTGGTTTCCTCTTGTTCTGTCACTTGTTACTCGGGAGAAGAGACCAACACCTACCTCACTAACACCTCCTTTCAGGTATTTGTAGAGAGCAATAAGATCTCCCCTCAGCCTCCTTTTCTCCAGGTTACACAACCCCAACAGCATGACATGGACACCATTTATTTCCATTGCTGATTTTTAAATAAAAATAACAAATGGATCTCATCAACAGAGCTTGAACTGCACAGGTAAATTAGTAAGGAGAAGCTATATTGATATTCTGCAGTAACCTATTCTTCTGCCTTTTGGGAAAAAAGAAAGGCCCAAAATTCTCTTATTAAGAGACAAATACTGTTCACTGTGCTATGCATACAACCATTGACTATAATCTGTTCTAAGTTATCTCCATCTTACTTGTGAAGAAGGTTCGTGAAGGCACATTTTGGGAATCTTCTATGGATCTAAGTGAGGGGGACAAACTTTTATTGCCCCAGCAGTTTTCTGTCAGATTTTAGCTGAAGTTTACTGTCCCAAAAGTGGAATTCACATATGAACGCTCCTAGGCTGTCTCAGTACAAAGTCAGTGGAGTCAGCTTAAAGAATCTTAAACCAAATTTGGATGACTTTACACTTATGTGAACAACTTAAGACACTTTCAGCTTCACAGCTGTGTCAACAGAAACTGCAAGAAATAACTTCTCAACTTCTATAACTAGATGTGAAAGAAATGACCTGTATATGCCTTCAGTCCCTCTTGGAGTGAGAAAAACTGAAAAAGATGTTAGACAGACCGTACCAACATGGCTAGAAGCTCAGTCTCAGGACAAATCAATGTGTATTTATGGGAATACAAATCAGACTCATCAGAAAGAAAAAAACAAACAAACAACACCCTAAAAATCAGGAGAGATTAGATGTCTCTGTACTTGTTCTGACCACCCTGAAAAGAAAGCAAGCCCATACCAAGCCTCCAAACTCAAGAATTCTGCATTATTTTTCTCACCACCTATAAAATCAGATGTTATTTAAGCCAAATCTCTGGCAAAGTTCACAGACCCTGTGTTCATTATGGTATGGACTATTGTAGAAATACTGTGGCAAAAACTGTCACAGAAAAGACAACCTGCCCAACAATCAGATTCAGCCCTGGGAGAGAGCTTATTGTCCTATTGTATCCTATTGTATCTGAAATGTTTTGCTCTTACCTAGAGCTGCTCTCTGAATCCGCCTCTGGGTTATTTCTCCTTTCAGATGGTCTGTAAAAGACACAACATGCAAATAGTAAGAATTCAAAATATGAAAAATCAATGAAGTCATTGTTTATTTCCCAACGTTTGGACTCCCTGTGCTGCTGGCCAATTTAAGGGGATTTTTGTAACCCCCAGGATAAGTAGTGTTCTGAGCTATCTCCTCACTACTGTAAGTAAACAAGTAGGCACAATTTGCCTCTACATATCCTCAGATTTAACTTTGTCCAGTAAGAAGGACTGAAAATAAAGCCATTTACTGTCAAGCACTTTCACAGGCTAATGATCCCCTGCTGCTACAGACAAAGGACGTCCAAGTGAGGCTAGAAGACATACAGAATTTCAAGTACTTGTTCAAACACACTTACAGGCACTAGCAGTGGAAATGAGATATTAGGACATCCAGTCCTAATTTGTTCCCTACAGTCCATTTTTTTCCCTATTTGTCCAGCTCAGTTTTAAATACCCCATGTGCTAGAGCTTCTGCAAGTTCTATTAGTCAACAGAACTCACAGTGTAGATGTCACTGGTGTTCAATTGAAATTTTTATTTCATTTCATTATCTCATTCTTCCTAGTTAAGCTCCCATGCTCCATATAATTCACCTTTACCCTTTCCTTAATTTTCTCCATGATCTATGACACTGTTCCAGTTCACCAATTATTTCAAACCATAATTAGATTACCACATGGGAAGCCATTATTCATACATTTTAATGAAACCAATAAAGGAAAAACATAACCCTAAATGATGCAATTTCAGCAGTATATGTGTTCTAAGGGAGGCTGGGATTATATCTTTCAAGTTTTCAAATTCAAACAACTTCTAAGCAGAGAACTGTTCATAATCTTTACTAAGCTATACATCTGGATACCAGGAAAAGGAAAAAAAACAACAAAGTAACAAACCATGCTGGATTAACTTTTTTTTTTTTTCCCAAAAGCTGTGATTATGTATATTATATTAGCACACATTCTGAATTAAAAATAACCTTTTGCTTAAAAGTGAAGACTTACAGAGTAAGCTACTCAGAGCAAATTAAGTAATTAAAAGCTGTCAAATGCTTAACTGGAAAATGTGAAAAACTTTTAAAATTCATAGGTCATGAGAATTAGACTGTTCCATGAGCATTAAAGAACCATGGAAAATTAAACTTCTTTGAGAATTACGATAACAATTATTAAGTATTTTTTAGCATTTTAGAATAGGCTTTATATGCAGTATGTTGCAGTGTAACAGCCAGGTTATGTTGTTTTGAGTGGTTTTAGAAAACAAAACAAAACAAAAAACACTACCTACTCTTTGTCCATAAAAATAAATAAATAAATAAATTGCATATTCTTATTTTTCTGCATGGGAATTTTTAATTTTTTTTATTATTTCTATTTAGACCAATGAATTATTCTGTACTTACAGTTATCTGGAAAACCAAGAAAAGCCTTCAGCTACTGAGAAACAGGTGAACTGAAAGAACTAACCACACCTGTCCCATTTATACCAAATAAATCCTCCATCTCAGCTGTGCTAACACTCAACTAAAAACCCATTCAAGTAAGTAAGATTCTGATTTCTGTAACTATAGACAAAAAATCCTTGATTAATACTTTTTACCAATAGAAGTCCAGTTAAATAGTCAGTATCCATGCTATTTTTGCTTTGAAAGCTTTATATAGCAACTCATTCAGCTGTTTTCAACACTGTGAAATGTGATTAAATGTACCAGTTTTTACCTCAGATTGCTTTTTCCTATTCTGGATATTTGTGTCCTTCCTTGTATTCTATTGCATTGCAAAGGGTGATGTTACTCCTTCAATACTGAGCCATGTGACAGTTGTGAAACAATTTGTAGCAATCTTGAGATTCATCTCAATGGATTATCATTAACTTAGGTGCTTCAGAAAGCCATCTTATCTATACAAATATCTTCATGTAGAGACTCGGAGGCTCCCTCTCTTAAGCACTGACAGCTGCAAAAGGCAACGCCTCTACCATTTGAAAAATGGTTCTAGAAGTGAGAATATGTTGTTCATCAAGAATCAACTGAAAAAAAAAGGTGACATCCGAGTTCTCTATCCTGTCAATATCTGGTTTTAGTAGCATTATTTCCCTTTCCTTAGCTTTGCTAGAAACAGATAAGGATTAATCAAAATGATTTACATAGATTTCTATTAATTGCTGATGAGGTTAACCTAAAAACAGTAAGCCAAACAAGTCAATGAAAACAAGATGGAAAAGACAGGTAACAGCTTTCAGTCAACAGAATTACATGAAAATAGAAGAATATGGGGACTGCTTTTTTAATTATTATAGCCAAGAGACTTGACTTCCAGTTAGCTAGAATTTTCTTAGAACAGCTGGGACAGAGAGCACAGAGGCTGCAGAAATGCTACTTTTATTGTAGCCTTTGTTAGGCCAGCCAGCAGTGTGGAACTATCCCAAATGCTCCCCTTTCTCTTTGTTCTAGCCTTCATACACTTCTGCTCCATCCATGACATGCACCACGATGATACAAGAAATCTTGTCCTTACTCTATTCTGGCAGCTTAATAAGAGAGTAAGAAGCAATCACCTGTAATTAGAAGGGAACCAAAGAAAACTTCTCCTTCAGCTAGAAAAATAAAAATTCAGTCTTACCATTCATATAGCAAAATACTTCTGCCATGAATAGAAAGAGAAAGGTGACGTTTATCCAATTCACAGAGTCCAAACTGCCTTTTCAGGGCAGAAAAAACTGAACTTCATTTTGCAGAAAACTTCCTGAAGATAAATTGTATTTGCATTACGGGAAAAGTAGCCTGAACAGGAATTCTGATTCAGAGGGCATGGAGGTGTCATGAGGCACCTGACTATAATTCCATACCAAAACTTAGCCAGATATGATTTAATCTTTCAATTTGTTTTAATCCAATTTGAAATTTGACAGTTTATTTAGATTTTCTTTGGGAAAAAAAAAGTTTTCATATAGAAACTCTTATTTTTTACAAAATTGTAACATTTTTGGTACATGTTTTTGATTAAAGTAATCTTGTTCTGTTTTCACTACAAATACTTGTGGAAGAGAACGAACATTTCTGACCTGCTCTACTTTTCTGCCTCTGAGAACACCATCGTCCCAATGCCTGACTTGAAGTTCATAAGTGACAGAAGTAGGGGATGATTCCAGTACTGTTGCCTGCACAGACCTTCCCATATAAACAAATTGAAGATTTCAGTCTTTAGTACTGCCAGTTCTACAGCCTTCATAAACACAAATATTTACTCAAAGAAATATGAAGAATCACATTCTCATAAAAAATCCCCATGTCTTCTGATTCCAACAGTGTAAAGTTGTAGACAAGGTAGTACTTAAATGTGGTTTACAAAAATTGAATTTAGGACTTGGCAAACATCTCTCAACATATGGATAATTATGTTTTCTGAAGTTTCACCAAACAAGAAGCTAAATATAGGTCTGCAGCTGATACCAAATAATTTTTTCCAGTGGAGTCATTCTTCATTTGGAGATAACAGTCCCAATAAAATGTTGAATACTGCAACTCCACATGTTTTGGCAAAAAAAGTAGTTTTGGGGAATTTAAGAATTCACTCAGCATGCAGCCAGCTGTCATTAAGGCTGTGATAGATCTGTTGGTTTTGGCCTGTGTTTCTGGACACATGTACCATCCTGAGGTATGGAAAAGTGATGAACTGGTAACACAGAACTTCAGCTTTGTGACAGGAGAAAAAAGCCATGAGGAAAAGGGAGAAGATAAAATGGAACAGAGAAGTCCAGTTAAGACTGATTTAAAGGAGAGGAATGTATCCTATATGCTGACTAAATATGATAGAATCCGTATTTGAATAATATGTCTGTCCTTTAACATTCTGCTTTGTGCTTTTCCAGATTGTTTTAAGGAGCTGAAATTACTTTCCAATTTATTAAAATGAACGCTTTGAAAATACTGCTTATTCTTCAAGGCAATACAAAAGTAGTATCATAGAAGCATAGAATCATTAAGGTTGTAAAAGACCTTCAAGATCAAGTCCAACCATCTGCCATACCCACCATGAGCACTAAACCATTTCCTGAAGCACCATGCCTTCCCATTTTTTGAAGTCCTCCCAGGACGGTGCCTCCACTACCTCCCTGGGCAGCCTGTTCCAATGCCCCACCTCTCTTTCTGTGAAGAAATTTTTCCAAATATCCAATCTGAACATCCCCTGGAGCAACTTGTCCCCGTTTCCTCTTGTGCTATCGCTAGTCACTGGGGAGAAGAGGCCAACACCTGCCTCACTACAACTTCCTCTCAGGTAGTTGTAGAGAGCAATGAGGACTCCACTCAGTCTCCTCCTCTCCAGGCTGAACAGCCCCAGCTTCCTCAGACTCTCCCTATAAGACTTGTTCTCTAGACCCCTAAGTCACCCTACTTGCCCTTCTCTGCATCCTCTCCAGCACCTCAATGGCCTTTGTATACTGCAGTGCCCAAAACTGCACACAGTGCTCGAGGTACAAGGACAGGATCACCTCCCTGGTCCTGCTGGTCACACTATTCCTGGTGCAGGCCAAGATGACATTGGCCTTCTTGGCCACCTGAGCACACTGGTGACTCATACTCAGCTGGTTGTCAATCAACACCCCCATGTCCCTCTCTGCTGAGCAGCTCCTCCCCAAGACTGTAGTGCTGCTGGGGGTTGTTGTTGTGGCCAAAGTGCAGGACCCAACATCTAGCAATGTTCCAATGAAAAAAAAAACAAATCCTGATTTTAAAAAGTGTTTTGGTTTTGGTTCACATTACAGGTTTTAAAGCTCCTTGTATGTTTTATCAGACCTTCCATATAATACTATTATAAGGTTTCAAAGACTGCTAACTTAACAGATAAAAATACTGGACAGACTAAGAGTACACATAAAACCTTAACTTCCTCCCTTTGAGAATATTTGTTGTTATTCATGTGGATAGACCTTTAACTCGATGCAGGGTCTTTTCTAATAATGAACAGGCTGGAGCCTTTGCCAATAACCGCTCATCTCCTTTTACTTTTTAATAATTTACTATAATTTTACATTTTCCAAACCTGTATTTAGCTTAAGATCTCCATCCAGGAGATTCTGAAACCTTCACATTTTCACCAGTTTTTGGTGTCACATAAAAGATCTAGTAGAACATACTCTTATGCCTCCAGGGAACCTCCAATTCCTGGAACTTGCTCTCCAGGACATTTTGGGTCCCAAATAATGCTATATGGTCTAAATGTTAGATCTGTCTTGTTTTTCTGCTTCTCACTCCACCAGTGAGTGGGCTGAGGATGCACAAGAAGCTGGGAAGGGACACAGCTGGGACAGCTGACCCAAACTGACCAAAGGGATATTTCATACCATATAACATGCTTAAGGAAAGAAAAAGCTGGGGGGAAAAAGGAAAGAGGGACATTTGAAGTGATGGTATTTGTCTTCCCAAGTCACAGTTGTCTTGGAGCCCTGCTTTCCTGGGAATGGCTGAACATCTGGTTGCCGATGGGAAGGAGTGAAGGAATTTCTTATTTTGCCTTGTTGAGTACACAGCTTTTGCTTTACCTATTAACCTGTCTTTACCTCAATCCATGAGTTTTCTCACTTTTACCCTTCTGATTCTCTCCCCCATCCCACCCAGTGGGACTGAGTGTGCAGCTGTGTGGGACTCAGTGGCCAGCTGAAGTTAAAGCACATCCGGAAATATCTGGGGTTGATTCTTGTAAGGCAATGCCCCTACATATGCAGTTGGACCCAGCTATCACCTAACTATAAAGACCAACTTAAGAGTTTGGTCCTATGAAATGTGAAATGTGACTTGAGTCAGATAAGGAGGCCTGCTGAATGAGCACAAATTAAAGCTGTATAGTCAGCAAATAACCACTGAGATCAGTTTGTAGAGACAGAGAGGGGAGTAATCGCATAATTTCCACAAGCCTTCTAGAGATATATTTTTGACTGAACTTGAGGTCAGAGTTCTAAAAGCTTACAAAGGATTACTGAAAGCAGCAAACATTGAACCCAAACAGAGATATTCAAATAGAGTAATTTATAAAATGGAGCACATTCAAATGGAGATCGTTATTGGAAATCTTACCAGATGTGTTATATACTTCTGAAAATCTGTTGCTGAAATGAGCACACAACCTATGACAAAAAGTATTTGACAAGGAAAGTCATGGAATAAAAAAAAAAGAAGTTTCTGTTCTAATTCAAAATCCCACAGCTCTAAGAGCAGTCAAATTGTTCAGCCTTTCTCTGACCCAGAGAAATATTTGGGGCAAATTCTTACATTTCTTTGCAACCTTTGTCCTTCTCCACTGGCAAAAATATATAAAGCATCTCTGTTAGGACAACATGCAGGGGCAAAGCAGTCTGCACTAATAACCTGGCTCAACACTATTTCTGATGCAAATGCTCTGTTTGGGGATACATGGTTGGCCAAATCCACATACAATCTGACAAGCCCTAACTTTCAGAAAGCCCCCAGAGGCATCAGGAAAGAAAATCCACTATTGCAGCACACAGAGACTCCTGTCTATAGTGTACATAATTTTCAAGGCATGAAATACAGCCCTCATCAGCATTAAAAATATATTAATGACAATACTTGAGGTACCATACTACAGAGTATAATCTGCTGCAGCAGATTTCTGCCTCTTGTCCACAGAAGAAACATGCAGCAGTTTAAGATTTTACTGGGTCTCCTTTCTTCTTTTCCCTCTCCCCTCCTTTCCAAGGTTTGCTGTCAAAGGTTACTGTATCTACAGCAGAGCAAGTAGAAGCAAATGTCTGCAATGCTGGACCTTGTCCTCACCAATGAGGAAGGACTGGTGAGGGATGTTAAGCTCAAGGGCAGCATAGGTTGCAGTGACCACAAAATGGTGGAGTTCAAGATCCTTAGGACAGCAAGGAGGGCTCAAAGTAAGCTTACTATCCTTGACTTTAGAAGGGCAGATTTCAGCCTCTTCACGGATCTGCTCAAGAGAATGTCTTGGGATAACATCCTGGAGGGTAGAGGGGCCCATGAAAGCTGGCTGATATTTAAGGATCACCTTCTCCAGGCCCAAGAGCGTTGCATCCCAACTAAGAGGAAGTCAAGTAGAAACTTTGCTCAGGTGAGACTGCTCCTGGAATACTGTGTACAGCTCTGGTGTCCTCAGCACAAGAGAGATATAGACCTGTTGGAGAGGGTCCAGAGAAGGGCCACCAAGATGATCAAAGGCCTGGAGCACCTCTGCTATGAAGACAGGCTGAGAGAGTTGGGGCGGGTCAGCCTAGAGAAGAGAAGGCTCCAGGGAGACCTTATAGCACCTTCCAGTACCTGAACGGGCTACAGGAAAGCTGGGGAGGGGCTTTTCATCAGAGATGATAGCGCTAGGACAAGGGGTAATGGTTTTAAACTGAGAGAGGGAAGATTTAGGTTAGATATTAGGAAGAAATTCTTCGCTACAAGGGTGGTGAGGAACTGGAATGGGTTGCCCAGGGACGTTGTTGATGCCCCATTCCTGGAGGTTTTTAAGGCCAGGTTGGATGAGATTTTGTGCAACGTGGTCTAGTGGTAGGGTTCCCTGCTCATGGCAGGGGGGGTGGAACTTAGTGATCTTTAAGGTCCCTTCCAACCTTAATGATTCTATGATTTTATTATTCTGTTATTCTATTTCTAACCTCTATATTAAGTCTTCTCCCCATGTCCTACATGTTCTCATTAATTCTGACCAGATTATGTAATACCTTTTTTTTTCCTCACAAGATGATTACTTTCTGATTGACGAACATTCTTGTAACTGTTCATTGTTTGGCCTGCATTTCCACAGCACTCTTTATCCCACATTTATTTTCTAAAAGCCTTTCATACTTTCTGGCTGGTATAGAAAAAATGCTTTGATAGGGTCATACAGCAAAACTGTACAGAAGTTGAATTTGTTTTTTTTGATGACAGCATTCTGGAATTCTCTCTAAGTACAGTCAGCCATTGGCTGCATAGGCCTTAATTGTCGAGGTGTTCCCCAAGGTCCCATTCATCTAAATGAGGGAAATGTCAGCATGTATCACAGTGCCTATTCACCCAAAGGCACAGGACTCCTTTCCATAGAGAGCAGGGTATGGGAAGTGGCTAGTGCGCATAAATTCCTAACAGTCCCCATACACAATAGTGGGATATCTAGGATAACCAACAGAAAGCACTAAGGGCTCTGGATTGCAGTTCAGCATCTCCTCGAAACTTGGACTCAGAACTTGGATGCTTTCTGAATTTAGAAGCCAATGCTCAGACCTTTATTTTATCGCCCCAAGTTTGGCTGTCATGACCCAATAAGTTTTTTTTAAGTTGAGCTCAATGCTGCTCATCCAAGCATGGATGTTTAGCAGCAAGCACACTTCAAGAGACTTAGCAGAAGAACACATAACTTCTGGAGTCTCAATTGGTAGGAGATACATAGCTCAGTGAATAAAGTAGTGCTTCTGTATGTGCTAGCAAAGAATGTTTGTTGCTTTTCAGGAGTTAAAGAAAATATTGTTTTTTCTGTTTGTCTTTGTTTGTTTGTTTTCCCCTAGATAGTTCTCCTAAATTTAGGAGCGCAAATTTCATTTAAGCTATACCTTATATGTCAAAGCATTATTTTAGGTGTTGTCCAAAGTTAACAAATAATCTGTGTATCTATCTTCCTTCCATATGCTGGAAAAGTGAAAGAAATTATGCACATCTGGAAACTGTTGCTCTTTTGTTTATCGCATCTATTTGTTCATGAATTAAATAATAATCTGGCCCAAAAAGCATGGCTGAAAAGCAATGCCATATGGATAAGGAATCATAATCTGTGAATTTAGTACTCTGGATGCTCATATGACTAAATGCAGCTTATATCTTGATTATTTCTGAGAAATTACTGTGAAGGGAAAGAATAAGGAATAGAAAGCCAGAGGAACAGCTTTGTATACAATTTCTCTCTCTTTTTTTTAATGCTCAAGTTTAAGAGGCTTAGAAAATACATAAAGGGTCTTAGAGCATAAACAGGCAAAGTAAAAGAATTTTACCGCCAACAAGTTTTCTGGTAGTAATACATTTGTCTCAGTTAATATTTTGAACAGAGTGAGCATATCCAAGTATAAGTATAATATTCTGTTACAATACTGCCTTCATGGATTTGTAATTTCTATGCAACAATTTGATGTCTAGTTTCATTTTTGTGATATTTTTTCTGGCCAGGACTGCCCAACAGAAGTCCCAGGACTCATTATATACTTCGCATTCACAGCCTTTAAAGATTTTGCTATCTTACCCAAGAAATTGCCCTGGAATTGAGCTTATATTACTGTGTGACAGAATGAGACATACTGAGACTGTTAGGAATCTGACAGATATGACACAAAATTAAAAATAAAATAAATAAAAAATATGGAGCTGGAGCTGCTTAGATAGATTAGATACGCTACCACGTTTTCATAGAATCATAGAATTACCTTGATTGGAAAAGACCTTCAAGATTATCGAGTTCAACCATTAACCCAATACTGACAAGTCCTTAACTAAACCATATCCCTAAGTACTATGCCTATATGACTCTTAAATACCTCCAGGGATGGTGACAGCACCAATGCCCTGGGCAAGCCTGTTCCAATGCCTGATAACCCTTTCAGTGACGAAATTCTTCATAACATCCAATCTAAACCTTCCCTGGCACAACCTGAGGTCATTACCTCATGTCCTGTCACTTGTAACTTCAGTGAACAGACAGATCTCCACCTCTTTACAACCCCCTTTCAGGTAGTTGCAGAGAGCGATAAGGTCTCCCCTCAGCTTACTTTTACCTAGGCGAAACAACTCCAGCTCCTTCAGATGCTCCTTGTAAGACATATGCTCCAAACCTTTAATTAGCTTACTTGGTCTTCTTTGGACACACTCCAGTAGCTTGATGCCTTCTTTGTAGTGAGGGGCCCCAAACTGCACACAGTATTCAAAGTGCAGCCTCACAGGTGCCGAGTACAGGGGTAAGCTCACCTCCCTGGCCCTGCTGGCCACACTGTTCCTGATGCAGGCCAGGATGCTGTTGGCCTTCTGGCCCACCTGGGCACACTGCTGGCTCATGTTCAGCTGGTTGTCAATCAATGCCCCCAGGTCCCTCTTCTACTGAGCAGCTCTCCAGTCACTCCTCCTCAAGCCTGTAGCATTGCTGGGGTTTCTTGTGGCCAAAGTGCAGGACCTGACATTTGGCCTTATTGAAACTCATAAAACTGGCCTTGCTCAAATCAATCCAGCCTGTCTAGATCCCACTGTAGGGCCTCCCTACCCTCAGGCAGATCAACACTACCTCCCAGCTTAGTGTCATCTGCAAATTTACTAAGGGTGCACTCAATCCCCTAGTCTAGATAATTGCTAAAGATGTTAAACAGGAGTGGCTCCCGTACTGAGCTCTGGGGAACACCACTTGTGACTGGTCACCAACCTGATTTAACTCCATTGAACACAACTCTGTGGACCTGACCATCCAACCAGTTTTTAACCTAGCAAAACGTATGCACTTCAAAGCCAATTTCTCTAAGAGAATGCTGTGGGAAACTGTGTCAAATGCCTTAGTAAAGGTAAGATGCATAACATCTATAGCCTTTCCCTCATCCAATAAGTGGGTCACCCTGTCATAAAAGATCAGGTTAGTTAAACAAGACCTGCCTTTCATACACCCATGCTGGCTGGGCCTCATCACTTCTGCATGTGCTATATAATAGTACTCAGGATGATCTGCTCCATCAGCTTCCCTGGCACCGAAGTCAAACCGACAGGCCTGTAATTTCCTAGATCATCCTTCAGTCCCTTCTTATATATGGGTATCATGTTGGCTGACTTCCAATCTGTTGGTATCTCCCCCATCAGCCAGGACTGCTGATAAATGATGGAAAGTGGCTTGGTGAGCACTCCTGCCAGCTCTCTCAGCACCCTGGGATGTATCCCTACCAGCCCCATAGACCTACATATATCTACATGGTGCAGCAGGTCACTGACCATCTCCTCCTGGACTGAAGGGAGTCATTCTGCTCCTGATCCCTGTCTCCTAGCTTGAGGGGCTGAGCCCTTTACCTCAGTGACTTTGATGAAATGCAATGGCAGGCAGGTGGGGTTTTAAACTGCTGCCATTGCTGTGTTCCTGCTCAACTCTGAGTCAAGAGCTGCCGCCCTTCAGGGGCTTGTCCTGCCCGCTTGGAGGTGGGGAGGACGGTGGTGCTGGGGCCCCCTCTGTCTCCTTGTGCTTTTTTGTTGCTTCAGGAAGGGTCTCCTGACGTGAGCCTCGGCTCCAGAGCCCTCCCCTCCAGTGACTTCAGTGAAATGAAAGCATGTCAAGGTTTCAGAAAGAGAATAATCTATTTGTAATAGATATTTATTTGTAATTTATATACCAAACTTTTGAGAAATGTCTTTGAGTATTAGGCACATATTAGCATCCCAGTAAAATCCGAAATGGCTTCCTGTAAAGATACAGTATATATTTACTGTTGTGGATAAACCTGTCTGCTTCTTTAAGTGTTCAGCAATTTAAAATGTAACCTGCACCAAACGGTATGATGATGTCATCGGCTCTGAACAGACACCTTCCCTCAGCCTTAACTAAAGTCCATGAGCACATCTTCATAACACAGCTATTCTTTGTTATTTTACCCCTTCTGCAACATTCACGAGCTGTGATGACATCATTAGTAGTACATGACTTTGGAAGTAGTTTAATTGGAAAAAAAACAGCTATTGTCTTTTAGAACATGTAACTAAGTATGCCTATACTGCAAGTCTGCATGAATGCTGTCCAGATGTGTAAATGAACTACAAAATCCTATGAAAAACAATTTTCTATTTCTGTGCTCATGAAGGGGTATTATTCTTTGATAGTGGTACTCTGAATAAGCTAAGGTGTACTTTTCTGAAGTTTGCAGGTGTGATTCTTCTTTTTGTATAAAAGACTGCAGGATTTAAAAAAAAATAATAAATTAGCTATAATAATATTCTTAAAAAGAGCAAATTTAACAGACTGACTTAAGAACTTATGAGACTTATCAGTTTAATGAAACAAAATGCAGTGTAGTAATCCAGCAATTACTACCTGTTTTCAGTCTGCAGACAGCCTACAAGCAGAAAATCTCTTACTGAGAGGTACTTTTTCAAGTTTCTAGTCATGGCAGTTCATAGTTTGCTTAAATCCAATAAGCTTGGCCCATTTGCTTTTAGTTTTCTAGTGCAAACCTTCAGTAAAATGTATTTACTTGGTTTCTTCCTAAGCATAACTTTTCCCCCTGAAAATCCTTC
Organism: Chaetura pelagica; assembly: GCF_000747805.2. Taxonomy (NCBI): domain Eukaryota; kingdom Metazoa; phylum Chordata; class Aves; order Apodiformes; family Apodidae; genus Chaetura; species Chaetura pelagica. Next base: position 179,697 of record NW_009952106.1, on the reverse strand, counting down.
GTTTCTAAAGAACAGAACATCATTTGTAATAATTAGAAAATGAAAATGTTTCCTACATATGTAGATTCCAACACAGATCCAAAGAAAACATTAACATCTTAGGCCTGGAGTGACTAACACTAATAAGGTTCCTCTGTTTAAAGAATAGCACATCAGGGGAGCATAATAGAGCTGTTCAAATGAATTCATTCAGTTTGGTATTTTGTGAATAAATCATTTGTCAAATCGTGTTTTCTCATTCTAAGGACCCATTCAGCTTATGCACTGTCACCCAGGGGCATTGCCTATTGTTTGAAAGTAAAAACAAACATATGCAAGCTACTCTGAAACAATGAACAATATTTAGCATTGGCATAAACATATGCAATGCCCCATGAAGCCAAAAGACTTGTTCCTTCCAAAATAAGTTTCCTGAGTGCTGCTGCAAAGATGATTTTATATTACCGAAGATGGTAACCCCTTCTAGGAAGCACAGAAAAAGGAGAAAGGCAGCCAGAGAGCTGTTATGGCTCCCTGGTTCTCTTGTCAAGTCTCAGGTCTAACAGAGCAGGAAAGATAAATCCTATAACAACTACGGACTGACAGAGACAGAACAATGACATCATTCCTTCTCTCTTCTCTGATAACTGCTCAAGCATGAGCCAGTGCTGGAGCAGTAGCAGAACAGACAGCTGTGGTACAGCTGCATCAATCTAGGTGTACCTCTGAAGGGAGACAAGAGTTAGAATCATAGAATGTGTGGGGTTGGAAGAGACCTTTAAAGGTCACCTAGTCCAGTCCCTCTGCAGTGCACAGGAACATTTTTAACTAGATCAGGTTGCTCAGAGCCTTCTCAAGCCTGACCTTGAATACTGCCAGGGATGGGGCCTTCACCACCTCTCTGGGCAACCTGTTTCAGTGCTTCACTGCCCTCTAATCATTTTTGTGGCCCTTCTCTGGACTCCTTCCAACACATCTATAATGTCTACATCACCAACACTAAATACAGCAAAGAAGGATTGTCTCTCCTGATTTCAGAAAGACACAAGTAATGCTTTACAGGCTATTATATTAGCGTTTATGTTCTCAACTGTTTTTCTCCATGTTTGCACACCTTACTATCAGTTTTCTGGGGACTCTCATTCAGGTAAAAATACTGCCTTAGTACTCTATGCTTAATCACAGAGTGTTACACAAATGTAACCACACTACTCCAACACAATGTGAATGCTGCTCACATTGCAGTGAATTCTGAAATTCTAAGTACAAATTCTCATGTAACACACAAAAATATATTTTTAAAATTACAAATAAAGCAGTTAATTGATTACTCTGACTCATGAAACAAAAAATAAACACAGATTTCATTAACATGGACATTTCACTGAACTGCTAGCAGGAAAGAAATATATGTTCCTGACATTCTCTGCTTTACATTATGAGCCAACTGTCTGCTCCTACAACAAGAAAATAGGTTGTGGAAACTTTCATAACAGTGCTTAGTCTGGCCCAAGATGTGCTGCTCCAGTTCCCACTAGTTGCCAGGACTGTGTGAAATGACATGACATCTATTCTCCACTATAGCATCTTGAGAGAGATTTTATAAGAAACACTATGAGAGATCACAGCAGTTTTATATTGTGCTCCACAGATCCCTGGCTAAACTGAGCAGTAGAAATCATGCCTGAAGTGAGTTAGTCATTGGTAGAAAAAGAGCCTTAACAGAATCAGGGTGAAACTAAGTTAAATTTCATCAGGGAAAGGAGGAAGCAAGGTGGAAAGGAGGAAATAAAATAAGTTATAACCAAACAAAAAAACCAACATCAAACAAGCAAACAAGAAAAAGATGCAGCATCCATCCTGCAAAGCAAAGTAAATCACATTTCTAAGAGAGAACAAACTGCAGAGGGTGACTAAGTGGTTAAGAAAATAAAATCTGCAAAAAGTCAGCTGGTTTTCTGTGTTTTCAGTTCCATGCTTCCAAAAATCAAAATGCAATATTTAAAAACTAGATTTCAAAACTGCAGTAATAATGGCATGACGATTAGGTATTTATCCAAAACAAACACACATAGGAACTATGTTTTTTCAGCATTAAGTTGCAAAACAATTGGGCCAAGAAATTAACGAGAAAGAATCTGAAGACTGTGTCAGCCATGCTGAATGGCTTCAGATTTAACAGCTACTGCTATTTTTGGTGGACACATAAACATGCTTCATTTATTACAAAATTGCTTTGAAACTGACCTGGAGAGCAGAAACAGACTGGGACTTCTAGGCACTGGGCCACATTGAATAACATCCCAGCTGGGAAATTACATCTGGGGGACTGTTTGTCCCCATGGCCTGTTTTCTCTTCTATTTTTCTCACAGATGGCTGCAGATTTTGCAAAGCTAATGTGCTTTGTTACGTTAGTCATAAGTGCCATGCCTCAGCAGTAAACAGCAAAGTTACACACCCGAGATTAAATATGGTTACTACTTCTGTTTCTTTTTCTGACACAACTGTAGTGTCCTGAAACTAACTCTGAGAAGCTTTCCAAATCAAGAACGGACTCTGATCAAAGAATAAGAGAAATATAAGAGCAATAATAAGAGCAAATAGCAAATTCTCTTTCTGTAAGTTTTGTTTCTCATGACACAGAACTCAGTAAGGGTAGTAAACAAGACTTCCATAGGAGAAAATACTTGCTTGCAAAATAAGAAAAAGCACTTGAAAGACCACATGTCACACCTCTTGTATATCATTCCTGAAGACCAGAACATTTAAAGGTAACTACCTATTAAACAGAGGACAGTCCTAAAGTGACTGGCTGAGCACCAACAATGGATTGCCCTAAACATCAGAAGAAGTCTGAACAGCCGTGGTAGTATAAAATTTAATGCAATTGTGAATGCAGCTTAAGCAGGAAGCTCTGAAGACCTCAGAGGGGGACTATACTGCTGAGGAAAAGGACTTGGGTGTGATGGTGATGAGAAGCTCAACATGAGCCAGCAATGTGTGCTTGCAGTCCAGAAAGCCAAACATATTCTGGGCTGCATAAAAAGCAGTGTGGCCAGCAGGTCAAGGGAGGTGATTCTCCACTTCTGCTCCACTCTTGTGAGACCCCACCTGGAGAACTGTGCCCAGTTCTGGAGCCCCCAACTTAAGAAGGACATGGAGCTCCTGGAGAGAGTCCAATGGAAGGCCATGAATATGATCAGTGGGTTGGAGCATCTCTCCTGTGAAGACAGGGTGAGAAAATTAGGGTTGTTTAGCCTGGAGAAGAGAAGGCTCGAGAGAAATCTTCATCAGCCTTCCAGTACCTGAAGAGGCCCACAGGAAATCTGAGGAGGGATGGGGTTGTAGTGGTAGGACAAGGAGTAATGGCTTTAAACTGGAAGAAGGGAGATTTAGGTTAGACATCAGGAAGAAATTCTTTAGTGTGAGGGTGGCAAAACATTATCACAGGTTGCCCAGGGAAGTTGTGGCTGCCCCATCCCTGGATGTCTTCAAGGCCAGATTGGATGTTTTTTTGAGCAAACCGGTTGTGCCAGCCCACACAGGGAGGTTGAAACTAGTTGATCTTTAAGGTCCCTTCCAACCCAAATTATTCTATGATTCCGTACTTCACAGAATAAGTTATATTATTTGTCTGCTTAAAACAATTACTATTCTATCTAATGCTTGTTGCCCTTTATCAACTAAAAACAATACAGCCAAATGTAGAAATAGTTTCACAATTTTATTTTCAGTTCTCACCCAAGTAGAACTCAAACTGACCTCAGCTAGAGTTCTTCTTGAGTGAGAAGTTGAAGACTTCGAGTTCCAAAGACTTTAAAGATCTCAGCTGAGAACAGCAATTCATACTAAGCTACCTGAGGAATGAAACGCTGTGGAATGGTATTACTGAGTTATCTGTTCTTTAAATCTGCATATTGAATAAATTTATTTATGAGTTGTTCACATCTCATTTCATAGAATCATAGAATCTTAGGGGCTGGAAGGGACCTCGAGAGATCATCTAGTCCAACCCCCCTGCCTTGAACCAGATTTGCCTGTGGAATGGAGCCTTTCTCTTGGAGTTTCTCAGCCCCTTTTCACACCCAATCTTGCAATTTTTCTGCACTAGTAATTTCCATTTCCCAAATTCACTGAGCACGTGTATCAGAGAAAAGTCTGTGTAAGTACTTGATATTGTCTGGAATTAAACTAAAACAGTGAATTATATTAATCAGCAGCTATGAAGTCTCAATGCATATTTTAATAAAATAATAAGTATCTCAGAATATTACACTGAAGAATGGAATGCATTTCAAAGCACAGTTAATTTCTTCCTTATTATAGCCTCACTTTATTTATGGTTGAAACAATGTCCAGTAAGTTAATGACTCTGACTCAGAATATTTATATTAATATTGATATAAAATCAATAGTTAACACTACGAGTAGTGTTGAGCTTTAAGAAAGCAACACATTGATTTTGATGATTTTTCTTTTCGTATAGCAAATTATGACAGCATTTTAATTTCATTTAGGTTCCATGTCAAGCATGGAATTTTCTTCAACAGAAAAAAATTCTATCCTTCCTAAGTAAAAATACTTCTTCAGCAAAAGTTTAAAAAATGTTTTTTGTTCATGCATGACTTCCCTCAGTTCTTTCAGTCCATATAACCATGGGCTAAAATATGCATAACATTCCTAGTGTCATCCTTGGGATTCTAGCTCTTAACTAACTGATTCTCCTTTTTCAAAAAAATTTATTGTCTGCATGTGAAGCTAAAACAATGTAGATATACAATGCAGCCAACAGAGTGTTCTTAGACTACCTCTGCCAAAATAAATATCACTTAATCTTATATCATTTCTTAACTAGCAAAAAAAGTTGCTGTAAGTTCTCTTCAAAAGTTGCACAGGTAAAAAGAAAAACCTTGCACAAAATATTCTTACTTTGGATTTGAAAAGTAGGTCTACTTGGTTTATCTCCATGGGTATGTAGAGAGACCATAACAAAACATCTTATGTATACATACGTAGAATCTTGTTCATAGAGAAAAAGGTGATTATAAATTCAGAATTTATATTATTTAAGTTCCGATTAGCTATGACATCTAACTCTGCATTCGCAGAAATAACAGTGGGAGGTACAAGGCAGTGAATGAGAATCTATACTATCCTTGAGCACTGCTGTGTCTTGTCCTCACTGTCCTCCAGTCCCCACCATTTGAGTGTAGCATTCCATTAACTGTGACACATAAGATCAAGTATTTGAATAATTTGCTGGCACATTATAAGTAGACTTTTCAATAATTTTGCTTTGCAACACTAGGACACTTCCTCACTAAAGATTATAATTGGCCTCGGTATCCAATGATCTTGTGCACCAAAATCAAATCTTGAAATGAGGCAGAGGAGTGCAACAGCTCAGCATTCCTGTGGGTATAGCTGCATCATCAACATCATGTGCACATAATCCACCCACCTACCCTTTTTCATTCCGAGAGTGCCTGTTTCCTCACACAGTTATTACTCCCACATGAGCTTGCCCTTCCTCTCCCAGCTTCAATCATAACGTTAGCTGATTTCTGGACAGAGTAAAAACAACAGCTGCTTCCCTTTGGGCATTAAATACCATTTAGTATGTTTTTTTCCTTTTAGGAAAAAGTTAAATCTAATAGTGGTATAAATACCTCAAATTAGGCAGACATTCATAGGGATGAACTGGAAATCTTTACTAATCTTAAATACATCTAACACATAGCACATGCTTGTATACAGGGAATTTTTTTAGTCACTGAATTCAGAATGAATGTCAGTTTACACTGAAAACACTGTAAGTCCCCCAACTCTAGTTTGGTGTATTATCAATCTAGTAGCAGTATCAATGTAGGGCCTTTTTGTTGTTATTTAATGCTTTGCAGTTTGTTTAGATGTACACTTTTCTCCTTACTGTCAGAATCTTTTCACACAGAATGTTTTTGGTAACGGTGCAAAAACCACCTTGTTGGTAACAGTGTCCTAGAAATAAAGCTCCTGCTAACCCTGATAAGGAAAAAGTTTTGACTTCAGAGGTTCTGTCTTTGTTCCTCACCATCCAGCTCTATTTTATTTGACAAGAAATTAAATTTGTTTTCTTCAACTTGAGACTGTTTTGCCTGTGATGGCAATTGGTTAGTGATCTCCCCATCTCTCCCTTGAGCCCTGAGCTTTTTCTTATTTTCTCCACTTATTCTGCTGAGGAAGAGGAATAAGAGTGCAGCTGGATAGGCACCAAGCAGCCAGCCCAGGCTGACCCATCGCAATGTGCAAAGCACTATCACTCTATTTTTTGCAAGAAGAAATTTTATACTTTCATTAATCTGAAATCAACCCTTTGGCTTCAGCATCATTTTTTTTTGTTTTGTTTTGTTTTGTTTTTAATTAAGTCTTTTCCAACAAAACCCTAGGATCTATAACTCCTGTTAGAGACCCTAACTCTTTGGAAATGATACAATACAAAAATACTTGCAGTGGCAGAGCATTTTTTTTCACAGGAAGATAAACTTTGTTTTATTTTATTTTCAGCCGGTGAAATACACACTTTTAAAATTCTTAATGTGGGACCAGAAAAGCAAAAATCTGATTGTATGTCAGTGCTGGCCCATTTTCTATTTCTCCTCCACTGGTTACAGAGTTCTCATTAATTTCCTGACCTCTCAGTTATTTATTCCCACTTTTACTTTTGTTGGTTTTCTGGTTTTGTCTTTTAGAGACTTGTCCTTGGGTACATTCCCCAGTCATATGAAAGCAATTCTGAATAGTTCAGTCAAACCAATCCAGCCATGTCTACATATTCAAAATCTATACTTCATTTATCTGCCTTTTGGTGGTATATTTATACAGTATACTGACTTCCAAAGGCAAGTACCTCTCACTGCTTGCCCAAAGCCCTCTGCTTGTTTACTGGTGCCTACACAGAGGTTTGTGTAATAATGCAGTAAACAGGATTACTAAAATGACCTGGCTTAGCTTCCATCTGTTTCTTCTTCTTCTTAAAAATCAGAAAAAGACAATTTTTACCCCACAGTAAAATTCACCTTATTTCTAGGAGGCCATTGTGAGAACTAAGCACTATGAAAAATCTAAGACATTCTTTTCCATTTAAATATTAAAATCTCTGTATTGTTGGCAGTGCTATTAAACATAAAAGGAGACAGAGTCCAGGAATGTGTGGTATAGTAGCAAAGATGCATGCTAGCCACAGTGTCTCATTTCTGATATTACAGTCATTCTGCACCTAAACTTCAGCCTAAATGTAGATATTGTTTTCCTTAATCTTTTTAAGCAAGCAATAACACAAGCAAAAGCTTACCACGAAAATCTTACTGCAAATTTCTTTTTCCATACCCTGATGTTTTTGAAATATTATTGTAACTGAGAAGTGGTTGGAGTATTTTGTGTACTTTTTACTGCAAAACATTGATATTTCCAAACTCAGAATGAAAAGGTACTTATGACATAAACGTTACAGCCAACTGCTGTCACTATCTCAAAACATAACCAGACTGCATGAAATGGGCTCTGTGTCCTCGGTGGTGCATAGTTTTCAACTATTCTGTGTAGCTTAGAAATAACAGAAACTGATATTGATGTGATCTGTTCTTGATTGTGCACAACACGGCAGCCAGGAATGCTTAAAGAAACTGAAACAACAATAAAAAGAAATTAAAGATCTAGTTGCAGGCCGCAGATGACTCTTATTTCTCCTACCGCATTTTCAGTAAAAATTTGGCAGGTTAGTAACCCTACTTAGCATCTATAATGGTCTTCTGAGGATGTATGCTATGATGAGACAAACTTAACTGAAAAATTGTTTCAGGCTGCTAAACTATATAAATTCGTGTAAGTGCATTGGCTAAGCTGAATAAACCAGAAGGTGTCATATTGGATGCAAAGATTTTGTAACTGTTAGAGAGGTGCCAATAGGTAGACTTGTTAACAACTATCATTAAAAAAAAAAAAAAAAAGGTGGATAAGAAAAAATGATAGGTGAATAATATTTATGTTAACCAGATTGCTAATTTTCACAGGCTACATAAAGTTACACAGAAAGAATTGAGGGACTGGACAATATGACCACTCTCAAGCCTCAGACATCAGTGTTTAAAAAACATTCACAAAGTAGTGTACATCCGCATAATCTGTATACATTAGCATATGGATAGCTATAAAAAGATACAACACGGATGGAATCTCTTGCTTATACAGTAGGATTACAGTATGAACTAAATGAAAAGACAATTTTTTCATTTTACTACTGAAAGAAAAAAAGAGTAACAAAATGAATTTTCAATTTGGAAACACTTTACTCATGGCTACACTATATACCAAAACAAAATCAAAATGTGCAATTTTGTGCCATTTTTCACAGAACTAAGAAGACACTTCTAGTTTGCTCTTTAAAGGAGCTCTTCAATATTCATGTGGTCCACAAGCTATTACAATTTACTATAGGAAGCATATAAGCATTGTCAAGTTCAGTGTATAAGTTCTGTTTTGTTATACAGCTGCTCGTTTTATTGAGGGGATCAGTTTGGTTTTTTAGTTTACATGCGCATAGAAATATGCACTGAGATTTTTGTATCATTCATGTTCCCCAAATATACTGCTCTGTTTCCCTTCTAACGCTGAAAAAGTTCACCAAAACCAAATTTTAAAACAGATGCTTTTAATTGCAGCAAAATCCATACTCTACTGCACTAGAGCCATCAGAAGTTTCGCCTGACTTACTGGGGAAAAACCCACAGTGATTCAGTCCAAACCAAGGATTTCTTTTCCATTTTGCTGGGATCCACAGAAACAGTCTTGAGAGGCTACATCTATACCACGTTGTTACGTGATTATTTCTGAGAGCTGCTGTCGCAGGCTCCTGCAAATCTCAAGGGACTTAAGAGACCACACAAGTATTGACCCAATGTGACACTGTAAGTGGTACCTTCAGGACTCGCACATGTCCCACCACCTCTTGTACTGTCTCCCACACCTTCCAAACATTTGTTCTCCCCCCAAGACATTTGCAAGAGATATGAGGTGTATGTAAGGTGGCTGCTAGGCTCCCATCTTCAAGCTGCACCATTGCAGCCCCAGGCACTGAGAAAGATGTGCTTGTGTATGGCTGCTTATCGCTGGTGTTCACTATGCTTGCCCCACAACAGATTTCAAATTCAGCAAGTCTGACACTCAGTGCTGACTTTGGATCTGCCTTTAGGCCAAGAAATCTCTTGGCCTTATCACAGACAAGTAAATCTAGTAGACAGAAATAAATCAGGACAATGTGGACTCCAAGATGGTGGCAGAGAAAGAGATTGTATCCTGATGTGATGGCTCATGTTCAAACCCATGCACAACACTGCCCAAAAGCTGCAGACATTATTCATCTTAGAGATGTTTCTTGTTACTTGGAGAATAACGCACATTATCCTCCATAGTAGGTTTAGCTGCTTTTCCATTTACTAGAGCAAAAAGCTTGCTTCACAGGATTTAAGTGAGTTTATATGGACACAGGAGATACCCATAGTTGCAAGGTGAGTATTGAAATTCTACTTGCGTGGGCCAATCTGAGGATATCCATGCACCAGTTCCGTACTGACACTTACGTTCTGTCCAGTCTGAAGAAGACAAATGAGTCTACTGAGAGAAGGCAGGTTGATTTAAGTGTCATGTCTTATAAAAATTACCCACTGTTCAGAATGTTGCTGCAGCAGGGCTCAGCACCTGATGCCTATGGTTCTGGATCTCTTTCAACCGTCCTTTGTGCTGTGGTTTGAAAACACAGTGCCAACATGGCTGAGGATTTCCTCACAGCTGACATAACTTTAAATATACTGCATAATATCTCTGAGGGACTTGTGGTGTACCCAAAGGTGTACCCAAAGGAATCTGGCAGTAGCTACCATTCATGACCACAGAGAATATAATCATAGCTATGGTGAAAGTAAAAGAGCACTTGTCAGGAGTCATGAGATTTTTGACCTTTTCCAGAAGTCAACTGCTGTTACAAGACATGGTGATAATGATTTCATTGTCCGTGTCAGTGGTGGTGCCACCCAAAGAGTAAGGAGATAGAAGCTGAGAGCAAGGGCTACACCACTGGACCTGGATGCCAGATTACATTTAAATCTAATCCCTCACAGTCTGCATCTGGAAGCTTGAAGGGACTTGGTTCACCTGAATGTATGCATAGAGGAGGACATGGACCTGATCTCCAAGGATTCAGGGACAGAGGACAAAATGTGTGTTTCAAATCTAACAGAGAGCCTGGAGAGTCAATTTTTAGCAAAGACACTACAGGCTTGGAATCAGCTCAGAAGTCAATTAGGAACATGTCAAAAGCTGCTAGGAAGATCAGATAAACCTATCTTGGGGCTGAATGTACCTACAGGCGATTTTTAGTTTTGAACAATCTGAAAGCAGGACCCAAGGATATCTGTTGGGGATCTAAAGCAAAACATTTCAGGCATTCTCTTAAGAAGGAAGCTGTTTTTCATATGATGATATTTGAAATAATCAAAACTGGTACATAAAGCTATTACTGTTACAGTCAGCTAACAATTTACCTTATTGGAAATCTTAGTAATGCATTGATTTTTTTCTATTAGAAACTGGAATTTCCTCCTCCGAATGCTGTGATTTCATAAGCTACAATGTAAAACGAAGCTGAAATGTACTCACTTATCTTATTTCTCACTTCATTTAATTTATCTCCAAGGCATTTAGCTTCGGCAAACCTGTCAATGTAACACAATGATACAGAATTATTTAAAGAACAACTACTTAAAGAAGTTGTTTACAATAAAATACAGAATAAGTCAGGACTGAATTTGGTTTGTAAGCAAAGCTAGTTGGAAACAATTTTCCATAAAAAAAGATTGCCTAGTTTAAAATAAACCGTTTCTGAAAGAAACCATGCAACAAATAGGCTTGCTAGACAGACAAAACAAAATTATTTGACTTTATAAGTTTTTAAAATTATATTATTCCAGTCCTAACGTTTGGATTATATTAAATAGTCATATTACACAATAATAATTTTAATATGTTATACTACTTGCAATGTTTTAACATACAGCTGTGTAAATGTAAAAGAAAAAAAATCCAATCTAAGTCAAATAAAAATATTTGGAAGTATTAGATCTTCATCTCACCTGGAATTTTAAAATTTCAGCCTATAATTTGCATATTGCTGATGATCATTCTTTGTGCAGTATGAAAATGTACACCTCTATCATTAAGAAACCTCACCATCAGAAATACAAGAAGGTGTGACAAAACTAGGTTATTGTTTTTTGACAGTGAACACAAACTTTCAGATGATATTCAGGTACTGCCCAAATACCAATATAAACTGAGGCTAGCCACATGAATATATATGCAAATAGCAAGCAAGAAACATGTTGAGAAGGACTGAAGCAAATCAATGAATCAAGCTTTGGAAACGCCCTATTTGTAGTATGCAAGTAGCTTGACCTTGTATCAAACATGGAAATGAGGGGGTTTTTTAATATGTAATTCCCACCAGGTGTGTTTCTAAATTAATTCACTTGCTACCATTATATTAAAATAATCAAACTTTGACAGAGTATGTATATATTCTAATGTTCAGATAGTGTTGCAGTGATCCTCACTCCTTAGGAAATGTGTCAGAACTAAGTTTGTTTTTAAAAAACAGCTGCTTATGAATTATGAAAAAAACAGAGGCTTATGAATTTACTTATATTCTCTGCATTCCCTACAGTCTGCTAGAGCTTGATGCCTTCTTTTGTGGTTTTTTTTCCTGTCAGTTTTCTCATCATTTTACATTAGTTGCTGTCATAATTCTTCTCTTCCATTTATTTAACTCAATACTACATAAAACTGTTTAGGACAAATGGCATATGTATCAGGCTTTCAAATGCCAAGTATATCCTGCTGTAAAAATACCGACAGTCAACTCAATCTACTATGGCACAGTTTGAAGAGTCTCTGAGAGAACGGAGGCTTGTTCAAGGAAATATCCATTGTAATAGTATAAATATCAATAGTTTAAAACATAGAAGGATGAGCTTTTGCATTGTGTCATTTGTTGTAAGACATAAGCTTGATGTAAAATTCTGAATTGTTACTTGGATGTGTACCAGCTGAATGCTGCTGGATGTGGAGACAGAACTGGAATACTTAATTTTTAAGCAATCCTTCAGCTGATCTGGAATGGTCTTGGTCTAGCCAAAGTAACTGAAGAAATCCACAAATTGCATTTCTACCTAACTCAAATAATGGCAAAACAGTGTCAAGAAATACAAATTGCCCACGAGGAGGAAGGATGTGGAAATCTGCGCTTTCTCAGTTTGTCCATTTCCCTGTAAAACTAGAACAAATTAGCATTTCAAGTACCCGTATTCGTATCTGCTCATGAACATTTGCTTTCAAGGCTGAATTCAACATGGCTAAATGGCTGAAGCTGAAGTGTTCCTCAGCACCTACTGCTTCTTACATAAAGAAGGCAGAAGACTTTGAAGCATCAGTAAGGCATTTAAATCAGCTTTTTCCAGTAGTGTTGACTTACAGCACACAAGCAGGCCTGAAGATTGTGTAAAGATCAAAGGGAAACACCCCAAAGCACCTCTCTCTTTCTTTCTCTCAGTTTCCATGAGCCAAATACTAAGTTCTTCAATTACTTAGTAATTCCTGAGGCAAATCTCCTGTTGACTGTTGACTCTGATTCATGTTCACAGAGAGATTTAGTTGGGCAAGTTGGAGCCAGCTAACTATCCAGCCTTTATTCAAAGGTTACTGCCAATAGTTGAATGGGCCATGCATGTGTTTCTCAAACACCACAGTTTATAAACAGGCACAATAACATAAACTGAAATTTGGCATTAATTTATGACAGTCCAACAAATTCCATCTGTGACTATGAATCACAGTCAAACAAAATAAACCAGATAAAGACATAAGATTTGACTCTCATATTGAAAGGGAAAAGGTTATTTCTGATACTTCTCTAATAAAAAAGTGATATATTGTCTAGCATAAAGGTGATATTGGTACAAATAGTGATGAGGGAACAATTGTATTGTCAGCTGAAAATAGTTCATGTTTATCCTACAAGGAGATCATTCCATAGAAAGGCTGAAGTTGCCAAATCATGGCTTCTATTACCCACAAGATAAATATTTCATGATGAAACTTCAAAGTGAATTTAGCCACTCATTTTAGTGGAACAAGCGTTTTTGCATAGATTTTACTCTTTGAATTTAAATGCCAGTAATGAAAAAATAAACATTTTGAGAAATTTCTAACTCATAAGGTAAACCAAGACAAACTCAGAGCCTGTCCGGTGAGAAAATGGAGACATTTAGTGAATTAAATGAAAGGTCACTCATTTTCAATTATTAGAAATTACAAAAACAAGTGACCTAAGTGAAACTCATCCTTCCCATGAAACTCATCCATAGGTACAGAAAAAACAAGTCAGCTGCTAATCAGCTGAAACACAGAAAGCAAGGAAAGAAGAAAGTGGAAAAAAATAAAGGAGATCAACAAAATGGAAACTAGATTTACATCACATCTATAAGCTCAGTAGAATTTTAATACTAGAAATATTGACTAGGATAGGATTTAAAAGCTTTGTGCAGTATGAAATATTACATTGGAGTGGCTCAGCTGGGAAGATTTCTTTGTAGTATATTTCACCATAAAATTAGCTTCATTTTTTTTCTTCTCAGAGAAGCAATGCTAAAAGAACACAGTTGCATTGAGAACCAGAATATTATTAAGTTACCGGGAAGTCAAATATAGGAAGTCCAAATTGCAGAAATCTGGTTCTCTCTGGGCCTAAACACAGATTTATGTATTTTATTTTATTTTATTTTTCTTTAAGCAAAGCAGCAGTTACTAATGCACAGAAGAAATGTTTAACTGCACACTAAGCTGAAGAAGATGACCTTTTCTACCTTACAGAGCCACTTCCTGTTAGCAAGTGTCCTAAGGGGGGGGGGGGGGTATCTTGAATTTATTGTCTTTCACGTAAGTCAGTAAATGAGTAAGTCAGAAACTGAGCTTCAGAAAGAAATTATCCTTAACTATCCAAGTTTCCTCACTTTTTAAATCCAGAGATTGTACCGAATTACAGTTCTGAGGTAAAGGCCATGTAAATGGTCCTGAAGAAGTAGGAGAAAAGTTTTGTGTTTAAAATCTAATCTTCTTTTATTTAAGTTTTTTAAAACAAGACAAATGTTTTTTTATTTAATCAGCTGATTACATTTTATTTCTTAAACACAGGTAGTTACAGAAAAAAATACAAGTGTGTTGCGTGTGTATGACTATGTATATTCACATGTACACAAATAATTTAAAATCCCTTGCAAGATTTGTGACCTTCACAGTCAAACTTCCAACTAAGCTGTCTGACAGTTCACAATTAATGTAAGAATTATATAATAAGCAAGCTGAGAAAATCTACCCATGGGGAAAATTAAGACAGCTAAAAATAAGTAATTCATGAACCAAATTTTGTTTGTGGTATGACAGAAGTGGTTATGGAACTATAAACAAAATTATTAACATGAGAGGCCTACAGATAAAGGGAAGCAATGGTAATCTCTAAGCATGTGGTGTCCACACACTTCTTCCTGTGCAATTTCAACACTGGCTGGGTAACAGAGCTTTTGTGTAACTGGTAGTTCAGAGGCTGCATTCCAAATTACAGGCTGGACTTCTTATAAATCCATTTTAATGAACTCAGTAAACTTGGAGCTATAGAATTCTTTGCTATAAATGACTGCAAATGGCAGGGTAAAACTGTCTTGCTCTAAGGGTATCAACATTCACATTAACGCTGATTTCAGCAATCAGTTGATGCATGGGAGGGGTTACCCAAGGCATTACTCTGAATCTCTTTGTTCTTTATGGACAGCAAATCTGGTGTCAAACTTTGTGGGTTCTGCCCTTCTCTATTACATGTTATGAAACCAGAAGGAAATACTGGTTTGCTTCATAGTAATAACAAACAGAGAAAATATGGAAGAATTGTGATTAACTAGAGGAAATTCAGGGTATGACTCACAATTGTATTGCTCCCATTATCATGCTGTGACCACAAAGCGTTCTGCTCAATAGACAGCAATGCCAGAAATGACTGAAGTGTAATCATGTATGCAGTGATGACACAATGTTGTGGCATCATCTTTTATATTGATCAGAAGAAAGGCATTACTAAATATCCAATCGACATGGATAAATCTATGCATACTTCTTAGATCTTGGTAATTTGTGTCTGTGGCTAAGTTTTAGACCCAGGTAGAAAGATAACCAGTTCAGAAAAGTGATAAATAGCCTTCAATAAGAAGGCTATAAAGCTTATCTTCAATAAGACCTTCAATAAGTCACAGAGATGTGGAGATAATTTCTTGCCTCAATTCCGCTGATGTAAATGAGTATAAGACTCTGAAATGTCTTTCATGTCTACTACATAGGAAAAATTTGTTTTCAAGAAAGCAGAAGAAATCTGGGGAAGGAGAAAACCCCAGGACAAAATAAATAAAAAAAAAAAGGCAGATTGAGAGATCTGCTTTTGACATCTCCAGTCTTAAACCTTGCATTTCTTACAGAGTACAAGGAGGGTTAATACTTGAAAAACTGACATTGAAACAGTGCAGCTATGCAGTCAACATGGACAAGTGATGGTGACTTAATTTTGGAGATGTTTAAAAGCAGCTTTCTGAAAATCCACATTTTCAATGTTTTGCCATTCTCAACATCTTCACTTGAAGGTTTTCAAGTGTTTTGCCAGCATTAACAACAAATGTGGAGGAGGAAAGTATTACTTCTGTTTTTGAGTGCAAAACTGGCAGAGAGGAGCTAAAATCACTTGGCAAACAAGTTAGGAACAACAGACAAAAGCATATGTTAAACATCTCCTAGCTTACTGTCCAACTCAGTACTGAAGCCAGTAAAGCATTTTTGTCAATGGAAATAGCAGTAATCGATTCAGTCACATGGGTCTTACTTCCTCTAGATAATTTATATGAGGAAAGGCTGGGAGAGCTGGGTCTGTTCATCTTAGAGAAAGGGAGGCTGAAGGGGTATCTCATCAATGTTTATAAATACCTAAAGAGTGGGTGTCAGGAGGGTGGGATCGGACTCTTCTCAGTGGTGTCCAGTGTCAGAACAAGGGGTAATGGTCACAAACTGGTACACAGGAGGTTTAACCAAAATTTAAGAAAATACTTCTTTACTCTGAGGGCAACAGAGCACTGGAAAAAGCTGCCCAGGGAGACTGTGGAGTGTCCATCCCTGGAGACATTCAAAACCTGCCTAGATGTGTTCCTGTGTAATCTGCTCTAGGGGATCCTGCTCTAGCAGGAGAGTTGAACTAGATGATCTCCAGAGTTCCCTTCCAACCCCTACCATTCTGTGAGTCTGTGATGAATGCTATTTACCACATTGCTTCAACATGCCTATGAAGATATGATGAATAAAACCAGAAGAAAGATGCACTAAGGTTCCTCATGGCACATTCATATTCTGTCCAGATTTTTATTCTATCACCACTCAGTGCCTTCTGAATATCAAATATCCCCAGGAAGAAATGTCAAAGTTTCTGTACTAAGATCTCAACAGAAGCCTGGGATGTCTGGTGTGAAATTACACATACCTGCCCAGACTCATAATGAACTCTAAGATGTCTCCCGCTAGCTGTACCTTGCTGTGACATTTACCTCTGTTTTAGAATCTCTTTGTTGTCCTCAATGGCTCTGCTGTCAGCATGGTCTCGCTTGAAAATTTTGAAAGCTTCCTGACATCCAGGTGACATCCTTCCTCCTGCCCCAAGAATTAAAAAAACAACAAAAAAACCAAAACCAAACCAAACAAAAAAAAAAAAAAGAAAAAAGAAAAAAGAAAAAAGGAAACTACTTCAGAGTCATCAAAAGACAGACATTCTGCATCTATTTAACTTCTATTTAGACAAACAGAGCAAGTCAGCCCAGGGGTCTGACAAAGATCAGTGTTCCACCAATTGAAAAGCATTTTTGACAAAAAATTTCTCTTATCGGACAAGAGAATTTCATTTCACTTCACTTCTCTAGTTTGAATGTTTGGGCTGTATAATTTCTCAAGGTAACTTAAAATGTTCATATATAAAACCTAACTTCAAAAATTTAAAATATGTGAAATATTCTGAAGAGTGAGCCAGAGGTATTTTTACAACAGCAAACTGCAATTTCTTTCATCTCTGTTTCATGCTGGCCCCCAAACATAACTTGAATATTTTCATTGTTCTTGGAAGAAAGAGGTTCAGCATCTTTTAATTATAGATAAGCTTCATCCAACTTAGTGGATGTTTTCTGGCTCCTTTTAATTTAAGCACATATCGTACCTACAAAACCAGTTGGTTCCTGCCTTTTACATTTTAAATACAGTGTTTCCTTTTCTATGCCAGAAGGTTGAGACCTATTTGGCCTTCAAATCTTTTTAAAAATCACCATGGAAAATTATTACAATCTGTATTATCCATCAATTCTCATTGCTAGATGATCTACAGATCCAAGTAATAAATCATGCATTTTTCTATCATTAAGAAAAACATTCAAAGGCTTAAGGAGAACAAAAAACTACATCGGCATATGTGTTGTCACAAGTACATATATATTAATAAATAAGCAGAAGAAAGGATGAGACTTGCACTTAAATAAATTACAGTAATGAAGATGGTCCAGGAGCAGAAAGAAGGTGGAATCTCAAATTCAAATTGTGTGAAAAAATGCAAAATACCTCCACCTCTAATTCAGCCTAATGGTTGCAACTCAAAATAATATTTCTTAAGTTGGATTTGGATTCTCCTTAGGTTGTTTTTTGTGGTTTATTTTTTTCTCTCTATACTCTTTCTTCTGTCCTATTCACAACTCTTCATTCCT
>NW_009952106.1:97009-161653 GCF_000747805.2 Chaetura pelagica | reverse complement strand
TTCCTGCTTTAGAGACACTGAGACTCTGAAGTTCATTGTGTACAAGAGCTACAAGGTTTCCTGGGAGTTCTGCCACCCAAGAGTTTTCTATATGTTTTCTGCCAAGGGACCAGCCTTACCAGTAACATACGTAAGCATGTATGCTAAATATTTTCCAGGGTACCTACTTTGCAATTTTGGTGTAAGTGAGGATGATACATTAACAAAATATACTTAAACAGGCTGGGATAGGCAATACACCTTACAGAGGTGCATCTCCATATGCTGAATTTTATAGTCAATCCAAATACATTCTGCTCCCCATTGAGTTTTGTAACATCTCTGTGCCATAAGATACTGTTTACAGTGAAGGCTGGTACCAAAAACTAGCACTTGGGGTTCAATAATCAGTAAAAGTTTCAAAACCTTTATTCAAAATATAGTAGAAAAATTTGCCCTCTGTTTCAGTCAAAAGAATCAGCACATCTGTTACTAATTTAAAAATTTTGAGTTGAAAATAGAACCACCAGGAATGTTTGAATGGCAAAGCATGCAGAAATGCTCCACCCTTTTTGAATAAGAAAATCAAAGAAAGATACAGTGCAGGCTTTACTGGTGTGTGATTCAAAGGAGCAAGAGGATTTAGAAAAATGTATTTTTCTGTGATGATGACCTGCAAATATAATGTTCATGTTTCATGTTTGCCTTGAAGAAAAACAGGCAGCTTTGCAAGCAGAATTTTATAGCACATTCATGCCATCACTAGCAGTAATTTTAATATGCAGCCTGAATTGACCCTCTAGAATTGCTTTTGTTGCAGAAAAGGTCTGTATTAAGTGCAGAAAGCCTGGACAAAATTAATGCCTGAGCCTAAAACAAACAATGAAACACCCTTACTTATACATAACATTGCAATGTAAGGTATTTAACCCTTCTGGCAATGTGCTGCCTTTGAGAGCTGAAGCAATAACAGTAGAAGTAAGTTTGGAAAACAAAACTATTACAGTGATTATTGCTTCTGCCTGGCAGAATTGCATCAACCAAAATTAAAGGTAATCTGATAATCATTTTCCAGCGCTACATTAGGAGGCAGCAAATTGGTACAGCCAAACAAAGCACACAAAAATAGCTCCCCAGAACTCTTGTGAAGGAAAATTTTTCTGGTTTATAAAGTCCACTGTAAGAAAATACAGAAATATATGAAGTAGCAAGCAATCACATTCTGAAAATGATATCTGAGGAAAAGAGCCTAAAAAGGACTTAATACTGTACCTCTGCATAATATGAACATAAACCAGCTACAGAACATTGCAGCCTGTGGCTAATGACAGAGACGTTTAGGATGGTAGTACTTGTAAAAGACTGCAAGAAACATTGGAAGCTTGATGGAGTGGTTATGATTTTCATCCTGCTCAGTAATTATGATTATTCCTTCCCCATGGTTGGTTATATCTTTCATCACACTGTTTACATTTCTTTAAATAATCTCTAAGTTCACAAAGTAGCTTCAGCTTCTTTCAAATGGCCTCCAAGTGCCAAGGTGCACTAACCTAATTGGAATGCTTTTTCTCCTGGGCCTAATTCAAACAAATAAACCGTATATTCTTTTAAAACAAGGTGCTACTGAATTTCTGGGGGTTTTTGTTTGTTTATTTTTTCTAGCTGTAAATTGAAAGTTATGTATAGCAATATCTGAATGAGAGGAATATGAGTGGAATTGAGAGAAGAAACCATTGGGGATAACACATTTTTTACAAGGTAAGCAAACACTTCAGCTAAAACTGTTAGACTTGCAGAAAACTATTTTTCTCTTACAGGCCAAACAATTTCTCCTTTCCTTCTTTAAGGCTGTGGCATACTGTTACAAAAGAAGTATCTGAAAATACTTATCTAAGGAAGAATCATCATATCCTGCAAGATGAGAACCAGAAAACACATGTCATCAAGTCATTACAATGTGAACTGGAATGATCATTAGCGTAAAAAGAATTCACATCATCAGAAAAAGCATACCATTTTCTTGCAATCACATTCATGAAACCCCAGTTGACAGCATTGCATTAAAAAGTGATGAAATCTATATCAATTTTAATTATACCTTTCCTGTTAGGTTGTGTAAATTTGCGTTAATATTAAACCACTCACAAATATGCCTAACTCACAACATGAAATTTATGACAAACCAATCATTATTTACAGCAAATTCAAACATCTGAAATTCTGGGAAAATTCAGGTTTGATCCACATCCTGAATTTAAATGTTTAAGAATTATCTCACTGAAGGTTAATTTTCAGTCTGTACTCCTATCCAGTGCACTCCACCACCTTTAACATTAAGCAAAATTTTTGGTTCAATAGGTTAGTCTCATAAAATGTTCCAATTACAGTTGTTCCACAGAACTTGGGTAAGTCAGAAAGCAGAATGACAATGATGGCTTACAAACTCTGACCTAGAGCAATGAGATCTGAAATGACCAAGAAGCAGAAAGCTCACTGTAGTGTTGATAATGGGATAACCTCTCAAAATAAGGAATAATTCAAAATACACTGAGAAAAAAAATTTAAATAAGGCTTTTGGATGTGGCTGACTGCTTTTCAAGATGATATGACAAGATCAAATCAATTTCAAGACCCAGTTGTATGTCTACAGCAGGTATAAGCCCAAAGACCAGCATAAACTCTATTCTATCACTAATTTAGAGATAATTTATTTTATAATGTTACATATACAAATGCTATTTACAGCCATCCTAAACAGCAACTGCTTAGTGCTTCACAAGCTTGAATTGTTACAGGAACATGTAGGGTACAGTGTGGCACTGGATGCTCAACTGCCAGTAGAGAAATTATAGGGCTGAATGTTATTTTTGAAGTTAAATAGTATCCACTGGGATTACTCAAGGACTATATCTGAGTAGGTAAGAGCATGCAAGTGTATAAACTTAGGACCTTATTTTGTTGCCACAAGTGATTAAACATGGTTTCTCTGTCAGAAAGCAGAATCCCAGTGTCTCCTTACAACCCCACCTTGTGACCAGATTTTGGTCCTGGTATGAAAGCTCCAAGGGCGTTCCAGCAGCCCTCATCACAGATGCTGCCAATTTAACCTGAAAAAAGAACTGGAAACAACCCTCCAGGAAAGAAGAACTAAGGTCACAAGTAGAGCTGTTCTGAGGGAGGAACACAAAGACTGTTAACAAAAGCAAACTCTTGGGAATAGCTGTTCAGACCATGTATTCTGTTGAGAAAAGCATCTGTTCACATATCTGCCCACATATCTGTTCTGCAGAAACTACATTTTCAGAGTAGAAGACTTTGTCTTTCCATTCCTACTAAGTGCTCTATTGGAGAAGAACTGCTAGTCCTTTGGCTGAAATCAGTAAGAGCAAAAAGTCCCCTTGGCTCGAGGAAAGCTCTCATTTAAGTGAGGGTTGTCTGAAGAATTTTAGGAATTTCAGGATGGTAGCTAGTGTGAATTGTGACTCTTCGTGCTTATAATGACTGTCAGCCTGTTTGTGCTATAATGTATTTCCATTAAATATCAAATAAAAAAAAAAGGGAACTGTGGATACTTCCAAATGAAACTAAACAAAAATTGTTTGGTAAGTCTTTGTAATAGAACTAATATATTAGAAGTGTTTGCATGCGATCGTAATTCATTACATCTTTACCAGAATCCCTAAAGACAACATAACCATCTGTTTAGAATGGAAAAAAAAAAAATAGATGTAGCAGAGCTTTGGAGTAATGAATTAACAAAGAATAAATACTTAAAAATAGGAAAATAATCCCCAAACCAATATACAACAAATAACTCCCCACTATACAGCTCAGCTAAATTCTTCATTAAAAGCATGTGTGTTACATATGGCTACCTTCATTAGACTGCAATTCAAAAATGGGAAAGACATAAAACAACGTTCTTCATGGTACCCCTGCAGTGTTGAACTGCAAAACATAGTCTCTGGGAAAGTGAAAAGCCTCAAAGGAAAAATCAGAATATTCAGACTCAATGAACATTTTATTTCTCTGGCTCTGAAGTTTGTTTTTAACAAGAGAGGAAGAGGGTAAAATGAACAGTTCCTTGAGATTATAAGCATGTTTATTGTGGTACCAAACATTGATCTAGGCAGGTTGGACTGTACTCCACAAGTGGAAATTTCTACTGTGCAAATCTTTGAGTTAATTGGTGGATGGGTCATTTACCTAGGCATCATTTTATCCACATAAAATTAATTGACTGACAGGACAAACTATTCCATGTATGCCAAAATAATTTATAAACAGAAATCACCACTGAATTGAACACTGCAAATGTCCAACAACAAAGACTAAACTTGCATAGCAGTGTTTTGGACACAAATCAAAGACAAGTACCATTTCTACTGCAATGAATGATATCACAGGATGTGTGGTCACTAAAACCCTGGTGAGGCTACATCTGGAATACTGCGTCCAGTTCCAGGCTCCCCAGTTTAAGAGAGTCAGGGAACTACTAGAGAGAGTCCAGCAGAGGGCAACAAAGATGACTGGGGCATTGGAGCATCTCTAATGAAGAAAGGCTCAGAGACCTGGGACTCTAGCCTGGAGAAGAGAAGGCTGAGGGAAAACCTTATTACTGCCTACAAGTATCTAAAGGGTGGGTACAAGGAGGATGGAGCCAGACTCTTCTCAGCACTGCCCAGTGAAAGGACAAGGGCCAATTGGTACAAGCTGGAACACATTGAGTTCCATTTAAATATGAAGAAAAGCTTCTTTATGATGAGGGTGACAGAATACTGGAACAGGCTGCCTAGGTAGGTTGTGGAGTCTCCTTCTCTGAAGATATTCAAGACCTGCCTGGATGCAGTCCTGAGTGATGTGCTCTGGGCAATCCTGCTTTAGTGGGGGAGTTGGACTTGATGTTCTCTAGAGGTCCCTTCCAACTCTGACAGCTCAGTGATCAGCAATGAAATGTTACATACAATGCCAACCTTGTAAAAGTCAATTTTCATATAGTTCAACCAGAGGGCTTCCAAAAAAACCCTAAAACACAACCACTCACAAGAATTCCATTACGAGTAGGTTTTTACATTAATTAATATTCCTCTGCAGGAGTAGTAAGGCAAATATTGAACCTTCTTTCAAAACCAAAGGTTAAATGAAGTATAAACTTAAGTTAAAACAAGATGAAATTGACTAGTTTAAGATTGTCCAAAGCCTCAGAACAACAACAAATCTCCAAATGATAGCTGAATTTAATGATGTTGACTTTCTTCAATTTCATTATTTTAAGAAATCTTAGGTAACAGTACAGGTAAGAAAAATATTTTTTCATATTAAACCAGCTGTATGTTTTTAATAGCCCTAGTTCTGCAACAAAAGGATCTTGAGATTTAATTCCCAGTGATACTCAGAAATGCAATTTGAGAGTCCTTACTGACATGTGCTAAGTGTGATACCAGATTGAACCTTAGAGTGTGAAAGACTGAAACAATTGAAATATCTTTTCCTCATTTTTGTCTTCTGGAAAACTAGCAAACCTAGTTTGTCTACCTGTCGAATGTTATGAAGCACAGTGCTAGTGACAATTATAGGACAAAAGAAAATTGTTAACAGGAACTTAATATACTGTCATGACCTTCACATGATAGACCACATATTTCCTAAGATGTGTTAGACACAGTTAAGAGGACCATTTTGGTCTGATTCTGTTTCTGTTAGTTATGGATTTGAATAATTTCTCAGATTACACGGCATGACTTCAAGATGCTGTAGAATATCTGCACTAGCATTAATGACTTAAGAGTGTGCCTACTGCTGTGCTTTTATATTTTCTTTAAAGAGTCAAAGGGCAGCACAGGTACCAAATTCCAAGTGGGAGCAGAGAAATCAAGGGTGCATTTAGAAGCTACTTAACATGAACAGAATGTTTGCAGATATTGGCAGTGAGGAATAAAGAAGTCTAAATAAAGAAGTCTATCTATTGATACAACCAAGTTTTCCTCATGTTTCGATACTGATATCACTGCAGAAATATTTTACATTTCATATAAGACACCCTGTATGTCTCAAAAGAGCAAAAAAATATTTTTCAGCTACTTTTGGTAGCCATTTACTTCTTTAACAGTGCTGTGAGATCATATTTGATTGTATAATACATACACACATTGAAAGTCCTTAATTAGTAGGTATAAAGAGAGAGCCTGAAATGAAGCATGGTAGGTTTGGCAAAAGCTCAGGGGGTGGATGCAAAGGAAAATATGAAGTCAAACCCACAAGAACTTTAGGAGACCCACCCAATGGTGCTGCCACTTCTAAAGAAGTAAGATTCATTTTTGTCTATCCCAGAAACACAACTTAAGATAACTTCTCATAAAAAAGGACATATATCATATACTGCATTAAATACTGGATATTAGAAATAGACTTTGCATTTCCCTGTCTTTGTAGGAGTCTAAATCTGTTCTCTTCAACAGCTGATGAAGTTGTAAAAATTACACTAAATATAAGAAAAGGCTAAAACATTAGGCACCTGGACCACCTTTCAACTTTAAATTAGACTACTGTTCTGAAGATTATGATTTCAGGTATGATTAATAATAAATTATATGTATGTGTTTTGACATCCTTCATGTATAAATATGCTTCTTATAGCAGCCTTCCAGTACCTCAAGTACAGAAAAGCTGGGGAGGGACTTTTTACAAGGGCTTCTAGTAAAAGGACAAGGGGTTATGGATCAGAACTGGAAGAGGGGAGAGTTAGGCTACACATTAGGAGGAAATTCATTAGTGTGAGGGTGGTGAGACACTGGAATAGGTTGTCCAAGGAAGTTTTGGCTGCCCCCTCCCTGGCAGTGTTCAAGGCCAGGTTGGATGGGGCTTTGAGCAACCTGATCTAGTGGGAGGTGTCCCTGCCCATGGCAGAGGGATTTGGAGCTGGTGATCTTTAAGGTCCCTTTTAACCCAAACCATTCTATGGTTCTATATATTTGCCATGTTGCATTAGCAACATTTGTTGCTCCTGTTTTAGACCTGAAAAAGGCCTTTTATGTTAAAAAAACTTGTCTGTTTTTTTCAACTATACTACCTTTTTTAAAAACAGATAGAATACTCTCAACAAAATTTGCATCATTTATATGTTCTATGCCTTTCTGAATGATAGATCTGGTAATTAAATTCTCCTTTTCCATATATTTTTCTCAATTTTAGAAAAAAGACTCTCAATGGTGGGATAAGAATAATTTAAGGGCTCTACCAAATGACAACCTACATGTCAATGGAGTCATGAGAGCTTGGACCAACTGCAAGTGAATTTTTATATATATATTTTTTTTTTTGTAGGGACATCTGTAGAGATGTCTTATGTATTTTTGGTGCCTGGAGAATCATCTCCACCACCAATCTTGCCGGTAACACCATAAACCACAAAAGAGGCATATTTCATTTTCAGAGCAGTTTAGCAGAGTAAAAATGTCCTGTTATACACATCAATCCGGTTTTGGAAACCTACTGCATTTTTAATTTCATATTACATTTTAGCTTTATTCCTTATTAAGATCCTGAGGTTTTCTGAAGTAGAAATCTTAGGTAGATGTCACGGTTTGACTCAGGATTGGCAATTAAAAAAAGGTCTGTAATGGGTACACCATCAATTAATACCAGCTTGGGGTTATCTTAATATTTTAGGCTATAAACTAAAGGAGTGCAGGGGCCACTTCATGATAAATTATTTTGTTTGTTTGGTTGGTTGGTTTTTGTTTCTTTGGTTGGTTTTGTTTGTTGTGGGTTTTTGTTTTGTTTTGTTTGGGGTTTTTGTTTGTTTGTATGTTTGTTTGTTTATAAAAGAATGTCGTGTGCTGAGGTAGAGAGCTGAGAGAGAAAACTAAGAGATACTCCATGGTAAGCTATCTCTTCTTGCCAGTCAGCTATTTACACCCATCTGATTCAGAAGCAATACTTAAAATCCTCTTCATTTGAATTTGAAGATGTCATTTAAAACAGGAATGTTAAGCTCCTAATTTACTGTTAAGTTCCCCAACTAGAGCTATCAGTTAATGAACTTGGAAACTTAGCTTTGATTCAGAAATGGTGCCATTTCTGTCTGCCATTTTCCCAAACTTCACTGCTATGTATTTTGAAGTGTATCATTACATAAAATGAGAAAACAATTTGCCTTACACAAAATAAACAAACAAAAAACCTCACATGAAGTACAACCTTTCATTTACAGCATTGTTGTGAAAATATCCATTCCAATATATAGATATCTCTAGGTTTGAAATTAATAAGACTGAAAGTGAGAGCTCCCCACTGCCAGTCATGTCATCTTCGAATAGCTACAAATAGATTATTGTTTACTATATAGTATGTCCAGCCCTCTGAAGCCAGATCTCAAATCCTCTTCCTGTCAATCCAGGGATTCACTTGGACCTTTGCCTATCTGTTTTAGGGCACAGTACATCCACTCCAGGATGATGAATGTGTCTTTTATGTCTAACTACAGTACTGCTCTCAGAGCAAGAAGGAACATAAAAGAGAACAAAATATGAGTATATTCATTAAAAATTTACTATCTGTTTTACCAAAGGGAAAATGAATAGGCACAGACAGCTAAGACCTCATAACTCCTGCTAAGTTGGCCAGAAGATCTGGGCTTTTCACATTATTTTCTTTCCTCAGAGAAAAGATTGGAAATAATCATGTCAGGGCTTACAAATATAATTTTGAAACTAAAGTGTACATATTAACTCTAAATTTAATCCCTGAAAACTCACCATTGTAAAATGAACTCAACTTTTGATGAAGTTTCCATCTTAAATTACCCCTAGAGGCAAGAACTGCCTTCTACCCTGTAGTTATGGGTTAGTGTAGACTATCCCATTAACAGCAAGTCCCGCTGCCATAACAATAAATATACACATTCAGCAAAATAATCATTCCATGTCTTTATGTGCAGCAACCATTCCACATGAAATAAAAGTCAGAGAGCAATTTGATACTGTAGTGTGGTAAAATAAAGCCTAAGATTTGGCAACATTTATTTGTGTATAATAATTCACAGAATTTTTGTCTTCCAGAAACCTATCAGTGCATCTTTAGCCATTTCTTGATAATTTTTCTTTTTGTCTTACTGTAGGATGACTATTCATAGAAATATATATTATCTTTTCTATTCCATGACCCTATGAAAGATTACAGTGGTTACAGTTCACTCACCATTAGATGGGTATCTACATGATATGATTACACATTTTTTTGCCATCCTCAAAGCTGTTGATAGAAAGTAAATTCATTTAGAAGCTAAATTCCTGATCCTGCAAATAAACATACACTGGAATTTCCACCCCCAAGTGTGTTCATAGAAACCAGAGAGACAGCTAACATATGTACATGCACACATGGATAAGCATAGAGAAGGAAAAACTTTCTCCCTCCTGACAGTGAATGATTTAAAAAAAAACAACACTTCTAGTATTAGAAGGCAACCTTTCTTATTCAAAATACAAAATTGTTTTCTTTTATAAAACATGTATACAGCTGCAAAATAACACACAACAGCACTTTAAAACATTCTCTACAGTCTGTTACTGCTAATGTATCATAACCTTTAGTTATTCTGACTATACGCTCTACAGTCCTAAAAGAGAAAGGAAAACTAATTATTCTTATGATGCCAATTGTACTAAATTGAGAATCAAAAAAAGTCAAGCAATCTGGGTTCTTCTGCATCTTACTTATTGTCTTTTGTTTCTGTGATTCAAAAAAATCTTGGTTTAATCAAAACCAATGACATTCTTGTCCCAGTGATATTCATGGCAAAGCTAATTGCTCACAGAGGCAGGACTCCCTTATTGTCTCTCTGGCTTGTTCTACAGCAGAGGTTTTCTGGTGACTCTTCAATGGTCTTGGTAGTTACATTATGAACCTTCAATTATCATGTGATGTAAAGTGAATTTTCATTTAATATTGGCACATTTCTTACTGTGAAAAGCTACTTCTTTCAATTCCCTTTTAACCAAAATTTGTAACCAACTGTCATATATGATTAATATGCAGCAAAGGATCAAAAGATATTTTTTGCACCAATATCCTCTGTTGCTCTAAGTCTGCTTATGTCAAGACATAGAATTAAGAGTGATTTTGCCCCTTGGAAAACTGCTAAAATAAGTTACTATCACTAGAAAAATAGCATAGTTCTTTCTGAATGCCAAGTACACTATGTTTATTTCATGACTTTAAACTGCTTGTATTGCTTAAGATCAAGATGGGACAATTGATTATGGAAATTCCTTGTCATACAAGCTTACTTCAATATTAAATGTGCTGTGTCTTAGAGCCATGAGCTCTTGTACTAGGCTTTAGTTTATTTCAATAACCTGATGAAAATCAATAGGATGTCTGCCTGAAGCTCTGACTTTTTCTTCTAGCTCCCTTATATAAAGTTGCTCTATTGCTCTGGATACAAACCCGAGACATTCTCCTATTCCCAAACACCAGCCATTATTCAAACTGACATCACTGTCTCTCTGTACAGTTACAGATTAAAGGAAATTTCTCACATATTTAGAATTGTTTCCCCCCAGTGCTAAAGCTGGATGTAAATAGCATAAATAAAGACAGGTGAACAAAGTCAGGAGGTACCACAGAAAAAAGGATTCATAATCAAAACCCCAATAATTTTAACACTCAGAACTTTACCAGTTCTCTCTCTAAGTACTTTAATTTGCTTTCTTTTACTGAGCAAATAGAGATGGCTTTGCATTAAATATATTTGTATGCAGCTTTTAGAGTTTAAAATAAATATCAAACATACTATAAAGAGAAATGTTCACCCATGCCTGCATAGAATTCTAAATAGCCAACATAACCCAGATTTTCAACAAAGTTTCCCAAACAAATTAGCTATCAATAAAGAGAAGCAATTTCAAGAACTGTGTTGCAACAGTTACCCTAACTGAAAATTAAGAGTTGAGACTTCCAATGTTTTATATTGGTCTCTGCTTCTAATTCACTGTCTTACTTTCACAAATCATTTCATCTGCTCTTCAATGTTAGAAAAACAAGATTTTGCACTTACAGATGGCCTTTGAACACTAAATCTCAAAGTTCTCAAGAAAGATAAGCCACTCTAATTTATTTTAGAGTTGAGGAAACTGGTTCAGAGAGATGAGGTCACTTGTATAAGTTCACCAACTTAGTAAATAATAAAGACTGAAATAAAAAACAGATGCCCTGCATCTCAGTCTGGGATCTTACTCAATGCAACATATTGCCTCTGTAAAGCAATGGAAAGCTGAATTTTTTTATTTACATTTTAAATCCACACAGCAGTAGAAGCACATGAACCTGAAGGAAAAATATGACTAACAAAAATAAGGCTCCAAGCCACCTAAAAACCTCAGTCAGACAATATACTCTATCAAAAGTATTCAGTGAAAAATCAGAAACATATAAAGGCAAACGCTAACAGAAGCTCCTATATTATTCAGGAAATATTCTTATTAAATAGTTTCATTTTTTTAGGAATAACAAGACTGGCAAAAGTAGTCACTGAACTGCTTCCAAAGTATTTTTTCTTGTTTCTTTATCCCCTGAAAGAACTTTTAATGACTTAAAAATATTCTACATACATCAACAGTTATACTAATTGTTTCATATATTGTCCATTAGTACGCAAATAAACCTATTATTAATAAGTATATTCTGATTTCTCCATTATCTGTTAACTTTGTAGCATTTTTTCTGACACTGATTTCTTCTGTTGAAAGCATTTATTTTTTGCTCTAAACTTCAGGGTTTTGCAATGATATTTATATGAAAACTGCTTTTTTTTTTTTTTTTTCCCCAAGATTCCCATCTGATCTGTGTTTTTCAATGTACTGTTTTCTCTATTAGCAATTCTGAAATAGCCCCTCATTTGATATAACTCCTTAAAAAAAACATTCACTACTAAACAGCTTTTGAACTACTGCTTTTCAAGCACCTGAGAAAGATCTGTGATTTGCCTCTAAGATTAAGAGCATAGGAAGATGAAGGCTGTGCTTACATTACAGGCTGCTATCCAGCACTGCGAGGAAGGCTGTAGGAACTATTATTGAAATATTCAGGATAGCAACCTTAAGAGCATAGAAAGAAAAGAGAAGGGGAAAAAAAAAAAAGTGTGATTCAAAACCAGCAAGTAAGACTAGAAAATAATTTGTAACAGCATAAAAAACAGCACCTGACCAGCCAGATAAAATTTTCATATTTGTAGCAGAATATATTTAATGTTACATCAATTCATATCTCCTTTTTAACTGAAAATTATACCTCACCACATCTATTCTCTTTCCAATTTTATTGTTTTTTATGGCAGAGAATAGAAGCTTTACTAAACCTCAGGTTACTAATAGGCCTCTACAACCCATGTGGTCATACAGCTTGTATCTCAACTACTTCATGGTTGCTTCGCCATTAAACAGTAAACACTGTCTCCTTCTTTCCAGACATGAAATGGACCACTGCAAAATGGACCCCAGGAAAGACAACAGTTTCAGTCATTATGTACACTTATGCTCAACAGATTTTTAATTCATTTTTTTTTAAATATAAAGAAAAATCAATTTGAAAAAAAATATATATGACACTCGTGACTATATCTAGAAAATATGGGGTTTGATAATTTGGGTAAACTTTTCAGAGGTTTTTAGGGGTGATCTTTCCTTTACCCCTTAACATCCCTCTTTACACTTTTTTTCCCAAAGTCCACATTTTGCAAAAAAGCAGATTCCAGGAAATGAAGTTACTTGTTTGGATACAACTGCCAAAGCCACTTCCTGTACGCACTTGGCAGAAATGCTTGGGTAAAAAAAGCCTTATGACATTTTTCAATACAACCAAGATGGGCATTCCATTCAGCCACACAAAATCTCAATTTAGCCCCAGAACTGTATGCCAGTGTTATATATTTGACTGCCTAAAGTATTACAATCCAGTAATAATAAATTCAGTTTTACATTTGTCAGGAAAAATGGCTTCAAGCAGGTTCCAAATAACAGACACACTAAGTATTTCATCCATGACCAGATATTATTCCATTTTTTGGTATTTTCCTGCTTTTCCTCTCTTCCCTCTGTACTGCCTAGCACATGAATGCACTGTAAGGAGCAACTTATGAAAATGCTGTAGAGACTACTGATTGGAACATGTCATAACACAATCATTGTTATGTTCAGCATTATCACTATTTACACCTCATTCAGTAGCAAAGGAAAATTTATGAGAAAGTGTCTATAAGAAACACCTGGGCTGCTGTAACCGAAAAGTATCAAATACACGACAGTCATCAGAGGAACTGAACAGGCTGTCAATGACTGAATCTTATTTTATTAGGGCAAGGGAGGTAATTCTGCCCCTCTACTCTGCTCTGATGAGCCCAGACACTTGGAGTACTGCGTACAGCTCTGGAGCCATCAGTCATCACAGGAAAGACACGGAGTTGTTGGAGAGGGCCCAGAGAAGGGCCACGAAGATGATCAAAGGCCTGGAGCATCTCTGCTATAAAGACAGGCTGAAGGAGTTGGGGCTGTTCAGCCTAGAGAAGAGAAGGCTCCGGGGAGAACTTATAGCACCTTCCAGTAGCTGAAGGAACTACAGGAAAGCTGGGGAGGGGCTTTTCACCAGAGAGGGTAGTGATACGATAAGGGGTAATGGTTTTAAACTGAATGAGGGTAGATTTAGGAAGAAATTATTAACTATGAGGGCAGTAAGGTGCTAGAATAGGTTGCCTAGACAGTTTGTGGAAGTGCCTCCCTGGAGGTGTTTAGGCCAGACTGGATGAGGCCTCATGCAGCCTGGTCTAGTGTGAGGTGTCCCTGAAGCAGGGAGGTTAGAACCTGATGATCTTTAAAGTCCCTTCCAACCTTAACCATTCTATGATGATTCTATGTGATTTTGTTGGACTTTTGAACAGGCATTTCACCAGGCCTTGCCCTGCACAATTCAGGTGTTTGACTGTAACAACATAATTGTTCTAAACAAAGTGATTAGAAGCATTTATAAAAGGAAAAGCAACCTACTGTTAATCTGGTTGCTTTCCACACCAACTTGTTTATCTTAAAGACTAAAAAAATTGCCTAAGGGATTGCAATTAGATACACAGCAGGGTAAAATTCTAACTCTTCATCTACATCCCCCCTAATTTAATGACAGTCCAGCTCTCATGCCCCTGTCTTTGAGCCTTCAGTTCTTTTTGGAGGTAACAGCTGAATTAAGGCAGACATGCTGTGAGCTCCCAACTACTGTTTTTGTTTTATTGCACATATAATTTCAAAACACTTATTAGCGTCTTTTCTCTCTAGCTATTTTTCATTCAATAATTCTCTTGCATTCACATTTTGTTCCCTAGTAACTCACATCTTGCTTCACTCCAACCTATGGTTTGATTTGTTCCTCATCTCATTCCCAGCTTCACCAGGAATACATCCTAAATCACACATCTCTGCCCTTTTCCACCCTGTTTCTCAGAATTAACTCAAAATCCATCCCTGCCTTTCCCTTTTTACCCCTTCCACATAAATATTCTCCTCCCATTGTTTAGACAGTCAAGTGTGAGAGACAAAATCTATTATAATATCAATTGCTGTCACTGTCTGTTCCTACTACAGTTTCCTGGCAGCCACAGTATTTTCACAACAAAGACAAAAGATAGTATTTAGAAACACATTGGTTATTTGTAACTAGCACATGGTGTCTTATTGCAGTCTACCAAACAGATCAAACAGATTACTGACATTTGAATAAAAAAAAAAGAGTGAGAGAATTTTTTTTTGAGTCCCTCTCCACTACTCTGGACATTATAATGGAAATGTAAAATCCACCATTAAAGTTAATTTACTCAAAAGACCAAGACAAGACCCAGTTTACCCAAGCTTTTTTCACCTAAATAGAAATTCAATAATTTAATATTGAAAAGCACAGCTAACAAGTTCACTCATAGGATTACAGAAACATATATATCTCCTCTCATAGTTAGCCCTCTTCAATCTATTCCTTTCTTCTAAAATCCAGAGAAATGTAGACTTTGAACAGTGTGGAAAGCTAGTACTACAAAGCTCTGGAACATCTCATGAGGAGGCCAACAAAGAAGACAGTTCTTAAAAAATGGTCTGACCACAGATCTTCCCTTGTGGAATAGGTGCAACTTCTAATGCTGCATCTTAAGAAGCCAGGTCCTGAATGACTGACATTTCCAGGTCAAGGACTTCATTTCAGAAATATCTGCGAAGAGCAAATACTGTAGAACTGTGCCGTCACATATGCACAGAAACCAGTTCTGTTTAAAAGACAGGCAGTGACTTTTGACACCACATTCAGTTTCGAAACAGTTTAAAGCTGTAGATGTAAATAGAGTGCACTGCAGGAATCAAACCTAGAGCAACAAATGCTGGAAGAGTGTAGTAAAATCCCAATTAATTCAGTGCTTGTCAGTCATAGATTAAAACATGCTTATTTATAGTATGCGATGGTTCACTATGAAAATTAGGCATGGAAAAGAGATCTTACTGACTTGCCTCTTAAAACAGGATAAATGAAAATTCTAATTAAAAAAACATCAAAACATTACATGTTCAGTATGTGATTAGGTCAAATTGACATCATAGGCAAATAATAACATGCTTATATGTACTTCCTCAGAGACTAAAACAGCATTAGTGGTTTACAGAAGCGTTGACAATAAATCCAGCTTGGTCACACAATGAAACGATCTTGTGATGGCCTTGGATGTATTCACTTTCTAAGCTCTTATCCTTTTTCTCATTAACCTTCTTAGCTTTATAAGCTAAGTCTCCATACTCTAGACCTCAAACAAGACTAGGAGATAGGATGCCTTGTGCTGTCTTCTTTAAGCCATATAGGTATTTTGATCATGAGGGCTTGACAAGGCAGAAATTGTTGTGCCTGGAAGATGAGCATGTAAAAAATTTACCTTTAAATGTCAAAGCACCTGCCATTTTAAACATGCATATGGCCCTTCAGAAGTGAGAAGGGGATTGTCCATATACATATATAGAATTAACATATCAACTCAAAACTGGAAGAAATATTCAATCTTGTGGCTTAGCACTTCAGCTAAACACTAAGTAATAGACATCAAGAAGGAAACAAACTGAACCACAAATTATAAAACACTGGTCTATGCTGTGGTTTCATACCTTCCTGTGTAGTGTCTGATCTTGGTGCTGACGCAGGCATTTCCCATACTTTTCTGCCCAGGAGGAGGTGCTAGTGTCAGTTTTGGCAGTGGCACAAAAACGTGACTTACAGTATCTATATCTAAATACTATTTTAATACATTTGTATGCTTATTACTATTTTAATTTTTTTTTTTTTACATTTATTTCAGGAAGACAAACCTCACAGGAAAAATGAGCAGTTTGGCAGGCAGAAGTGACCAGGACTTCATATGAAAAAGGCCAAAACAATTCTCTAGCACAGCACAGCTTTCTCTACTCTGTGGTTACTACAAGAAAATGTTTAGAAATTCTTAAGAAAGATAAAAGAATATAGAAAAAATGTTACATAAGATGTCAAGGTAATTTAAATACAAAGGACTTCAAAGATCTCAGGAAAACAAACAAACACATTTGCAAAATCCATGAGAAAACTCATCCATCAGTATTAACATAAAGCTCTGAATAACATCTTAGGGTATTTGCTGTTATTGCCTGTTTTCTGGAAGCAAATACATCATAAAGAAGGATTGGAAAATACATTTACTTTTATTCTTTGTGAAAACAGATATGCAGGCACTTTCAAAATGATAAATCTTCTTTTCAAGGAAATATTTTTATCACTTTGTCACTTTATGACTTGGAGACATCTCTGTGTTCTAAAAAGTTAGGTGCACACTAAATTAATTATTTTAAGGCAGTGATTTTGAGGGAGAATTGAAGTTACTATTTCAAAATTTATTTTTATATCCCTTTCATTGACATTTTAGATTCATCTAGTTTTATATGCATATCATATGACATAGCTTGCAAGTATTTTATTTTTTTAAATGACCACTGGACCATCCTGGAAAAGGAAAAAACAAGCTTGAAAATATCAGCTGAATGTAATGTTAGAAAGTATAAACTAATGCAAAGAGAAGATTAGAATTGAAATGCTCCAGTTTTTCATTTAAAAATCCTTCATGAGTCTCTCAAAGATAGCATAAATCGGATATATACATAACCTAAAGGACTAAATACACAAACAAAAGTAAACCGTAACTCTTGAGTATTCTATTAATTAGCAGCATTAGCAGTACCTGCACAGAAATATCTGAAGATGAAGCTAACAGGGAGACTTTCTAGCCTTTTATATTACCCATCTGCATACACATGTATGCTGTGATTCTGATAAAAGGCACCGTAGTTTCTTGAGATCGATGTTGATAAGAATAACAATATGGAAGATGTTTCAGAGATGCATTTGCCAAACCTGACAGTCAGTATACAAGGAAATTCAATCAGCCTTCAAGCACACAGAAACTTTCAGAGGCATATTTTACATCTAAAATATCAAGAGTTGAAGAGCTTAAGTAACAAAACCCAAAAACATCTTTAAGGAGTTAGTCTGAAGGATCCAATAGCATTTTTAAACAGCCAAAACATGGCTAATGAATCAGGAAGCTAGAAATATTTGAAACAGTAGAGAACTTCCAGAGAACACTAGGTTACATTTCAGCAGACTAATCTGGATAAGAGAACAGTAAACCAGCATAAAAATACTGGAAAGTTTCCTCATCTAAACAGAGTCAGGAGGAAGGCAGTAAAAACTGCCAAAAGCATCTTTAACAAGCTTCCAAACACACATTCCACATCAGAAGAGATTCCCAGCTGAGAAGTGGAAAGACATGACGGGCATCTTAAAAAAAACAGAAATATTTTGTAAAACAAAATAAATGTGGAGAAAGAAAAAGCTGTTGATGGTCATATAAGCAGTAAGTGGTTTTCCTTAACAGTATTTTCAATATATGATAACTAAATTTCAGTGTCTCTGAAAAATTAACAGAAGTGCTGTAATGATCCACTTCCACTCTCATTAAATCCTTCAAACTTACAAAATCTGTCTTTGATGCTGCAAATGGAGACCTAGCTCCAAAAAGCAAAATCTGGGCTTCATCTGCTAAAAATAACTCCATGTTCATATTTATAAACACTTAGTTAAGATGACAAAAATCCTAACACACAAGGCTTTATCATGGAATACCAATTGCAAGAGCTCACTTAACTTTAAGTCTTACAACATGTGTTTATATTTCTTCATAACAAAGAATAGTCATCTGTTCCTTACACAGATAGTTCTACAGTCCCTCAGACTTTTAAATGTATTCAGTTTTTTATGAATATTCACTAATCTTAGTGAGTTCAGTTCAATGCCCTCACTCAAGCAAAAGTCTTAGTGGATGCACTGAATTCTAACAAAATAAAGCTCTTGGAAGCTGTACAGACATAAGAATAGATTCTGAAAAAACCCCAAACAAATGAAGAAAACAAGCCCAGAAGTTAGTTGAGTCTTTTATAAAATCTTGGAGTTAGTCTTCTCAGTATTTTCAAGAAAGTAAATTTGTTCTAGAAATGACTTTTACATTTATTTTTAAATTTTTGTTCATGTCACAAAATTATAAAGGGAAATTAAGCTGTGATCTTTAAGACATAAAAGGAGACGTGAAATTATAAAAGCACATGACAAATAAAAAAATTCCCATCATTACAATTACAAAACATGTGCCTGAAGATAGATGTGTGTTGATATTTATGACACAAATTGGAGCCTTAGCAATATGTTTTATCTGGTGATTTGAAATACCAGAAAATAACTTTGGTAAACTTACCAGAACTAAAGCCCCATAAAATTGTTCAAAAGCATCTGCTGACTATTAACATTTGACAAATTTATTTGAAGGCTTTTAAAAATACCTAAATCTTAAGCAGTGAAGCCTTATACTTTCCGCTTGGTGCTTAAGCTTGGCAATAATGGAAGATTTATTGTAGCAAATAATCACTCTATGTTATAGAAAACTTTTGATGCTTAAGAAATGAGAAAAAAACCCCCACATCTTATTTTAAATACTAGTTACAAAAGTTTAACAGTAGCAATGAAATATTCACTACATCTTACTAAGTGCTAGTAGAAGTTCAGCTGGAGAGCAAATGGAATATAAACTTTTTCTTGGACCTGTAAAAGAAAATGTAGCACATACTTTCTTTTCTGTCTAATGAGGAAGATCAACAGTAAGTCCGAATAACGGCCTAAATGCATCAGTGAGCTTGTTTGCTGACCAAATAGCAATAAAATAGGTACATCAGTTTGTTCACAAAGTTCTGTCACGAGCACAGTGCCAAGAGTCTGCCCCCAGATAGCCCAAAGCACTACGGACACAGAAAGATTCCAAGAAACATGTAAGTTTGCTAAGCACTTCTTCTGGAGGGTTGGACCTGCCTTTCCTGAACTGAATGACATAGGAGAGATTCTGATGGAAAACCGCAGTCTATACTTTCCATTAGGGAGCTTTCTGTGGGTTTTCCAACAATAGAAGGAAGCTTTTTTTCCCAAAAATATTACATAAATATATAAAATAGCCTAGATAAATATTTTGAGAAGTCCTACTACAAGATGAAAATATTTAGCTTTCAGAATTGAGCAGTTGGTGTGTTATCATCACTGC
Organism: Chaetura pelagica; assembly: GCF_000747805.2. NCBI lineage: Eukaryota > Metazoa > Chordata > Aves > Apodiformes > Apodidae > Chaetura > Chaetura pelagica. The sequence goes on along the minus strand of NW_009952106.1, from coordinate 141,996 downwards.
TTGTCTGCTATTCATAATCACCATCTGTTTATAGAAACCATCTCTCACCTTTCATTTTAAAGTCAGCTTGTCAGCTCTTCAGTAGGAATGCTCTTTTTTGTACATGTTTGCATAGTGCCTAGAAAAAAGTGATCTTAAACCCTGAATGGGATACATAACAGGTAAATTCTTCAACAAACTCTCAAAAACCCCTCAAAACATCTCCGTGAAAGGGAAAGAAAAGGGCTAAAGCTGGTCAAAACATGACCCTAATAAAATCTTCAGAGAAAGCAAAAAAATCCCTCTCAAGCCCATCAGTGTATACAACTATTTGAAGCTATTAGTCAGATTTATTGTGTTCTCTGAATGTCACAATATTCACACTGTTCTCTCATAACTAAACTGTTTATATTTAAGGAGAAAAACAAATCCAACAGGAGGAAAAGTGGTACTATACATCTCTTACACTGAGAGTTATGCTAGAAGCAAGGAGCAGTCTGAGACTTCAAAATAAGACTTATCTGTACAGAAGAATTGATATAATGATAAAATTAAATACAACACCATGTTTATCACTCCTGTGATAATACATGATGAAGTCTGATTTTTTCTTGTTCTGCCAGGTTTATTCACACATTGATTTACTCTGAACCTACTGATTTGTAATAACTGACATCATCTCCTGAGAAAGATTGTATGTACAGCTACATCTGAATTTGGACTTTGCATACAATATCACTATCAGAGATGAATCATGAATAAAACTAAAGCTGCAGTAGAGACTTTATGATGGATTAAATTATTGTATTAAAAATAAAATCACGGAAGCATTTGTAAAGCCCAGGTTATTATGCCAATAACTTATCTTTGCATTTCCTGGACTGTTCATCTGAAACATAAATTAAATTCATAGAGAGCTGAGTCTGTTTCATATTTATGAGAGATATTATGATGTAATAAATAACAGTAGCTACTGAGTATGTTAGTGTTTTGCTCACTCTTATTCATGTAGTTACAGGCTTATAAATTAATGCGTTGTATGATTAATATCAGTATTGAAAAGTAAGTTCTCCTTTTTCATGGTATAACACCTGGACTAAGATAAAAAGTTCAGGCCTGTTCACTCTAAGCTAACTGTTTTATGCAATCTGTATAAGCCCTTCAGTGATAGGAGCTGGCTTGCCAAAATGTCAGCAGCAGGCAGCCTACTACCACTCCCTCATAAAAGAAGTCTTTTGAGATCCAAGAAAAACAAATCTGTCAGCATGTAAACTGGTACAATTTTTGGCAGAAGAATTCAAAGCTATGTAACCCAATGTCATCCACAAAACCTAGGGCATTACAAGGATGCTGCACTTTTAAATTCCTCTGCTCTGGTCATCAAGAACATCCTAATAGACTGTAAGATACACTGAAAAAAACCAAATAAAAATAGAGCAACAATCCATATGCTCAATTTCAGTCATTCTTACTAATTTTGCCACTGGTATCAAACCTTGTGGTTGACAATATTTTACTAACATTATCTTGAATATGAACCCTGATATTTCAACAAACAGCTAAACACATATCTGTCCAGAAAAAAATACTTTTAAACATTAAATCAACTCTTTAAAACTTAGTGTTTACTAGTAGTTGGAACATGTGACACCATGGTACCCAAAGACCACTTGAAAACCAAATCTGGGGTGTGAGGGTTTGTTTCTTTTTGTGTTTGTACAGTTATTACCATTAAAAGCTGCTATTAGAGTTTCAGGCAGACAGGACATTGGAAAGAGATAAAATGTTCAGGAAGGTAAATATTACAATACGTCAATTTGTTGACACAGTTTCTTTGGAGAAATCATACACAACAAATACATCATGGAGTAATAAAAATAACTACAGGCATGCCTATATAGATATGTACAGTTGTACACCTTCCATGTCAGTCTGCTCTGGGAAAAACTTGGTCCATAAATCATTTTACCACTCTATTGAGCTTAAGATAATTTTCCTCTTAACATAGATTTTTACCTTAAGCTCAGTTGTGAAACAGTATGGCTACATTTCTCCTACTTAAATCAGTGCCTGGATAGGATAGAATAAAAACATGATTACCCATTTCTTTCCACACAGAAATGGCCCTAGGTGATATGGGGAAAAAATGGTAAAAATAAGTTTCACCATTCAGAAACAGCAGTTCTATGAGACAATACATTTTTTACCACACAGAGAAAGAACTATTAACATTAGTGTACTTCTCATAAATTTAGCAGCATAAATGAATGACTTTTTCTGATAGACTGGGCACCAGGTGAGTAAATCTGGTGACTTCATGAAGCAAAAGAAGCAGGAAATCTAGCATGAAAATAACAATGAAATTATTCTATTTTATATGACAGAATGGTAAAGATCTATTTCTGGGCAGAGTTATGTTAAAGTTCAGAACTTACCAACCCCCCCCCAAAAAAAAGATAAAAAGAAAAAAGAAGAAAGGTTGTAAGTTAAATAATTTGTCTTTTAAGAAACTTTCTCACAACTATTTCACTAAACTAAATGTTTTTTGCTTACTTTGTGCTGATTTCTTAGTTTAATTTTTTTCAAGGTAAACAAATGGCATAGGAAAATGGAAAATACATTACAGATGTGATTAGAGACATTAGAGATACTAGATACTGTAATTTACAGAGATACAAAGACACGAAAGAGCCTGGACACTCAGTTATATTCTTGCAAAGAGAACTGGTCTCCTAAGGTTGGGTTTAAGGCATGCTGGCAAGGCTGCACATGTTGTATTATTAACAGCGTTTGTCCTACATTGTTACATCTGCCATTCTAAGTATTCCCTGAGGACAATAACACAAGCATTTTAAGAAATAGCACTGTAAGGCATTATCACTATATCAGCTATACTTTACAGAAGATTGCAAGTCCAACATTACTGGACTAGACTTGTAGCAGAATGTCAGGCCACTACAAAGGAATGCAGACATATAGGGCCACCTAAAATAATCCCAAAATAACTTCTTACTTATCTGTAGATCTCACACAATATGACTGAAAAGTTGAAAAGTAAAAGAACTGTAAGTGAACCTAAGGGAGTACTTTCATGTTCACACTTAGCATGTTGGCTAATGAGGACTTTATGGTTTTCATGTCCACATGGAAAGACATAGGATATAAGAAACTGACCAAAAACTGATTGAAAAACAGTCTGAAAAGAATGGAGTAGGTTCCAGCTACTTTCAGAATGAGAAAATAGTATAAAGGACAATCCAATCATACAAAAAAAGTCCCATCTCCAAATGTACTACCTTCCTATCCCAGACAGATGTCCCATTAAAACTCCTCATATGAATCGCTGGGAAACAATTACATTTACTTATTTATTAACCTAAGACAATATTTCATCATTGTAGTAGATTCCCTGTGCAAACCATTCATCCCAAATAATTATTTGTTTTTCAATGAACAGTATTTGATAACCTCACCTATTAAATCTTACAAAACAAACAGCTCAATTAGTACTAATAACAACACATGGCTTTTTATTATAAGAAATAAAAACCTTTTATAAGTGATCTACGAACATATAGTACCCATCTGCTGAAGAGGGCATGATAAAAAGGTGTTAAGTGTGCTAACTATCCTAAACTAACACATTATTTATGAATTCAGCTCTTGCTTGTTCACAAACTATGTGAATTAGTAAACATATTTTTAAAATACATGAGCATAAGAATTTTTACTTTGTTCACACTAACTGAAGTTGTGCTCCAGAAAGGTACCACTTCACTAAAGCTACTCACATGCACAAAAAGGGACCTGGCTGTAATTTCTGGAGCTAAGATCTTAGTTCAATTAATCACATTCACTTTTTTAACCATAGAAATAAACACCATGATTTATTAAAAATGCTAAATAAAGTTGAGATATCTAAAATGTATACTATAAAAAAAATAATCTTAAATATAGCTACAAAAGGTTTTGTGTGTGCAACTTGGTATCAGAACTAGAAGCACAAATAATAAAATTTAATTTTATCAGAATATAAGGCAGGAAGATTAAAAAAAAGGTGGTGGTGTGGGGGTAAGTGTTTATTGGTGTTTAAGGATACTGTGTAATTAATAATGTTAGCACAAAAATTCTCTCAATATCTGCAGCTAGTAAAAATAAATAAACAAACAAACAAATAAATAAAAATTCATTATTTAAAAATCTTTCAGGGAAAACTATTGTTTCCTAGTGTTTTTTAAGGAATTACGCTCATTTTTTAAATTATTTTTTTTTCGTAAAACTCGCTCAAAGATTCAAGGTTCTGCAAATGAATTTATAGTCTGGTTTTGTAGGACTGTTCAACAGCGTATTCACATCAGTTTGTAAAATCCATGAGCACATTGAGAGGGCTATAAATCTAAATCCCTGCATTTATGGATACAGAATTAGCACAATACAGCTGATACTGAAAATAAAGCTTTCCTGTTCTGGTTACACATTTGAATGATATGCTTTAAATGAGACCATAACAATCCAATAACTGGGAACTTAAGTAATTACACTAACCTGTTTGTCTGGAAAAGAAAGGTAGCCTGTGAACTGAAGAGTTGAAATCTTTTGCCTCTTTCAGACTAAAACTGGTAGATGGGCTTTGACTTTTTTCCAGCTTTATAGAAAGAGGCTTTTCTGAGACTATAGAGCCAGCAGAGGCAGCAGTAAGCTGGAAAAGAGCATCTTCTGCTTTCTTTTTTTCTTCTTTTAGCATATTTACCAGAATAACTGCAAGATAAATTAAGGAAATAATTAAGGATTTATTTATTTTTTTTTTTTTTTTTTAATAAACTAATGATAATTTTTGTTTATCCCCAAGACTTTCTTTTTCTAAGTGGAACAATTCATATTATGGAAGCCTACATGTGCATGTGCATTTAGGGTTGGGCATATTCTTCATAATTATAATCAACCACCGTAGTTTTTCCAAACATCAGACTCAGTTTTACTAAATAGTAACATAGGCCACAACTGGTGATCCTATTCAGTCAAACCCTGATAAAAGCAGTCACAGGCAAACAGAACTAGAAACTCTAATGTCATACTGCCATTGTGTGAAAAAATCAGAGAAGTCATCTCCAATGGAGACTTTACAGCAGGCATCTGTTACCAACCCCCAAACCAAGGTGTAAATACTCAGGGTCTCTCAGGCAAACGTTGGGTCAACAAAACCTGGTCCCTACAGGAGACTTTAACTACCCAGACATTTGCTGGTGGAACAACACTGCAGTTCACCTGACATCCATCAGGTTCCTGGAATGTGTAAAAGACTGCTTCCTCACACAAATGTTGGATGTGCCAACCAGTAAATGGGGCACAGTTAGACTTGCTACTCACTAATTAAGAAAACCTGCTCTGTAATATCTCCGTTAGTGACAGACTTGGCTGCAGTGCTCACAGTACTGTGGAATTTGGGATACTGCTGAGCACAATGAAGGTTAATTCCAGGACAAAGATTTTCAATTTTAGAAGAGCAAACTTCAGCTCACTCAGGGCTCTGTTGGAAGGGATCCCATGGGAAACTTCCATGGAGGGTAAAGAAGAGTGCTGGGAGTTTTTCAAGAAGACTGTCAGTGAAGGAAGAGTTGGTGTGTCAACTATTACAGGAGCTTGACCCACACAAAATGATGGGTATGGATTCCATCCACCAGAGGGGATTGAGAGAGCTGGTTGATGTTGTTGCAAAGCCACTCTTCATAATCTTTGAGAAATCATGGAGACTGGGAGAGAGCCCTGAGGACTGGAGGAAGGCTAATGTCACTCCCATCTATAATAAGGGTTCAAAGGTAATTATAGACCCATTAATCTCACTTCAGTCCCTGGAAAAGTCACGGAGCAAATAATCCTGGGGAGAGTCACAAGTCAATTGAAGCATATGAATGGGAAAAGCCAACATGGATTTGCCAGGGGCAAATCGTGCTTGACAAACCTGATGACCTTCTATAACAAAGTAACATGCTTGGTTGATGCAGGGCAAGCAGCGGGTATCATCTACCTGGACTTCTCCAAGGCTTTTGATACAGCAAAAAGGATGCAAATAAGTTTGATTTTTAATAATACCTGTGAAAGAATCTCTGCTACCTATAAACTGAAAACCAAAAGAAACCTGTTTTTTCAATTTTCTGCCATATTCAAATTTTAACCACGAAGTAGCCACAAAACTAAGGACACAGTGATGCTGTGGTTTGCCCACGGTTCTGTCAACCTGCTAAAAAACCTCCTACCCATCAAGCAAGAGTGCAACTACTGGCATATTTCCTGTGAGGCAATGAAATGGACCAAGCATGCTTGAGTAGCATAGTATTTTTATATGCAAGAAGTTTCAGCTTTAATGTAAATTTCAAAGTTGCATGTAAAGAATACAAATTTGTATGTATTCTAAAGACAATAGTCCATTAGTCTTAAGTAGCACTTCATTTATCTAAAAATAACACCAACAAGAAAGTCGATTCTTTGTAAGGTAATAAATCAGTCTTTATATAGTATCAGAGTTACCCATTCTAAAAAATTGTTTAATTTGCTTGAGGAGAGTGGTTTAGGAGTAGCCTGATCCAGAGTATCTGGATCTTGGCTGGACCATTCTAAAGCTAAGTGGTGCCTGGATCCAGGATTTTGGTTTTGGTTACAACCAAAACAGAAGCAGGTGCAAAGCAGGAGTCCTGCCACATAAGATTTGGGAACTGCGTAATTGCTTTAACACAGCTAATGCCTATCTCACACACACAGAAACCTTTGTAGCCAGATCAGCTCAAACTCAAATACTATTTTTTCCCCACAAAGGATACTGATTTCATTGTCTCTTTGCTGCAGAAGTTCTTTCAAGTTTTTCAGTTCTTCTTCTGCTTCTTTGTTAGCAACTGTTTCTTCAGAGATGTTCTGTGAGAGCAGTTTTTTATCAGAAATCTTTAGCTGCTATTAGGAGAAACAAACAAAAAAGCATATTCTTTTAAGTTTACCTCCAGTTATGTGCTTATTCTACTCTGAGACTGTGTAGCTATCGCATGAAAGGTAAAGACCATATAAAGCCTTACTATATACAGAAAAGTAGATACTAACTTATATTTCTTTTCCTATTAATTTCACTTGTTCTTCCTTGTTTAAGTGTACCTTGTTTGCTCGATGATTTAGAAGGGCTTTCAACATCATCAGGAGAGTTAGTGTAACAGATTTAGGGATATGGTGTTTTTACTTGTTATTTTTATCTCTTTCAAAATACTTTGTCCAAAATGAAGCCCCCATTAGTGCTGGGAATGAGATGGATCCATCTGTCCATATACAAATACTATGTCTGTGTTGATTCCAATAAAGTCCAGTGCTCTCTTACAATTTCTTGAGATCCTTGCCGAGGTTTGCACAAAATGCCACCGATTTTTTCCAACTGATTTTCTAATTTCTATCAGTCCTCCCCTTACTCTTTTCAAGTGCCTCTCCACTGTATTACATTATTTTTGACACTTTTCAGCCATGTTTGTCTGACAGTTATTTTCGGTGTCAGCTGCACTTCCATCAATGTTTAAAAGAAATACCTTCACACGAATGAAGCAATACTTGATCTTGCGCATGTCAGCACCAACATCCAGGGTGCTATCAGGATCATTATCTTCAAGAAATGTTTCAATTAACTCATCCAACCTGAAAATACATTTTTAAGGAAAAAAAAATAATCAAAACAAGTAGGCAATTCTGTGAAGCAATGTGTTGAATACAATACAATATTTACCAAGCTGACTGATACTAGCAGACTACTTTATTTTATTTGGTAATTCTCGGTAATTCTGTGATTCCTTCAAAGTCATAGCAATCACAATGTACTTTTGTTCCTGAAACTAAAATCTGGATTTGATACTGGAGATTTTACAACTAGAACATACTTGCACATTCTAAGGAAAAGTTCTAGAACTAAAAGCATCTAAGAAGTAATATTTTCTTTTTCTCATCTATTTTATAACCTTCTGTTCTTCTGCCATCTCATAATTAAAAAGATCTAAAGCTTGCCCTCTCAGAAGACTAGAGTTTTAGAGGCTTAGGTCATTGAATTTTTTTAATCAACATTATTATTTGTACAAAAGAAAAATTTACTTATTTTTCTATTACAAGCACCAGCAGAGACCACAGCTTTAATACACAAAATTACCTGCTCCTATCACCAAGCAAAGCAACCTATCTTTTGATGTAGGCATTATAGAGTTCTCTAAGACTACCTGCTCTTCTTCCGATTAATGAAATATAGTCAGCATTTTATTCTCTTGCAATTTTTTTCTTATTTAATAAACCTCTGACAACATCTTCCTTGGGGAGGAGTAATTCTGGTTTCTGTAACTCAGTCTTCATAAGAAAATCTGGCATACAGAAGCACCCTCTTGCTTTTTCAAAACCAAATTAAAATATTCAGACTGGAAGCCTACACAGGCATAATATACCATGCCTGTGGGTGATTGTCACAGCTATACAGAGTCAGATTTCCTCTTGCATGCTTTTGCTAGCTCTCCACATCTTGCATTCCAGGATGCATGGCAGATGACCCTCAAGAAAAAGGGCAGCAGATTTCTAAATCAAAACTAGCGTTTAGTTCACCTTCTAAGGTATGTTATCTGGAAAACAGGAAGTGCAAGTCTGAACTCCATCAACAGGTTTTAGGTTAAAGGCTTCCTACTACTTCCTCCATCAACAGGTTTTAGGTTAAAGGCTTCCTGGTTCCTGACATATACTATTACCATTGACTTAGTAGGCAAATGGTGGGCAAAAATGACAACCATATACCCCATAAATCTGTAATTCTATGATTTCAAGTGTTTAGGCTACTATCCTCAGAGGATGAACCTAGGTTCTGAGCCTGACTAAGCCAAGGTATCTAAGGTACCTGCATTGAATGTCCAACTGCCAGAGAAGGACAGGAGCACAGCACCATTTCTGTGCCTAGTGTTTCTTTTGGACTGATATTGTATGTCACTTAACAGTCATTTACCCTCTTCAGTTACAGGACTGGGAATCTTGTAGCAATTTGATTATCCAAATCACTTTGCTGTAACCACATAGCAAAATTTTAATCATTATAATATCACAGTATCTAATATTGATCCTAAAGTAGGTGGTTGGGATATCGCCCTGCTTTTGAAGATTTCTCTCACTGAGATTCCTCACTTTACTAAACTGTAGTAACAATTCCCTGCTGGAAGGTGAAACAATGAAATGCACAAGAAACAAAAAAAATATAAAATAATTATTTTCAGGAAATGAATATCTGAAAATCTGGAGCTTTAAGAGTGGAATAAAAATTGGAAAACATAACAGATAAGTTTTGTTATTTATGTCCTCCAGACTCCACCATGGCTAAGAGTTAATTCTTAAAACAGGAGAAAAAGGAGAGATGAGAACGACCCTCAGTTTCAGATAAACTGCGCTCTCCCATTTCCATTACTTCAGTTAAAGAACAAGATACAAATATGTTGCCTATACCACTCATCATATGTGCAAATTCACAACTTCTGAATTTATATAACACTCCCTGAAGTCAGTGCGAGCTGTATATGAGAAGGGATTAAAGGAGAGGGTATTTAAAGAGATACACTACAGAAGCACTACTGGCATTGACTTGCTTCTCAAGTTGAAAGACTACAAAATCACTGGTAAGAGAGAACAAAATTTTACTTATTGCTAAATGATTTTTTCTGCATTAAGAGTCCAACAGAACAGAGACCAGTAGTATGAGAGGATATTCTTACTCTCTGTAGACACACTAAGCACAATGAGCAGAATTAATCCTTCATACATAGCATAGACATTTGTGTAAGCACTGGGAAAAAGAGGCATTTATACTAGTAATGAGAATGCTATAGTGATTACACAGACTGAAAGTCAGTCTTTGTCACTGTCTTAAGCACCATATTCCAGAGAGTAAGAGGAAACAAAAAAATATTATTTATAACTAAACTCTAGACTGACTAAATGAAGACAACTATAAAAATTGGCCTTTAACTTGAATGAGATAATAGAAAAGAGATACTTTAAGCTTACTAAGACTACCTGCTTGTAAGGTACTAAGATTACCACAGATTTAGGCTATCAATTAAAAAATTACAGTAACTTGCATCATTACCAGAATAACACTGCAGAAAGTTACATTATTCCAATAGAAAGAAAGGGAACATATAATTTTTGTAAAATAATGCTCTATTTTTGAAAATTATTACTATATGCCAGTCAAGTGTCAAGGTTTATTTGTCAAAAGCAACAGATTAGCCAAACTGTAGTTAATGTTATGCGCTGATATTTCCTCCTTCTTACATTACCTTCAATGTGTTTGGTATTCTTGAAAAAAAAATCAGGCCAATTAATTTTTGTTGTCTCAAGGACTATACAGAAGTCAAAACAGATTTGAGCACCAGAAAACAGTCCAGTCAGAAAAAAACAGAATGTAAATAAAAAACTATAAATTAATTCAGCCTCCTTGCCAATTCTAGGTAACAGGAGAATCTTAAGTGTATTTTTAGATAATTTTTAAAAATTTCATCTTTACATTAGAACAAGAACAGACTAACCCAGTCTAAAACCTACAAATATCAACAACAACAACAAAAAAAACAAACACAAAACCAGAAACAAAACAAAAAAAAAGCCTAGTAACAGGTAACTCATTCTTACTCACTGGGCAGAAACCTCAATAAAGAGATGGTCAACAGTAGGAATTCTATTTCACTCTCAAGACCTTTATAAAAATACTTAGCCTGCAGTCTTCTCACTGCTCAGCTTAGAATGTCAAAGCTACTCAGCTTGATGGGAAAAAGCAAAGATGGAAACTGGGAAATTAACTGAAATCCAATGGAAACCTAATTATGGGGTTAGCTACAAACACTGAATTGAAAATTACTGAATTGCTTGCGAGTCACACTTAATTACTTCAGCAGAAATATTCAATGTGTATCTTTATTTCAGAATTTGATACTCTTCTATTGTAGGATGGGTCAGTTTAGGTTATTTAAATTTAAGATGTTTTTCTTATGCTGGAGAGTACATCAGAAAAGGATGCATTAATCTGAAATAGAAGCACCAAGCCACAAGATACTTGCACTGCAAGTACTAAACTAACATAAAAAAACCTTAAAACTATACTTTAGAAATGCTACAATTTCTATTTCAATGTAGAAACAAATATTAAACTAATAGTCTTTTATTTGTTGCAGTTACTAACATTAGCAAACCAGCTGCTGCATTTTTCATTAGTTTTAGCTTACCAAAGCTCTCAATAAGGTTTCCATGCAGAATTTGTGCAAAGCAGATCTGAAGCATGGATATCATAGCTAATTTTGTGACAGGAAGAAATATTTAAAATCAGCATCAGACGAAAATCCCCCTTCTAATTTCTGGAGATCCAAAATGGTTCCCTTTTTTCCTTTCCTCTTGTATTTTGTTAGGTAAAGGAAGTTATAGACCATAAAATATTCATTATTTCATGTCATTACAGTTGATAAAGCCTAAAAAGGGGATTTTTTTCATACGTTTTCATTCTCTCTTTCAGGATTTGGAGGTTTTGCCATAGGAACAGCAGGCCTAACACACTAAGAGCAAAAGTGTGCTGAAGCCTATTGCCAGAACCCTGCTGTATCAGGAAGAATAGTTTTCCCAACAGAAATTCCCCAAAGGAGGAAGCATATGAAAGTATCAAACAAAGACCCATGTTCTGTGGAAACTGGCAGTAAACAAAGAAATGGGGTTTTCTTTCTCAATTTTCATCAGAAAAAGAGAAAGAAGAAAAAAGAACAAACAGAAAACATGAGTAAAAAAATTCCACACACACCCCAAATAATTTTCTAAGTCAACGCCAAGGTCACAGTATCACATCATTTATGAGATTTAAAACTCATTTTGATAGTGGCCTTACACATATTAACACAGTACAAAACCAAAGCTATTGAAGTGCTGATCCAGGTAAGTTTGAATTCTGATAACAGACTGAATGCAAACACAAGCTGTGCCAAGAACAAGTCTGTTCTTACTGGGAAGAAAACTCACAGAAAAGCAGCCCTTAACAGCTGGGATGGAAACGTTTTTAGCTGTGCTCTCTGGATGGTGACTACAAACCAGTTCTGAATTTATCTAGCAGTTCCCTCTTTACAGGTTTGTTTTTGTGGGTTATTATTATTTTTTTTTTCACATAAACACACTGTACTGCAGCTCACAGACAGCTTTTAGATTTTCAGGTTTAGTTCTTTTCTCTTACTTTCCACCTCTCAGGAATTCTTTTTTAATGAAGCCTTCTTATTACTGAGACCACACAGAAATGAGAAAGCTTTCTATCCACAATACCTCAGATTACATGCAATTTTTCTGATAGGCCAACTCCAGAATGATTAGATCACCATGTTCAATTTTACCCATTCATTAAATAACAGACTTCCATCTTTTTTTTTTTTTTTTTTAAATTACTTCCAAATCAGTCATGTTTGCATGAACTAGAATGCAACTGCCACAGCTGAAGTGCATCAGAAAAGCACTCCTAGCCAACTGAGAATATGTTTTTAAGGTTTAGAGTTCTCAATAGCATGCAGGATGCATGGTCTCAAAATAAAGATTTTTGGAAGGACTCATTTTGACCTTGCTTGATGTGCCATGATTCATTTTTGGGAGAGCATGCCTTTTAACCCCTGATCACTGACACTGTGTATTATGTATCAAAACTAAGTTCATCTAAAGAACAATTAATTTCGTGTGTCAACTGTGAACTTCGTGACAAGCAAAATGGAAATTTTTATGAAAAATAGGCTACAAACAAGCAAGCTACTGAAACACTTGTGGCAATCTGAGAGATTGCTTCAATTAAAGAAGTTTGCTTACTTAGAGAGTTGCAACAGCTCTCTTGTTGGTAACATATTCCATATCAAGTTTTTTGGTTATATTTTCATTTTGAAAATTATCTTTGAGTTTAATAATTATGTTTATGTTGCTAAAAAGAAAGTAACTCTGCAGTCCCATGTATTTTATGAATCTATTTATCTAAAAATGAAAAACAGTTGAAGCAGAATTGCCATTATATTTAATAAGAGCTACCCATATTAGTCAGCTCTGGGTGTGCATCATTATGGGAAGACCACAGAGATTCTAAGCAGGAAATTTTATCAATAATGCTATGGAAGACAGGAAAGAACAGGGAAGGTATTTCCAGACATTTTTGCTAATGGCATGACAAAGATGATACAGTCCACATACACCTTGCCCTGAGAAAAGCTGTAATACATTACTGATGGGTAGTGGACATGGCAGCAATTGCCTAACACATAATGGACATACACACAGGATAATGCTGTATTCTATATCGAGAAATAACTGCAGAACCTCTAATTGAACAGAAGTGGCCTATATAATAAATATATATTTATTTATATATCTATATAAATATTTGTTTCTATTTATATATATTTAAATATATAAATATTTATTTATACATATTTATAAATATATAAATATTTATTTATATTTCTATAAGAAATAATTAAGTTATCTAAATAGTAGAGCTGGCTACCTGAGCCATTGTACAAATCCCTCAGCTGGTACTTGTTAGAGTAGTTTTATTAAGAAAGTCCTGGAATAGGCTGCATTGTTTTGATGCAGGGAAGTAAGAGCAGTAAGTCATTTAGTGTCTTCTGTTTCTACAGTCTGGAAGATTTTTTACATATTTATTTTTCCACTTTAAATATCTCTGCAGTGCTGTAACAACTGAAAAGTTTATTATAGGACAATAAAGACTTAGGTCCCCTTTCTACTACTGATAGCAATGGAATGAGAAAGCCTAAACATATCACAATTCATAATGAAGTGTTTACGTGCGTACGTATGAGGAACTCAAGTAATAATAATGCTGCAAACTACAAATTCTTTGTAAGGTTCAGTTTCCTCCAGTAAACTGTATTCTAAGCCAATCTGTAAATAATTGAATTAAGCAAGCAACTGTGTTTTAAGAAACACTATTATGTGTGAAACTAAATTAATTGCTCCAACTAGTACAACTTCAGCTTTTCTTTCTTTTTTTTTTTTTTTTTTTTTTTTTTTTAAGGAAATCTTTGGAAACTGATGATGAGGTTCTGAGGCACCACTTACTTCCCAGGAGTCATTTTCAAAGGCACAGTCTGTTAGACAGATGGACTTTCTATTCCTAATTATCCAATATTTTCAGCAAGGGCCAAGTGCTTATAAAATAATTCATAATAGAGCAAGGGCACACTCTTCCCTACTAATAAGGAGTAGAAACAAATGGATTTTTTAATACCATGTGCATTTTGTTAATACTACAGGCAACTATTACGATTTATATGCTGCCTCTTCACAGAGCCATTTAGGCTGGAATCCAAAGACATTACCTAAATGCAAGCTGGCATGGAACATTTTTTTCTCCATAGTATCAAGCACAGTTACTTGAGGGTAAAGATTTTTAAATCAGGATATCTAATTTTGTAAAGCAATCAAACAAATATATCATACACACAAGTGAATGATTATCATTAAATACTTGTACTGCATAGCAGAGAAGCATACACCTCTTATTACAGATATAATCCACTTTTTTTTTTAATTGTTAGATATAAGGGCTACCTCCTTATGTGAGCAGATTCTTCTCAATTAGATGGCTACAATGTGGCAAAACAGATGTAAAGAGTTTCTACACAGTTGAAAATCGCTCATTCCAATGTTAAAACGCACACATCTAAATGTATAAGTCAGTCAAGGAGAGATTTGGCATGGACTATAAAAAGACTAAGACTGGTTTATACTGGAAAAAAGCAAAGCAAAACAAAAAACCTCACTAATACTACACATGCAAATGCTTTTGCAAAGAAATGTGTCAAGTAGCTTGCAGAGTAGATTATTTCCTTTAACAGCACTTCATAATAAGAAAACAAATGTACATATATAAAGAAACACTACGCACTGCCAGCTAATATTTGTTGTCATTATGGTAGTCATATAATAATCACTACAGTATATCCAAAAGTAGCAAAAGAAAACAAAGGTTCAGTTTATCAATATTTGAAAAAATGTGAAGATCTCTAAGCAGAAGGTAGCAAGAACTTGAAATAAAGAACACAGGATAAGCATAAAATCTATTTAAGGAAGTAAAGGGACTCATATGGATAAACATCAAGACATTCCTACAGTATAGAAGACAGAGGTAGTTTTGAAAAAATAGTGTAAAGTGTCACTAACAGGTTAATAATTAGATGTAAAAGCTCAGAAGTAAAAATCTTTCAAAAAGTATTTAAATTGCCAAAAGATGCAAACAAGTATTTAATGGCACTTTCAATTTAACTGAAGAAGCATTCAATGAAAATCAGTGAGATTCAAAAAGGCTGCTATAATCAGACATTTTTTTAACATATGTATTTGGAAATGGGCTAAATAATAAAATTCAGCTAAGATATCTTTTCTTGACACACCTCATTAATATATTATATTCCATTATCTTTCTTGAAACAATGTGACATTGCATAGCTGGTATACTTTTGAACATTAGAGAGCAGAAAATAGTATGTAGTCTTTTTCCACACCCCCCCTCTTCCTCTCCATGGTAGAATAAACTTGCTCACCTTTGAAAAGAACTTTAAATTATCACTCGATAGTTTTAGTGTAAAAGATATTTTTCTATTTCTTAGGTCAGTCACCTTGCAACAATATAGCAAGATCAAAGCAAAGTATTCATACATTAAGCATCCAGCTTAGGAACTTGTACTAGGAATCTGAACTTCCGACACTGTCACTAAAGATTTTATAACATGCAAGAGAAAAAATGCCCTCTAGAGAAATACACTGATTTAATAGCATTCTAAATCAGGAATCTAAGCTAGATGTTAATGTGAGACGTATCAAGACTACTTGAGAGTTAAGGTAGCTTCTCTTCTCTTGACTATTTCCCACTCAGCTTTTGTCAGCCTGTCTGCTAACTTCTCCACAAATCCACTGTCTGCAAAGCTGTGCTGACATAAAGCAAGGTAATACGCTTCTATTTCTTCCACCTTGCAACTGAAATTGAACACTGACATCAGCAAATAGGAACATTTGCTCTGCTTTGTAACTGAAACCATTTGTTCAACAGCTTAAGTATGAGTAACTGTTAAAGCTTTATATTGTACAACAGTGCAATATTGTTAATACCATGATAGCATACAGATGTCACAATGTTGAAACAGAAAAATGAAAGACAGAAAGAAGTAATGAGAAATCCAGAACTTGAGTAAGATGAACAATATATGACTGTTGAAGCAAAAAATAGAAGCGTCTGTAATAACATATGTATCTGAAAGAAATAAGGTAAAGTTATTAATAAATTAAAGTGCTAAGCCAGTATTCCGGTCCTGTTCCTAGAGAATTCCAACTGGCTAAGGCTCTGGAAGCGTGGGTGCTCTGGAACCACCAATAGGACTTTGATTTGAAATCCTTTCTTTCTGTGCACACATTGTAAATTGCTAGCGAGCTCCCTTAAAACAAAAAAAATCCCAAATGACTCAAAGAAAAAGAACTCTCCCTTTCACTTTTGGCATGCTTCTCAAAAAAATAAGCAAAACCAAACAAACCCTCCACCCCCCAAAAAAATATTAATTTGAATGCCTTTTAATTCTATTCTAAAGCATAATACAGAAGCCTGTGAGAGTATATTTTCCTTCTATTTGGGATGCATGACATTATTTTCTATATTAAAAAAGAAAAAAAAAAAAGTCCAAATCAGTGGGGTTTTTTGTTGTTTTGTTTTTCCTAAAAAAGAAACTAATTCTGCAGCTCAAAGAAATATTTAGAGATCAGCCCTTTACAGCTGAGGAAGTAGATGGTAAGATCCAAAGCAAGCAATTCAGATTCTGGAAGCATTTTATGAACTACATTCTGAACTACTTATGTAGTCTAGCTGAATTTTTTTTATGCAAGCTTTGTTGTATTATAATTTAGCATTGACAAAAAAAGTCAAGAGCATTTGTTTTCCATTTTGTTTTAAATTTATGGAATGACAACGTGACATTGCAGTGGTTATAAGGACTGCCTATTTGACAATTTTTTTTTTCTCTTTCATTAAATGAATAATAATGAAAAAAAAATCTCTGAATACACTATGATTTAAATGAGGAAAAAACAATGAAGAACAAACTACCGCTTATTCACAGACTAACTTCAAACACCTAGCAATCTAAAGTGCATTGAGTGGCACACTGATTTCATTTGGAATGCCCTGAAACTAAACAAGTGCAATTGAACTCATTATTGTAAGAAATTTATTGCATTTCTTGACTTAGCAAGTCAACGAACATACAAAGTATCATTGTAACATAACATTTATATTTATTTGCAGGGCAATCACTAACACTTCCTGCAACATATGTAGAGAGCAAAAAAGCCATGCATTACCATAATTTATTAATTTATCAGGCTATACACACATGTCATTGGACCCAGTTTCATTTTGGCATCCATTTCCTACTGAAAAGTGTCTGAGACTTGTGCAGAAACTACAAAATAAATACGAACTTAATGCATTGAGTTTTTCATTGTCATGCTTTGCAACTTTGAACGTGTGCACAGAACAAAAGAATACATCTTTTAAAATGGCATAGAATGCTTTTGAATTATTATTTTTGCTCTGCAATCCCTTGAAATATGTGCTATGAACAAGTATTAAAACACAACCATTTTTTATGAGATATATTTAGTAACACTTCTCCTTACTAGTAAATTACCTTATTGGTAATAAATTCAATCATGGTAAGATTTTATTAAAGTTTAAGAACATTGAAAAGAAATATGTAAACTTGGATTATTTATATATCTATATCTATACGCATATACATATCGAGACACACTTTATTAAAGTTTAAACAAAGATATCCTAACTAAGCAGAAATGTCTAAATACTATTTGAAATCCATAATTATCCTAATAACAATTTCCTCTCTGGGCATATTAAACAAGCACCACTAAAAAAACAAACCAAAACAACACAAAAAAAGATTATACTGTTTGGAATCCCCTACAGTACCACTGCCCTAAGAACCACTCTTGGGTGGCAGTTCCAAATAAAGTGCAGAGCTGTATGTTGCATTATCACCTAGATAATGTTTCTTTTCCTGATCTATTATAACAATCTGATGCATATGTCTCCTGATAATTATAACATTCTAGATTTCACTGCAGATGCAAAACTAGATGCAAACCACAACACAGACATTTTCCAGTAACTGTAAAACATTATATTATCAGCCCTCATCCAGGTCAATACTTCTGTTTGGATTATCACTTTTACATTTGTTTTTATGGAATAAACACTCTAGATAATGGATAGCTTCAAACTTGCAAGGCTAGTCTCAATAAACAGAAGTGACATAAACATTTGCTGTGTTATGCACTGATAGACTCTAACTGAAGACAGAACACTTACATGTTACCTGTTGATATTCATAAACGCTCAGGATATTTATGGACAGGAGATTCATACAGATGTAAATCAATATGGCCATAAATACTATTGCCATATGAAAGGGAGCTCAAATGTATATGTGTTCAAAACCACAAAAAGACATTTTCACTGCAATTATTACTTTTTATACTATAATTTCATTATACTTTCATTTGGGTGTTTAGTCCACATCAGTTGTTTACCTGTGAAAACTCTCCTTGCAAGAAGATAAACAAAACGGATAAAAAAGCAGGTCTTCAGCATTTTACCCCACTTGAACTGTTTAAAAAAAGATTGACTTCTTTTTCATCATTCCATTCAACTTCAGCACACAGCATTAATAAGCCATTCTGACTCATGTATACAACAGTTATTCTCCAGCAGTATTTTCCGCTCTCTGCTTGAAACTAGGCTAGCCATTAAAAACTCTGTATATCCAATACTTTTTTCCATTTCAAGTCTATAATAAAAATAATGGTCTTTGAAGAAGACCATTATACAGCATTTATGACTGATGCGGTTAATTGTTTGAGGTTCTTCTTGTTTATTATTAATTCTCAGGAAAAATATTGTATCTCTGTCAGCAGCACACAAGTTTTTTCCTGCATTTTAATTGCAGAGCATGTGCTCCATTAAGAACTAATTTCTGAAACAATGAATACAGGCACTACATGAACTTGAGTAAACACAGTAAATGGTAAGTATAAAAATGTATGATTTTGTGTTGCCCTAATATAGCTGAGATCCTTGAAAGCTATTTCTCCTGTGTCTTATTGCAGCCAGTAACCAGTAGGATCTGAAGGGATATTTCTGGTTAGAATATTCTTCTGCTAACTGCCTATGTTGAAAATGACTCAGCTTAATGTTGTAAAAGGACTATGTACATAACGCTATCTAGCACCCCATTCTGATATAGATGTCATTTAGTTTCTGAATGAAAAAAAAAATCCCAAACAATCAAAATCAAGGATTAAGAATGACAAAAATCTACATGAGAAACTCAAGGTTCAAGATAGATTGTCCTCATGTCTCCAGAATCTCCTGGATGTCAGGGCAAGCTGTTAGCACTTGTAGTTTTCTTTTGGACCAGTTGCAAGGGAAATTAAAATAAGATTAAAAAGTCTCACAGATTCAACTTAGTTACCATTAATATAGTAACCAAACAAAAGCTCCAGGCAGTTACTACCTACTTCATGCAGCTAAAGCACAGATATTAAATAGGTTCATCCTACAGAATCAATTAATTTTTCGAAACTGGGAATTGAATTTAGTTATGGTGAACATCTATAAGCAAGTAAATATTTCTACATTACACATAGAAAGTTCTTACATGCTGCACGGATCTGTTACAAAAAGCTGTAAGATGTTACAACGCTTAGGTGAATTCATTGTGCGTTTTCAATAGCATGCACAGTAAAAAAACCAAAAACCAAAAAGTGAATATTTGGCTTTTAAAACATTGATTAATTGTGTAACAGAAATGCAAGATTTCTCTTGGCATATGTTGAACTAACACTGCAGCAGGACACTTCTCGGCACAAAGAATATTTCTTGAATTGTACTCAGATCATATAACCAGTTTTGAGTGAGACTGTTTTATAATTCTGCACTATTATACAACACTCCTTTTTGCCTGGCATCTGACAGGCATTCCCAACCTTTGCATTTACTTCACTTCCTCAAAGCTGAGGCTGCAAAAACAAAGCCAGCAGCCTAGTACAGCTTTTCATGGAAAAATGCCATTCTAACCTGGCACCT
Organism: Chaetura pelagica; assembly: GCF_000747805.2. Lineage (NCBI taxonomy): Eukaryota > Metazoa > Chordata > Aves > Apodiformes > Apodidae > Chaetura > Chaetura pelagica. The sequence goes on along the minus strand of NW_009952106.1, from coordinate 121,805 downwards.
AACTTTATTATTCACTCGGAGAAGTTTAAAACTCTGAGATGAATTTAAATGTTTATGCCAACAAAGAAACTGATTAGAAGTATCACCAAAAAAGAAGAAAATGAAAACAATGTAGGCCATTACTGAAGTAGCTCTTCTTGTGAAAGCTCTGAAGTTCTTTGCTTGCCAGTCACCAGCGCCAGCTCATCCTTCAACTCCTGGATCTCCTTTTTCAGTTGGACAATCATCTATGAACAGCAAGGCATAAACCAAGCATCACCTACAAATTAATAACTAGTTTATGATTATTACATTAGAAGGCTGAGTATAGGGAAATATTATACTTTGTTTTGCTCTTCTTTAAAAACAGTTCAAATGCCTCTAATACACCAGGCAATCTTTTTCCTTTTCCATTTATAAAACCAAGAAAAGTCTTCCAAAGTCAGTAAATTCTACGTGTTAGAAGACATGGCTGTCCAGACAGCGGTCAAAAAATTATTTGCAAAAGAGATAAAAAATTGCCATAGGAATAAAAAGAGCTTTCTGACTAGGTTTGCATGTTAGTAATGAAAAGACATTTAAAACAGAATCGATGTATTTGCTAAAGAAAGGACAACTACACACTCAAAGTGGTTTTTTCTTAACCTTCACTTCAGAAACAGCAATTCCAAAACAGTATCTTAGCATTTTAATCTTTTTCAGGTAACATTCCTTTCTTATTAGAATGATAGCATACTATAGTTGTAGGATGCATCAGTTGCTAAATGAATAGCACAAATCAAAATAATGTAATTAAATTGCATTAATGAATAGTAATGATTGAGAAAGTGACTTGGAGTATTGTACTAGATATTAAAATTCTAATAGCCCATTGGAAAAAATGTATGTATAAAACCATATTTTACAAATCATTAGCCTCCTAAGGCCAAATTCTACACTACAGGGATAACACGCAGATCCCTAAGTATAAAACACAAATGAGAAAGTTCTTGAATACTTATGATTGATCATTTTAAGGATGCACTGCCTTATAATGGCTCAAATGTAGGAGGAGTCCACTGGTATTTGTAGATGGATAAGAATACACTGATGCCATGTGCAAAATAAGTTTCCAATAGAACGATGCTTTCAAGGAAAAAGGAATAATTTTTTATTGCACATACTTTCTAGAAATAAGATGGGTGAAATTAATGACTTATTTTCTCTGAATGTTAAAATTCCTTCAAACTTTTTTATTTCTTTTAATGTTTAAATATTACAATTACTTCGTAAACATTGAATGGGTATTTTTATTTCAAAAATAGAAAATATTCCCCACACAAATGATTATTTCTTTGAACTCTAAACTTACTGATAACATATTTGTTACTGTAAAAAATTAAAAGCTGATTTATACCATTTTATGTAATAATGTATTAAGGTGGTAAACTGTCAATTACAGATGTTGCAAGAGTGCTTCAAGAGTATTGTAGGCCAAACATTTTAACTTGATTTTAGGTTGTTTCACTCTGGTGCCACATTCTGATGCAGCCTGTGGCAATTGTTGAGTCAATAAAATAAAATTTGGGGTTGAAGTTTAAATAGGCAGAAAGCTGAACTGATAGCACCACCCCTGTTCAAGTCAAATCTGTTAGCGTGATTAACCTCAATCTGACAAGAACACAAATACAATTTTCAGGATATGGATAAAAGATTGATTTTCAAGAATTAGGAAGTCAAACAAAAATATACAGAAGAATTATATATATATTTATATATATATATATTTTATTTTTTTTTAATGAATGCCAGAGGAGATTACATTTAATTTTGGCTCAACTGTTTTGATTTCAGTTTAAACCAAATCCTTTAGTCATGAGTGAGAGAGGTTCACAGATGAGCTGCTTAAAAAGTATAATGGGTACAAGTTCATCTTTTTAGTCAGATACACAGTCAGGAAGTCTCCATTGTGGAAAATAAAGTTTACAGAACAGTAATTAGATCTACTGAGACTATTGAGAGGTATTATGCAGTCCCTTTGCAAAACATGCATTCTACTTAGAGGTGATAAATACTGCTAATAAATGGCATTTGATTTTATTAAAAAAATCATGAATAAAGCCTCTGTCCAATAGTCCCCTAACACTCCCCATAAATAACTAAATTCCTGATTGACATAAGAATTATATATATATTTATATATATATATATTTTATTTTTTTTTAATGAATGCCAGAGGAGATTACATTTAATTTTGGCTCAACTGTTTTGATTTCAGTTTAAACCAAATCCTTTAGTCATGAGTGAGAGAGGTTCACAGATGAGCTGCTTAAAAAGTATAATGGGTACAAGTTCATCTTTTTAGTCAGATACACAGTCAGGAAGTCTCCATTGTGGAAAATAAAGTTTACAGAACAGTAATTAGATCTACTGAGACTATTGAGAGGTATTATGCAGTCCCTTTGCAAAACATGCATTCTACTTAGAGGTGATAAATACTGCTAATAAATGGCATTTGATTTTATTAAAAAAATCATGGGTCCAGCACTTTACTGAATAAAAAGTTGCACCTTGGGAATGTACTTTAGGTAGTTAAGATGAGCAACAAATTGCACAAAACTGCGCAACAAGCCCAGAACCATACAATGTCTAGTTACCCATGTTCCCCTGCTGTTTCTAAAAGGGGATGGTTTTCTAACTCTCAAGAGTCCACTTATGCTTTACTCGCTAAATGATCCTGCATAGCAAGACATACCACACTCATGGAATATAGCTCCACAGTATCTAATACATATTCAGGAGCCTGCAAGTGTTCCACCACAACTGCAAGTTTCTGTAGCCATGGAAGAAATTATATGTGTGATTTGCTGCTATTACCATTAGGAAAAAGGGAAGATAAGTAAATGGGATGTAGCAGAAAAAGTAAATAAACAAACAAAAGCATCTACATCTACTAGGACTTAGATCACAGAGCACATCTTCAAACAAATCTGGTAACAAGCTAGAAGGATATAAAATCTTTCAAAGAATAAAGTAAATTTTTGTTATGCACATTGAAAGAAGAAACTTGTTTTCTTTATGAGGCAATGCTTTGTGCTGTACCAAGGTGGATTGTTACCTCTGTCCTTCTCCATACTTCCTAAATCCCTGATCCATTCTGCAGAGCTCCTCTACTGCTCTTTGGGATGTGAACATCAGGTGAATGTTTTAGTGTGAAAACCTTATTTCTACATCTCATTTCCTTATCTTTTCTTTTTCTTAATGGTAATTTTACCATTAACTGAAGAACCAAAGTTCTTTCTTCCTAGCTGAAATGTTCCCTGGATCAAACTCAAGGAAGGACTGTATTCGTATTTTTCTTGGCTTTTTAATACACAAGCAGTTTCAGTGCAGCAGTGTGTCTTCATCAAAGGACTAGCAATCTTAGTGTACTTTTAAAGAGGTTTTGGGACAGACAATTATCCATTACTACGATTTAGAAACTAAAAACCCAAGAGAAGCAACAGAAAGATGATAATGAAAGTGGTCACTGCTCCTCAGATGTCTTAAGAGCTAAGAAAGCCATTAGGTATTTTATAAAGATCCATTTAATTACTATTATGCCTAGAAGAAAAGCATAAAAATAGTATTATTTTTATAGAAAAAAATAGAAAAATAGAAAGTTGCATTTAAAAATATCAATGGGGTGATTCAGCATAAAATCCTCAACTTCCATTTGACTACTATTTATTATTAAAATTTAAACCATGCAATCTCCTTCCCTCTACCCCCAGTCAACTCTCACCAATGTAGGGTCAATTTCTTCATTAATAACGACTTCATTCTTAATAAGAGCAACTCGCTGTGCAAATCTGCAGGTTGATATAGACTCCTGGAAGGGAAAAAGAAAAAAACAAGAGAGAGAGAAAAAAAGAAACATCAGTTGGCTTTGCACCAAGTAATTAGAATAGATTGCTAACGAAGTAATAAAACTAAGTTTCTGGGTTTTATGTATTTTACAGAACTAATCTACCATTTCATATTCCAAAACAACAATATTCAACATAAATTAAGTTCTCATATTAATGACAGTAACATATAAAACTGTCAAATCATACTACATATTTTATTGACCTAGTCAATCCCCTGATGTGTTTCAAATGAGTCCCCAGCTGGCACTAAAGGATAAGACAGCCATACTATTCTGGAAGTAAAAACTTTTTAATTATGAGAAAAAGAGAAAATTAAATAAAACAATTGAAAAAAGAAATGATACTAGAGAAGCATATGTAAAAGAAGCTAGGAAAAGACATGAGGTAAGAAGAGTAGAAGTCCAGGAGAAATGTGAAACAAGCTGGGAGACTTGGAACTAGGAGGCATAGAGGAGAACTATGATACCCCATAAAGAACTGTCAGATGATTTTTGAAAAAAAAAAAAAAAAACAGAAAGATGGTACAAGACCAAGGTTGTGGAGGAAACTCTGTGATAACCAGTGCATACTGCCATCTAGAATCCCAAAGCAGTGTTCCATCCTTTGAGTTCAGCCGATACCTATATGCCAGACCCTGCTAGAGAACTTATCACCTAATGAACAAAAAGCCAGCAATTGTTCTTAGTTCGCTCAAAGAATAAAACATCATGCGGTAGTGTTAAAAGTTCCAATAATGCTTGATACAATACCATTTTCTGAGATGTGCCAGTCTGCATTTAAAATATAAGAATTTACACTTAACTGCTACATTAAGAGAACTTTATATATACACATAAAATCAAAGAGTTTTCAAGGAAAGGAAAGGAAGGCCTTACAATTAAGAGAGCTGCACATAATTTTAGCCAGACTCACTTTTTGCTTCTGCTGTACAGTTTCTGTGTGATGACAATCAGCCAATGTGATTTTAACTAAGATATATATTAATTACAATTTTATGCACAGTAGACTTACATATATTTCCACCTGACATTTAAGCTCTGTTCAGTGTGAAACTTCTGTTAAATTAATGAGTAGCTAAACAATTCTGTCTTAAATGTTCATACATAAGCTCTATTTTTTCCATGCCATCAAAATGGTAATCAAACCTTACAGCTACTAATTTCCTAATAATTTTTTCTGCCATGCTTATTGTTACAGCACCTGAGAGGTTCATAAATTTATCAGAATTTGGGGAGCAGTGTAGGGAGATTTTAATTTGGTTTTGGAGCAGGTCTGCTTTCTAGATTGTATATGTTAAAGCAAGAACAAGAAAACTGTCAGTAGCCTACTCTAGATAATTGTTTGGGCTAAACATTCCCAAAATAGAAACGCAGATCACAATGTGAGATATATACACTTCTGAAGTCATATATGAAAGGGTGCCTCCCCCACAATTTACCTGGGTGCATTTGTAACCAGACATCATGCTTGCATAATTATATTAACAAATATAAAAGATCTGTTTTCATTTAACAGTCAATATTCTAAAGAAAAAAAAAAAAGTCTTCAACTAGATTAAGTATGGTTTTAGTATAATGTAATTTTAGTATAATGCTGTCCACTGTATTTTAGAAAACAATCTTAGGCTCCATATTTTTCTTTCTTACTTGCACCATTTCTGATGTTATAGAAAATCAGGAAACAGACTACGAATGGCTTTAAGCAGGGCTCTATGTATTCACATTGCAACATGTTTTAGTAAACAAAGAGAAGAAAACATCAATATATTCAATTCCAGGGCAGAAAATTGGTGAAGGGACGTAAATTTGTTGAAAAAATTCAAAAAATGCTAAATAATCTCACCCACTTCTCTCTCACTCCAATAAACTCTTCTAGTTGCACTCCAAAGAAGTCTACAGAAGTTCTGCAAAGCATTTCAGTGTATAACACATATAGATCTTACCATTATGTTCTGTAGAAATTTCCTTGGAAATATATTTTCATAACTCAAAGATTTATTGATTAAGAACACAGTAAATAAATAAAAAAAGATTTATTACTAGGTGCAAGTAGCTCCCCAAATGCTCCTTGACTTGATATTACTTAGAGAAAAGTATATTTCCTAAAGGATTCATCTACATCTTACTGCAATTTTCACTGATTAAATTATCTCCTGGAAGTGAAGTTAAAATATATTTTTAATAAGGATAAGAAGAAAAGCATATATACTTGAATTGTAAATTGTAATAAAAAAAGAGCAGTATCTTTAGAGAAGTGAAACATTTCTGCTGAAAGTAGATGGAAATAACGTACATCTATGTTTCTTTTATCCATAGAGAGCGTTGCTATCATGGTAGTCATGCAGTTTCCTCCCAGGCTGTCTCTTAGCACTGAGGTCATCATACAGTTTCGGTAAGGAATGTGGGACCGATTTTTCTCTGCAAGGGCAATCATTACCTAAACAATAGTAAAAAGGGAAAAGACTTCTGAATTTGCACGTCCATTAATGATTGACACAAAAGAGAACAAACCCAACTTGCTCAGAAACCTAAACTTCTGATACAACTATGCTCATGCACCCAGTTAGTTGCAAACTCACTGCTTTTGAAATAATTTAGACTTAAATTTCAGTGTATTCCTATGTCTTTGTAGGAGTTGAACCTGAAAGACCAAATAAATTTAATTTATCATACCCTGGCTTCACAGCCTCTCTGCAACATGGGAACTGAACATAATAAACTAAAAACCAGAGACTTTCCTAAGACACAGGAACTTACTGAAAATCTTCCTGATAATTTTTTCTATCATAATAAATAAAGGATAGTATTCAAGTAAAAAAATCCTTAGTATTTGCTAAAGCATGCTTTTAAAATGATACATTCTTAAAGCACATGGTTCTTACAGGGGTCAATAAATTTAATTCTGAGAAAATGCCTTGAAAAGTAAAACACAAATAAAAGGGTGCATGATTACAATGTACTGCTGGAAAGAAATAATTCAGGCTAGAATATATGTGCCTTGGCCAAAAAGGAAATGGTACACCTACAATTCTCAGTGTTTCTTCTCAGCTGTTTATATTATGGGACCTAATTATTATTAAATAAAAAGTTACATTACCTCATGATCTGTTGAGACATAAAAGATTTGATCTGTTAACTGGCAAGGCACTGTACTGAAAAACTGCAGCAATATGAGTTGTGTAAGCTATCCTAAATTATTAGGAGCTGATTTTCCTTTAATAAATGTTACACACCAGCATATATTTTGGTTATGTGGCACTAGATTTTTATTTTAGAAAATTTATTAGCAACTTTTTTTTGTTGGCAGTAGTTTCTCTTAATGGTCTTAAGAAAGTTAAAATTTCCTATTACTATGATCTTACACTGGCAGCCTTGAGAGGGATGAATGCATAATACAAATACTACTGTCTTTAAAGTTTTTTGGAAACTCAGTCCTGGATCAAGGTTTTCAAGTCTCGTACATTACAACCTGTTAGATGGAAATATGTTAAATTTGTTAGTTTATAATATTGTATATAACCTCACAGTAGTCAAGCGTATAGAAACATAGAACCAGAGAATTGTTTTGGTTGAAAAAGACCTTTAAGATCATGAAGTCCAACCATTAATCTAGCACATTGCCATGTCCCTAAGAGCCAGATCTATACACGCAGACTCCCAGTCTCTGCTACAGAGAGACTACAGTCTCAATATAGAAGATAGGAAAAGAGCCAGAGGGAAGTTACACTTTTTCTATTAGAAATGGTAATTGTGTTACAGATAATTTTTTTCTGAAGTTCATGCAGGAAGTCTGTAGCCCAGGTAGAATTTGAACCTTCCCACACTGGCACTGCAAAGTTATGTGACCAGCTCTCATGATGCAGAAGCCACTGTGCTGTCATGTGACAGTCACTTAACACAGAAGACGATGGCTTTCAAGTTCCTTAAGTAAAACCTAAATCACTACGTCAATCTTTACAATTCAATCAGGGAATCTGGAATAAAAAGAGGAAAAATCTGAAGGAAAGGGAAATTACATTCTTTCAGAAAGTGACAGACACCACCTGTACAGAATCTGAAGCTAGATCTTCTAACAGCCAATCAAATGTGATAAGCACAAAATTGCCTCATTTTCAGATGATAAAAATTAAAGAGTTATTACTCTCTTGATACAAAAAACGGTTCTGGGTTGATTTTTTTTTTTAATACTGGTGGGTCTAAGTTAAAAGGTCTTAATGATATTACTGAATCAAGCCTGTAATATGCTGATTTAAACATAATTGAAGGCAGAAAGTTTCACTTTGAGTGGATCAAAAAAAGATAAATTTTTTAAACATGGAAGCTGTCAGAAATGTTATTTTTTGTATAAATGAATCCAATATGAAACACAATAACATGGAACAGGTACAGTCATTCAAAAATAACTTTACTGAAATATTTGGAAATATTGTTAAGCATAAAAGAGCACTGCACATTGCTAAATAGTAATGCAGTCAGTATAGGGAGAAAAGTTTCACACTATCCCATTTTTACCTGTTCCAAATAATGCAATGACACGTTGATATATTTGGCTTCTGTCAGTAAGTGACCTCCTGCCCCAGTCTTTGCAACACGTTCTGATCCAGCGAGGTCTACCAGGTGCAATTTGGAGCGTCGAATAGTTGCAGATCCGGGTTCTTTGCTGGAGATGTGAATAGTGAAAATGCAGTGAGATCGGGTTGAAGCTTCATTCATTGGTGTCTACAATGAAAAGTAAGGAAGAATACTCAATGTTCATTAAATAAAAGCATTTACCTTTTTATAGCTTAAAAAATCTGGAAATTGACATCACCTATTCCTTTTCTTTAATGCCTGCACACACTACATATTAGCAGAACCCAAAAAGGTTTTACTTGGCACTCACATTCTGGCTGATTACTTGGATAAATTTAATTTTGGCAAATTGTACTGCAAGCAAGCAAGCAACTATCCTTGTTTCAAGATCCTTGAACAGTGATGCACACAAGTAAAGCAGCTGGCTTTACTATGCTGATAAATAGTGCTAGAAAAGGGCACCTTGATCAGAGGGAAATGTCTTCATTCCTGATCTCCAAGAGTTTATTAATTTCCCCATTGGTAAGCCCTCCTGTAGGTTGCTTGTTTTTCTAGAAAGCTGCCAGTGTAACTAAGACTAGAACTTTCTGTAAGGCTTTAGACTTTCACAGTTTCATTACTTTTATGAAAAAAAAGAAAATAACTTGGCAAAAACAGCAACAGGATTTTACATGGCACAACGGAGTTTTTGTAACAGGTTTGGCTTTAAATATATTTATTTGAAATAGCTACTGCCATCCTTTGGTAACTAGACACATGAAAATTCTTGGTCAATTTTTAGAGATACTTAGCTCTGGTATGACTTTAGTGGTGTTCCAAATTTAATTGACACAGAAAAATTTAAACAGTTCTCAGATATTTAATTTTAGATTTCAGGTGACTATATGCCATCACACATGCACCTTTGTTTACCTGACATATAAAAATTCTTTAAGCATCTAAAGCCTCTTTCATTTAGGTATATCAAGCTGTTGTTGGAAACTTAAAACTAAAATAATTTCTTATTATACAAATTTTATAAATGGCTAAATCTTTAGAAGATATATCAAGATGAAAGGCATACCATACAAAAAGTAGTTTTATTTAAAACCATTCAAAATATGTTATCTGGGCAGAAATACTTCGCTCGCATAAAAATAAGCTTGTGAAATAAAAAAATAAATGATATTGATTTAGCAACTAAATTATACATATTTACAGCTGCTTAAAATTTAAATTAAAAAATGTGGTCAATTTAATCTTTTGTCTATACTTTAGCACTCTGTTATTCTAGAGTAATTATTTATGCAGGCATAACCTGTGATTCATACTAGATATACCAACATATTAATTTTTTTCTCCATAGTCTGCTTTGGCATGAAACATTTTAGAAGTTAGAACAGACTGCCCATTTCAGGTGTTTAAGGTGTTGTCTTGTTAATCCAGAAAGGAGGGCTCTCAACAGAAAGACTGAAAGCTGAATATTCCTTTACCAGTAATAAAATGAACAGCTATACCTCCTTATGTCCTGGTTGAATTGTCTCCCTTTCAACTTCCCAATATTTTTTTCCAGCACAACTGAACTATTTTGGGAACTGATCCAGCTCAAAAAAAAAGTAAAAAAACCCAAAAAACAATTCTGCAAGCCATAAATATTTAAACTGGATTAGTTTCCCAATGCAGTCACAATGCAGCTTTAGAAAGCCATTCTGCTGGAATAATTGAAAATGGCAGCAATGTGAACAAGTAGGTGGTGTGTAGGACATTCTGTAATGAAATTAGAGCCTTAGCACCATTTTATTTTGGGCTGCTTTACCTAATAAAGCTAAGCTCAGAGGGACAGTGAGGACAGTTTTGATCATCTAGTTTATACAGATGAGGAATTTTGGAACAATATAGGCAAGCCATTGGCTCTGCTCAACTGCCTAGTTTCTAAGGATTTTGCAATCCTGTGAAATGCACATCAGAGCATGGGACTGCAGTCACATGCTAAGCTGTCTTCACAGGCCAAGTTTACCAAATGAGGGGGTAGTGACTTGTAACATGGGAATGAAAACAGGCACGGGGAAAGGTATAAGTATCTTTAGCTTTTACAAGTGAGAAAATACTCCCAGTCATATTTAAAATGCATTTATATTAAGGAAAAATTACATGCTATATAAATGTACTTTATTCAGTAATTCTGACTCCATAAGTAATCAGACCCAGCTTCACTTATTTTACCAAGAGAGCTATGATTTTACTACTCACAGCTCTGTCAAAGAAAACTGGGCATTTTATTTTACCCTCTCAAAATCCCCAACAAAATTAATATTTAAGGACATTTTCCTCAATGGAACTGATATTTGAGGACATTTTGCATTACAGTCATGGCATCAGTCACGTTACACTAAGCCTAAGCCAGATGGAATGTCAGTAGAGGTCTAGCTATGGAAGCACATAGCAAAAGTTGCTATGAAAGAAATAGAAGATATCAGTATACTTCAGAATAAAGATTCTTAAGCAAATTCAAGATTGACTATGCAGCAAACCATCATGAATTTAAAAACAGGCTTTTAGTTTAACCTGTTTAACCTCAACAGAGCCAAAAAAAAAGCCTTAAAGCTTATAAGAAAATAATATCAGGACTCTGAGTTCCAAAAGTTCAGGGCAATACTTGGCCTATTTGTTTTTACTGACTATAGCGATGCACTAGCCACAACTTGTTTTTCTGCATTTCAAGCAGGTCCTGCTGGACTGGTCATTAGAAATTCCGTTGGTTTTCTCTCCACAACTTCTTTCTTCATGTAAAATGAGCAAAGCTGATTTGGAAGTAATTGGCTGCAATCCTAACTGCTATTTTAACAAATTCCTTCAGAGTAGAACCATGCTTTAATCAATACACCAATACTCCTTTTTACAAAATGATTCTATCTCCACTTTGCAGATCCCATACATGGAAAGCTCTATTAGAATTCTTGAAGGAAGTGTAAGGCAATAAAAAATTAAACTGTTAAATAAGACATGATCGTGAAATGTTAATTGCTGTCATAATCCCCCACACTTTGCTACTTTTACCACACAAGTAGACACAAAGCACACAGTAACAGAAAGTACTTGTTAGCATCTTCAGTTAATAAATGAGATTATTTTTTTCTTCTTAGTTTTTTTTCTTTTTCTTTTTTTTTGTTCTTTGTTCTTTCTGTATTACAGATGCAACATCTGAGTATCACCATTCAGCTGTTCAGAAAGTTTACAAACTGAAAACAAACAAACTAGATTTTCTGGACACTCGTTCATAGACTACTAAAAGGTTTCTTCAGTTGCTTTCAGAGTTCATTTTGGCTTTGGGAGCAGTATTCAAACCATATGTATATGAAATCATCCTCACACTAATCTGATGTGATGAAGAAAAAAAAGAGAGGAGTGGTCTGGCTCTCAGCAGATGGTTGCTATTGGGAAGGTTATATATAGAAAAACTGATGAACTGCAGTTTCTCACAAAGAAATATTTTTTTCCAGGAATTCTGTGGCATCATAAACCACATAAGCAGACTTCAGATGCTTCATGATATCACACGAACACTACAAAGGAATTAATGCCAGGTCATCTGCTGCTGCCCATTTGTGGCATGGTAAAAGAGGAATTTAATAATCTTTCAAGGTCATGTTTTGGTAAAGTATCACTGTTTTTTTGATGTTGGAAAATATATAAAAGGGACCATACAACCCAGTCTCCTTTGTTTCCAGGATGAGGACATACTTGCTTTTGCTGAAATTAAATAAACTGTATACAAGCTTTGTGACTTAAATCATTACATCTGTTCACACAATGGTTGCAAGAAGGTGGTTTCTACTTAAATGAGAACATGCAGCACAGCCATATTTAAAGAAACGTCTGAATCAGATGCTTCTTGCAAGGAATACAAGCTCCTGAAAGGTCCAAAGACTTGCCTAAGTTATCCATCTTAACCTAATCATTACCTATCTTAGAGCAACAAAACACCGCATGAGTTCCTCCACTATGCTATACTGAAGACTATGTAAATTGAAGAACAGGAAGCTCCTGCCTTTATATCAGGTAGATGACTTGGACCTTAACAGATTTTAGTTTCCTTTCTGATTAATATGATACAAGTGAAGAGGCTCTTCAAGTGTGTATAAGTACACCTGACACACTTGAAATTGCAAATGTATATGAAAAGATAAAGATCAGAATAGATGCAATCTGACACTTCCTTTATTTCTAAAAGCATCACTTTATCTTTCTATATTTACTCCAAGTAAAGGTTCACAGCCAGACCATGGTAACTGAGGCAACTTTTCAAGTAATTAATATAATTAAACATTCACATTATACAGTGCCTTTTATCCACATAAATCCCAAAGCACTTTAAGGACTACTCAAAGTAGTATGTATGACCAGAGATTGTTTTAACACCCACAGAAATGAAAGCACCTGTGCTGAAATGATGATGCCATTTGGTGCTAATGATGCTATAGAATAGGTTTGTCAGAGTGGAAAAAAATTAACAATTGAACCTAGAAAAGCAGGAACTTGTAATTCATTCTGGAATGTAGTTCTAATGTGGTTTACATGCCTTCTTGGCAAAAGTGTCATTTAATCTAATGTGTTCACACCATCAAATCCTATTTTTCATATTTAATCCAAGAAAAATCCCATTCAAACACTACCAGTGGCTTTCTAAGTATATTCAAGAGAATACTAATGGAGAATAAAAACAAATACAAAGGGAATTAGTCCAATTCAGAGGTCACAGGTCAGTCCCCACAACTATCTTTAAATGTTTCATTCTTTCTTGAAGTAAACACATGTAAACATTTGCAAAAGCCTACATGTATACTTCAAACATTTTAAATGATTCAACAAATACTGTGTAGTATGCACCGTTTTCAAAATTTAAACAATGGACTATTGTAGGTATAAAATCATGCACTAAAACACTTACTTCATTGTTAAAATGAAGTAATTTTTCATTAGAGGAAAAACAATGCTAAATGTACATGCACCTGTATTGTTAAGAGGTACCAATCTCACAAAGATTTTACAGTTTTGAAATTGATGCATGTCCTTGGGAAGCTATTGGATCTACCTTACTTTGGTATTTTTAGAGAAATAGTAAAAAAGTACTAAGCATTCTCTAGATCACAGAGGTTCAGGCATATTATTTCAAAGGACAGGGGTCACACGAGATTCCTATCACAAGAATTTATAAAAGACCACTTCAGCTGAAGAAGTATTAGTAGTGTATCTGTCAAAATAAAATAGTTTGGGAACACTTTCTAAATAGCCACCTATTTATAAACATGAGCTTTTAGATACTGCTGCTACAACTTGTGTCATATGTGCATATTAAATTTTGGAATCTCTTGTTTGTGTGTGTTTGAGATACCTATAGCATAAAGTTGGCTTAGAAAAATAAAATATTAAAAATAAATAATTTTTTAAAATAACCTGTTGCTGAGATTCTTCTTCTTTCAAATGTAACAAGAAACTGTGTTTTATGGTAAAAACAAATGAACAAAAATATAGCTGCCAATAAAAGAACAACTTCTTTGGGTTTGTTCTCTACACATTTCTCCCTGGAAAAACATAGAGACAAAACCTTCTTATTTGATTTTTTACTTTACAAAGTGCTCATGCACAGATGTCTCCCATCTTACCACTTTGGCAAGTTGTACTTGTCAAAAGTAGAGCAAGGATTGGTCCTATACTGACCTATAAACCAATACTCCACAAAGTAGGTTAGCTTCCTCTTTTTTTCATTCTCATGAGCTATATAGTTATACATGGGAAAGAAGTATTCAGTTTTAAACATTCCCTGATATTTAATGAATGAATGAATATAGCTTTTAGAATATTTTTAATATGATGACTTTACTTATGTTTATACATCTTGGATCTTTTAAAGTTTACTCAAAAGAGGTCTTAATAATTTTTGAGATCAAGAAGTGTTATCATAATTCAATTAAGGTTTAGAAATACGGATCTCTGTAGAAGAAGTTATGGTTGATGTTATTAGTTCATTTTCCTAGATATCTACATTAATCCCTCGTTTCTGCAAACACTATTTTCTCATTCTGTTAAGTCATCATATAAAACACCATAGTCACCTAAAGCCAAAAACGCTTAATGATAATGGGTGATAAATTCTGTAACACCTAAGAGAAAGTTCAGTAAGCTCGCTGAACTGTACTGCAACATACCTGCTGTGATTGCAAAGGAACAATGTCTGAGATATCAAAAAAACCCAACAACTTTTACAATGAAATCCACCTCATTCGAAGTTTTACCAATCATAGTAGCATTTAGATTAAGCAAAGTAAATATTGCTGCAATTTTCAAGCAGGTGCCCTGGCAGCCAGGAGGGACAACTGTGTCCTGGGGTGCATGAAGCAGAGAATTGCCAGCTGGCCAATGGAGGTGACTGTCCCACTCTACTCTGCACTGGTGCAGCCTCACCTTGAATACTGTATGCAATTTTGGGCACCATAATATAAAAAAGACATCTAGCTATTGGAGAGAGTCCAAAGGAGAGACACAAGGATGGTGAAGGGTCTGGACTTATGAGGAGTGGCTAAGGTCACTTGGATTGTTCAGCTTGGAGAAGAGGAGGCTGAGGGGTGACCTCATCGCAGTCTGTGGCTTCCTCATGAGGGGAAGAGATGGGGACGGTATTGATGTCTTCACTCCTGTAACCAATGACAGGACTCAGGGAAATGGTAGGACGCTGAATCAAGAGAGGTTTAGCTTAGATATCAGGAAAAGGTTTTTCACCCAGAGGGTGGTTGAGCACTGGAACAAGCTCCCCAGGGAAGTGGTCACAGCACCAAGCCTGCCTGAGTTCAAGAAGTGTTTGGATGATGCTCTCAGGCACATGGTGTGATTCTTGGGGTGCCCTCCACAGGGACAGGAGTTGGTCCTGATGATCCTGGTGGGTCCCTTCCAACTCAGCATATTCTGTGATTCTATGATTCTAAGTATTCTCTGTATTTTTTTAAAGTATTCTTCAATTTAAAAAAAAACAAACCCAAACCAATAACTTTATACTATTCATTCAACAAATAGCTCTTGCGGTGGCAAAAGCAGCAGAAATGACAATGGCACAGTGTCTCCTAACCCAAGCCACTCAGATTAGTGAATTCTCTGCTGTTTCATTCTCATGTTTTCTAGCATGCCCAAAATAAAACTACCAAGTTGTAGATTAAGAAATAAACTAAAGGACATTTTTATTTACACAAGAAAGTTAAATTATGGAATATTTGTGTTCACACAAGATTTTTTATAAACATTTACTAAGGTCAAAAAAGCATCTAGGCAAATTCATGTAAAGGAAAAATATAACAGAAGTTATTAGCTAAAAATAGTCTGAAATACAAACCAATTAAGATTAGGAAATATATATATTAATAATTATTTACTTGGTGTATTTTTTACTCATCTCTATGTATTTGCTATTGGCCACTGTTCAAAACAGGAAACTGAAGTAGACATGTCTTTGGTCTGACCTACTAAGAATTATTTTAGTTTTACTGAGCATTACTTCATCTTGACATTTAATGACTTATTATCTTCATTAGTTCTGTTATTTGTTCATGACTTTCAGCATTTGGGATATATTTTCTCTTTAGGCAACATTTTCCAAATATGTAATACTGTTGCCCTTTGCAATTGCTGATTTATGACACCATTTAAATATCATGTCTCATTTTTGTACACAGCTCCTCTAAAACTGATCAGAGATTTCCTAAAGATCTTTCTTCATGCAATGAACTTTATTTTTCTGTTTTTATTATGAACTACCATTACAGCTTTTCAGGCTTTTGAACTCAGTGTCATCTTTTTGTCTCTTTTATTACACTTTTCCAGTTCATCTCCTCTAAATTGTATGGTTTTCCTTTTCAATCTCTTTAAAGGGTTCCTTGCCTCAACATTCTTATTAACAGCCCTTAAGTACAGCTTGATTATCTCTTGCCTTTACATTTTTGTGCCTCTCAAAATGTCATTGCTGCAACAGTGTCCCTTGAGAAACAGAGAACAAATCGGTTTTTTTGCCTGTTCATATTTTGCAATCAAATCCTTCTTTCCCTGTTCCCAGGTGTACATAGTCATCTAGGAGGAACAGAAAGCTACCTGACTATTTAATACACTTCAAATGTCTTTCTCTTAATGGATTTATTACATATCTTCTTCATCAGAGAGAGGAAGAAAACTCACAGATTTCTAAAATATAATTAGCTGTGTTGTGGTAAAGACACACTGTCAGTGCTCACATTATACAATACACTTTTTATGTTTACATTCCATTTCCAAATATGAAGATAAGGGAAAGAAAAAAAACCCACAGATTTTCATAGCTAGATATGGAAACAATTTAATGTGAGTTTTCCAGAATCAGTAAAAACACTCTTGTCTTAGCATACTGGCAAATATTTACTTGAATGTGCTTCACATTGCCATTTCTTTTTTTATATATAACACCAACTGTCTATGCAATAAGAAGAAAAAAGAGAGGACTGCTGACTCTTACTGTAACTACTTTAAAGGTAACTTAGTACTTCTGTCTGATTGTTTGACAGTGCTCTGTAAGGCCATGTTTTCTAACCTTTAAATGTGTACATATGTTGATACATGTCACATTCAAAAGTCAGTCTATGGTTTACGAAAAAAATTCCTTTCTTACTTCTTTTAATTGCAGTAAGTTATGAAATCAACAACCACCAGTCAGGTTTAGTAAGGAAAAACAGAAAGCTCTTTACAGAGTGAAAGCTATAATCAGAGAAATGCTTGTTTAATTTCACTGTGGAAATATACTCTGAAAGAAGATACATACTCATTTATCTCCAAACTTATTAGCTTCCAAACTGTACATCTTATGTGGAGAAATTCATCACCATTTTAGCTCTGGTAGTGTTAAGAAAGACACGTAGCAGCAATTCTAACCTCAGCAATCATTCTGTTGGTGTCTCCCAAGAAGAGCAAGTTTAAGGCTTCCTCCTCATTAGTGGCTCGCTGAAGAGACAAGTTTTTCAGATGAATGTTCTGATCTGCGTCTTCCATTATTGTCACTTTTCTACATGAAAAAAACCCACAAAACAAAACAAAGAGAACACCAGAATTGTTGTAAGGCGATCTTTGTTCCATAGTTTCATTTCAATTGTGCCTAAATATGACATCTAAAACCCCAAACCAATCATAATAAAATAACTTAAAATATTAAGAGTAAACAATGCAAGTCACCTCCTTTCTACTCCTTTATTATAAACTCCCACATAGAAAAGGAATATATACAATCTAAAACTATCAAATAAACCTTTGGGATTTTTTTATATGATGTAATAAAATCTTTAGAGCAAGAGGTTAGAGGAATCATTACAAACAAATAACAAGTAGAGGTTTGTTTGCCATTGCCACAACTATTAAAGCACAAATGATACACAAAGCATACCATAACCTTGATAAACAGACAAATATGGAATATTTCAGAACCAACACATCTGTAGTCAATGTGATTTTAATAACGTTGCATTTGTCAAAATTATTTCTCTTTTCATTCTTCTCAAATGGCAATAACTACAAGTGTAAATTACTCCTTTCTTTAATTAAAGGCAAGGAAACAAGAATATTGTCATTTATTTGGACTGAAGTTAGAAATGCTCTTAGTTGTACTACTTTAAGGCGTAAAGTTTGCAGAAAGGATGTTAGATGGAACTAGCAAGGATATTAAAGCCCCAGGAGAGCTACTCTTCTATAAATTGTCCTTTTACATAAGAAGTTTTTTTGATCAGGTTACTGACAGTTAAGCTTTATTGGCTTTACTAAGTAGCCATCTCCTCAGTTAGGACTTTCTCTAGCATGCAACTATTAAAAAAAAAACTATTAAAGACTATTAAAAGTGAAGTACACTAATGCTGAGGACGAACGACATGTCCTTTGGGGTGATTAACATGTTCTGAGACAACTTACCATAAGCAAATTAGAATTTTTTTTGAAGTTAGAAGGTTTAAAAACCCCCAAAACATTATTTTTCCCCCCCTGTTACTATAGACTACATATATATGTATACTTGTACATATATGTGTGTGCGTATTATCTATTTTATCCATATTCTTCGATGTTAACCACAAGAGGGAGTATGGGGCTTGAGTTTTTGACTCCAGATCTTGCATGGTAATTACTCCAAGCTGCTTCAAAAACACACAGGTTAAGGTTTGTTCTGCTTTTCTTTTCTTATTTTCTTTCTTCCAAATCTGACAAATCAAATTGAGCAGCATTCCACAGTATTACTCGTAAGTATTAGAGAAGTATTTCACTCTCTGATGCTTAAAACACTGGAATGGATATACAGAAGTAATTTGAACATATATACCCTCACTATTTTCAAGAAGAAAAGTACATGTAAAATTACACACAATGCTTCTTTAATAGTCATAACAACTGTTTTTTCAAGTATGCCTTCCACTTACAGCCTTATTTTTGTGTGGTAGTGAAAGACAGCATGCGCATAGTGACAAAACACTGCTTCCCCCATTGAGGGCACAAACCCAAAAGCATAATTCTGCTGTTGGATAACAGTGTTTTGACAATGTCAAGTTGTATTCTGTCGGCAATTCCATCTGTGCATGCATCACACACTAAAGCCCCGAGTGGATCTGATTACAGCATGATGCTTTGACTAATTGTAGTATTTTGAAATTGCATGTTAAGCATCATCTTTTATAGTTTAGGAAACCAATCTTGTTTTACCATGCACAGTTGGCATGGTATTTAAAATTTTAAGTATCTTTTCAGATTATACTTTGAGCAGTGGTTATAAATATTTTCCAGACAAGAAAGATATTAGTTTGGATTAAAAGCTCTGGAGGATTACTATATTAAAAAAGAGACAGTGGCAACATCACAAACCAGTGAGAGCTTCCTATACAGTGGCCTCGCAGTTACTAGGAGGATTTCCAGATGAAAGTCTAAGTTTGCACATTCTGAGAGGCATCTGTCAAAACTTCCTCAGAAGGACATGTTCCAAAATGACAACAAAATTATTTATTTTATACTGGTATAAATTTACTGTATAATATTATTATAGATTTGTACAAAACATTCTCTGTACTAGTCGTATCTTTAAATTTCATTGCCCTAACTTGGATCTTGAAGTGGAAAAGCTCTGCTAGGTTATCGATTATGACTGAAAGAAGGCAGAGACAAAATTTAGTTTTCTTTATAAAAAAAGAATCTTTTCCATTTGGTTTGATGGATGGAATTCATAGATGACTAGGAAACCTGTAGGATGGGATCAGCCTTTTAAATATTGTTATTAACTCAGGCCCTTTCCTGCATCAGCTGAGCTGCCATCAATGCAATAGAGCCTTAGACATTGAATGTTTCCATTTATGAAAGTCGTCTTAATGACAAACAACGAAGTTAAAGCTTCCTTTGATTAACTAATACCAACTCAATAATTTTTGTAATATAAATAAAAACAACTTAAATGATTTTGGAAAGCAAATGGAGATTTTAAAAATCAAGTTGCCTGTGATTATATGTCTCTAAGGCTTAGAACTGAAGACATCTAAAATAATCTCAGGAACTTTATGAACACTTAAATTTTAATTGTAATTATTTAAGCAAATCATACATGAGGATACATATCTTCTATGACAATGCATTAGCAGAATATAATGATACTAGTATCGGTGATGTCCAGTGATAGGACAAGCGGCAATGGGTGCAAGCTGGAACACAGGAGATTCCATGTAAACATTAGAAAAAGCTTCTTCACTGTGAGAGTGACAGAGCACTGGAACAGGCTGCCCAGAGAGGTTGTGGAGTCTCCTTCTCTGGAGACATTCAAAACCTGCCTGGATACATTCCTGTATGAGCTACTCTTGGTGATCCTGCTCTGTCAGGAGGGGTTGGACTAGAAGATCTTTTGAGGTCTCTTCCAGTCCCTAACTCCTAACTAAGTCCATGATTCTGTGATACTTTAGCATGCATATAAAGACAATAACAAATTTAGGAAAAAGATAGAACAGAAAAACAGCAAACGTGCATCTTGGAGTGTGTCCAGAAGAACAGAATAAACTAATGGATAATTACAGCTAATCTTTGTGTAAAGTTGCAAAGAGGTTTCATTTTTTAAGAAAGAATGGCCAAGATCTAAATTTTATGCATCATCAAAAAAAAAATATCCTTTAGATGTATAGCTTCCTGAATACCACATCAGAGTGAGCACTGCTTCCAGAGGCAAGGTAACAAAGTTATTCAGGCACCAAAACAGCTTTCAATAGCACAGAGATTGGATTTTCCACTGAATTATAGACCTAGTGCATAATTTCCTTAGCTTGTGAGACATTACAGAACTATGAGTAAGTATTGGTGCAGGCTATTCTCTTGACACAACATATTGTAACAGGAAATCCTTACTACTGTCTCAAATGAATTCTACATGCAAGACAAGAAAAACGCTGTTTTCTTGTTCTACGTTTTATGGACATAGGAGTGTATTGATACTGACTGAGAGACTGTGGGACATTTAGGGATCAGTGATCCATGTAACATTTAAGAGGTTAAATGTAGGCACAGCCTGTGCTGTGCTGCATGCACAGCGTGGCATTCAGGTCTGTATTGTCCTGCACAGACTCTTTGGCTGCAGGATAAATTCAGCCAGGTCATTGCAATAGAAGAGTCTGTGGGCAGCTCCCTTGTGATCATCACAACACCTACATGGCCCTGCCTCTATCAATAAGTGCTGCAAAAAGTATTAATGAGAGCACGTTTTAGAAATGGAGCTTTTTACTTCTAAGGAAGTTAGAATGACCATAAGAGACAGAGAGAGCTTCTCTCCAAGGACAGGATCTGTGCTGCTCTGCACTGCGTACCATTGGGAAATTCATTCAGGCTCCATCCAATGCCGAATGAACATGTGGTCCCCTGCATCTGATGGGATTTAAGATTTACTTGCCACTTTCTTATTCTGCATTATTAAAGCAGACACTTTACTAAGCCATTTGTTGTTGAGCCTTTCATACTGAGATCTGGTAAGAGCCCTGCACCAGCTCTCTTTCCCCCCCTACCCTGTCATGCAGAGCAAGGAGTTGGAACTGAAACAGTGAGACTGGTTTTTCATGTACAAATAATCATACAAGATCTGTTAGAATTTACAGGCAACTGCAATAATTTCACTCACAAAAAATGTTTGTTAAATAATACACTGATTTTAAATGTAAAGTTGCCTTGAATAGCACAGCAATAATCTTAACTGAGTTAATTTCCTCATCTATGTCTTTAGAAAAGTCACCTTAGAAAAATTTCACTGATTTCTCCCTACTGGTATTCAGGAAACAAATCAAAATAAATGGATGGGAATAAAAAATACATAATGTATGCCAAAATTATTTTGCACATTTAAAGTGTAATTTGTTAGAACTGTAATGAGCAGAACATAATCTTTGAAGGAATTATTCAGAATAGTTGTCACCTCATTCCCCATGAAAAAAGAGGAAAGCTTAAGTTTACAAATCTTAAGATTCTCCTAATCTTTCACATTTAGTAGTAACACACCAAACACTTTGTTTTGAAAGGATGCGTTTCACATGAAAGAGTGAGCTATTATTATTAGACTTAGAAATTTTAAAATACTGGTAGTTCTCAGAACACTGAAAATTTAGTTCTGAAGATCTGTGGATGGTGGCCAGGGGTTATGTCAGCCCTTCCCCTTTTCAATGGCTGAACCAAATATGTAATCTGTTGTGGGAAACAGTTCAGCCACTGAAAGGGGGAAGGGCTGACATTAACACTGCTGAGCCTGGAGATGGGAGATAGGTGCATTTGTATTAAAAAAAAAACAGACAGTAAAATATATTTCCTATATATTGAAAATTATTCCTTTAGATTATTTCAAGTTTTGTTTTCTTTTGTTTTGCTTGTTTTTCTTCTTCTCTTTTGATAAGCAGCACAGGAATTAGCATATTATTTGGTTTAGAATATAAACTAATTTGAGGTAATTAACCAATATTAATTTACAGATTAAAAAAATATATATATTTACCCTGACCCCATGGAACCTAACAGTTATGGACATAACTAATATATACTGATATAGGTATCATTGTTGACATTTGAAATTAATTGGCTTTTAGCTTAAAGTGTCTTCCTTCTTCTTCTTAAATAAACTTCATATGTCTGGATTACAAACTGTTTATGTTTGGTTTGTTGGGGGTTTTTTGGGTTGGTTTTTTTTTTGGTTGGTTGTTTTTTTAAGTCAGCCAACGTGATACTAAATCTTATACATTTCCCTACCAAAGAGAACTTTAAAGAATCTACATAAAAATGGGGAATCACTTGTGTTGGCTGGCAGTCTAGTTTACATTTTCCCCGGCACATATCACTCCTGATTAATGGTTGTCTGAGCTCTTTGTGAAGTAGCTCCTCAACTACTGCTCTTTAAAGACTGTCATCTTGAAGTAAAACGCCATTAATTTTAGTTTGCCTTTACATGCAAGAGTGTCACCTGCTGTAGTTTGGACAGGTAATGCAGTAACTTACCAGCTGTCCTGACTTAATCTATGACTAATTGTTCTATAGCCTCAGTCTTTATTTTTGTGTTATTGTCTAGTGCCAAGAAAATGCTTAGTTCTTAGTAAAGAATATGAGTTAATAAATAAATAATATCTTAATGAATTAAACTAATTAGGAAGACTTTGCACTGATAGACTATAACTACATTAAATTGATTTGATTCAGTATAATGGAGCTATAAATTACACATAGACTGTAGATAGAACCTGCTAGAGGTTGCACAACCTCAGAACACATGAAGAGCTTCAGTCAAATTTTGCAAATTTGAACAGTCCTGCAAATCTTTTATAAAAACAAGAGATGGCAGTAAGAATTCAAATAGCCTTGTACCAGCTATATTTTATAACAGTAGTTCTTCAATCTTCAAATGTCTTTGCATCTGCATGTGCTCTGTTTCAGCTACAGTGTCACATCATTAAGATAATCAGTTCTGCATAAGCAAAACAAGTTAAAATTGTAAACTAAGACATAATGCATATGAAACATTAAGGTATATCAAATAATATTTTATATGGGCTAACGTGTAATATCGTTACAAGTAAATACTATGATAACTGTGTTTTTCCTGTGAAAATAAAAGTTCAGTAGGTTTCCAAAATCAAATTTAGTTGATATATAAGTATTTGTACCTCTTAGAAACATGATACATATTTATATATACATTTATAAACAAATGGTAACTAAATATGCATACATAAATAATTATGTAATTTTCTATGTGAATCTATATACATATACATATAGGTAGACATATATACATGTCCTGCATTCACATACATGTCAGTAATTATTTCCAGAAAATTAGTGATTTTTTTGTGAGAGCCTCTTCCCTTCTCATCTGGCAGACTCTAAAGAAAAGCTTTAGCAGTATTAAGATGAAAATTTAATAGCCTAGAGAATATGTTCACAAGGGGTCAATACTAGGCCCAGTCTTACTCAACATCTTCATCAATGACCTGGATGAGGGGACAGAGTGTATCCTCAGCAAGTTTGCTGATGATACAAAGCTGAGAGGATTGGTTGATACACCTGAAGGCTGTGTGGCCACTCAGCGAGATCTAGACAGACTGGAGTGCTGGGCAAAGATGCATTTAATGAGGTTCAATGAGAGTACGTGTAGAGTCCTGCACCCGGGAAGAAAAAACACCATGCACCAGTAGAGATTAGGAATTGACCTGCTAGAAAGCAGCCCCATGGAGAAGGACCTTGGGGTCCTGGTAGACAACAGTTATCCATGGGACAGCAGTGTGCCCTTTTGGCCAAGAGAGCCAACAGTATTTTAGGATGTATTAAGAAGAGTGTGGCAAGGTCAAGTACATATATATATATGTATATAAATATATATATATAAGGTTCTCCTCCACCTCTACTCTGCCCTGGTGAGACCCCACCTGGAGTATCATGTCCAGTTCCGGGCTGCCCAGTTCAAGAGGGATAGGGATATGCTGGGAAGAGTCCAACGGAGAGCTACGAGGATGAGTAAGGGACTGGAACACCTGTCTCATGAGGAATGGCTAAGAGACCTGGGGCTGTTTAGTCTAGAGAAGACTAGACAAAGAGGGGACCTTATTAATGTCTATAAATATCTGAAGGGTGGATGTCAAGAATGGGTCAGTGTCTTTTCAGTTGTGCCCTGTGACAGGACGAGGTGAAATGGCACCAAGCTACAACACAGGAAATTCCACCTCAATATGAGGAAAACCTTCTTTACTGTGATGGTGATGGAGCACTGGAACAGGCTGTCCAGAGAGGCTGTGGAGTCTCCTTCTCAGGAGACTTTCAAGACTATCTGGATGCGTTCCT
>NW_009952106.1:61581-92052 GCF_000747805.2 Chaetura pelagica | reverse complement strand
ATATATATATATAAGGTTCTCCTCCACCTCTACTCTGCCCTGGTGAGACCACACCTGGAGTATCATGTCCAGTTCTGGGCTGCCCAGTTCAAGAGGGATAGGGATATGCTGGGAAGAGTCCAACGGAGAGCTACGAGGATGAGTAAGGGACTGGAACACCTGTCTCATGAGGAATGGCTAAGAGACCTGGGGCTGTTTAGTCTAGAGAAGACTAGACAAAGAGGGGACCTTATTAATGTCTATAAATATCTGAAGGGTGGATGTCAAGAATGGGTCAGTGTCTTTTCAGTTGTGCCCTGTGACAGGACGAGGTGAAATGGCACCAAGCTACAACACAGGAAATTCCACCTCAATATGAGGAAAACCTTCTTTACTGTGATGGTGATGGAGCACTGGAACAGGCTGTCCAGAGAGGCTGTGGAGTCTCCTTCTCAGGAGACTTTCAAGACTATCTGGATGCGTTCCTCTGTGATCTGCCCTAGGTGTTCCTGCTGCAGCAGGGCGGTTGGACTCAATGATCTTCAGAGGTCCCTTCCAACCCCTATGATTCTATGATTCTATGATATGCAAAGGATGGCTACACACAAAACACAAACTTCAGGATCTGGGCTTCCATATCTAATCATGCAGTGATTAGATGCAATGGGCAACTGTCTAAAAACTATTGTTATTCACTTTGCTTTAAACATTAAATACAATGTTAATGTCTCATTTTTAAAGTACAATCAAGAAGTGTCTGTTGTATGCTTTTCATAACTTCTACTACATGAATGCCATCACTCTGTACTTATTCTTCCCACTGAGAACTGACAACGTAAAGTCATTAACACAGAGTTTGCCAGGCAGAAGTATATCTCTTTGTTTTGAATTGCATCCCCTCTCTTTTGCAGAAGTTTGAATAACAATATTGTTCCAAATCAATCTGCATACTTTATGAGGCTAATTAATCTTTTGTTTACTCTTTGAAAATGAGACCTTTCTTTAACACTTTCCTTGTCCACCTTACTTACTTGGGAGAGTATCAGCAGTCTTAAAAAGTCTTAAGCACATAAAATTCTTAGAAACATGAAATGTATATTAGGTAATAAACAGTTGATACATTTTAAAATATGTGACTGCTATTTACTTTATGTGTAGTTACTACTTTGTCATTTTTAAAAATAAACCAAGTAACTAAAGCATGGTTAATTGTGCAACTACGCTGTCCTGCAATTTGTACTCCCTTTTTAGCTCAATGTCACTATATATATTTTTAACTTTTGAATCTGTAAATTATTATCATCAAAATTAAGCAAAAAATACTTTATTAATTAAGTATTTTTACACACTCCAGAGGTTCACAGGTAATTAGGATTACCAAAATGTGTTTCATCCCTAATTCACAATCAAATTATCTGATAACTTTTGCTGCTTAAAAATAGACTTATACCTAATAAGGAGCTATTCTTTAGCTTAATTGAATTATCATACACAAACAAATTTCAAGATTATAAAATTCTCAATTATTAGTAAACATTTAGAATCTAGTCTTAAAAAGCGACATATTTTCCAGTGCATATGACCCTCAAGTAACTGTTTCAAATAAAGCTGCAATCAAATTCAATTTAGATCAATTGAATACATTAAATTTATTTAAATGCATAAATGGAATGAGTTCAAATAATATATTATATCAATTATTGTTTATATATTAATTATATTAATATATTATATTAATATGTTAATTATATATTAATTAATTACATTAATAATTGAATAACTTGTAATAGTTTCAGAGCATTAACTTTAATAACGTGAATAAAACTGTAAATATCATACTATTTTTTACACACAACTGCAAAAAACCTGCACCTGTAAAAATGGGCACAAAAATGAAATCATTAGCCAAATCAGTCTCTCATTCAACATTTCTATTTGCATAGTACAGGAAGCAGATAATAAAATAAATTAAATTCCTAAACTTTATAATGAAAGACATCAATAAATACATACAGTCTTTATAGCATCAATGAGCCACAAGTGATAAAATTTAGTTCAGTTTTACAGATACAGAAAGTGAAGCAACAAGACCAGCTTACAGCCCAGTCTTACTCTGTTGCTTTTGTTACCTCAGGAGTAGCTTGTTTTATAAAGACAAGCCTAGAAAGTTTTCTGTAGAGAAGCATCCTAGATACCACATATTATGTAGAAAACTAAAGCTTTTACCATAACCTGGAAGATTTTTATTTTTTATTTTTAATAGAATAGGTTTCATATGTTAATAATATAATTAGCTATTTGGATATACACTTCTATTGATTTTCTGTGCTCATTCTCTATTGGCAGTTCTCAGTACATTTCCTGCTCTTTATCAGCAGTGATTTACTTGCTATTTACATGTTTCAGTCACCATCATATTAAGTGAGAAAGTTTATGGTTCCCAGTATTATTTCAGGGCATTTGCAAATCCAAGCATTCAACAACTTACTTATTTACACACATTCACTCTTTGCTAAGTTATTTTAATAATAACACAGACTATAAACTATGTTTTCAGAAGGACCTTATAAACTAGGGGTTTCATTTCCCATAAATCATAAGATGTTTAAAACTTGACCAGGCTTATATGTTCATGACATGCAAACCTTTATTTACTACCCTTCTCCAAGTGTTAGCAGGTGCCAGCAACTCAGCAATGAAAACTATAGTAACAATCATCCATTCTGTGTCCTTTGGAGTGCCCTGTGGCCTTTTTTATCTGTTATTTACCTTATTTCATAATTGATTACTCTGCAAAAAATAATTATAATTTCAGGAAGAGGTCCAAGTAGAAGCAGGGAGTTCTACTGTTCCAAGGAAATACTTCCTGTTAAATATGTATATGTCACACACACATTCGTGCATATCATATAAAGAGACAGGTTGCCATGAGAAAAAACAAGAATGCCTTCTCTTTTGTTCCCTGTGGCCACAGCAGATCTATTCTGCATAATACCAATATACCTTTTTAAATCTTTGACCTTCAGTTGGAATCATAGAATTTATTTGGTTGGAAAAGACTTTCAACCTCCAACT
Organism: Chaetura pelagica; assembly: GCF_000747805.2. Lineage (NCBI taxonomy): Eukaryota > Metazoa > Chordata > Aves > Apodiformes > Apodidae > Chaetura > Chaetura pelagica. Next base: position 88,998 of record NW_009952106.1, on the reverse strand, counting down.
GTTAACCTAGCACTGCCAAGTCCACCACTAAACCATGTCCCTAAGCACCACATCTATACATCTTTAAATACGTTCAGGAATGGTGAGTCCACCACTTTGGGGGCCCAAAACTGAACACAGTACTTGAGGTATGGCCTCACCAGTGCCAAGTACAGGAGGACAATCACTTCCCTAGTCCTCCTGGTCATGCTGTTCCTGATAGAAACCAAGACGTTGGCCTTCTTGGCCACCTGGGCACATTGCTGGTTCATGTTCAGCTGGCTGTTGACAAATGCCACCAGGTCTTTTTCTGCCAGGTAGCTTTCCAGCCACTTTTCTCCAAGCCAGTAGTGTTGAATGGGGCTGCTGTAACCCAAGTGCAAGATGTGACACTTGGCCTCGTAGGAACTCATAAAACTGGCTTCAGCCTGTTGAGCCGGCCTGTCCACGCCCTGCTATAGAGCCTTCCTACTCTCAGACAGATCACTCCCACCCAACTCAGTACTGGGCAGATCAACACTCCCAGCCAACTTAGCACATCTATAAACTTACTGAAGGTGTACTTCATCCCCTCCTCCAGGCCATTGATGAAGATATTAAAGAGAACTAGCTCCAATACTGAGGCCTTGGGAACAATGCTTGTGACTGGCCACAAACTGGATTAAACTCCAGTTACTCCGATCTGGTTTCTGTAGCCTCTATACATATCTAGACAGTATTGATAAAATTGAGAAGTATTTTGAGTTAACACTAAGATCAGTAGTGCAGTTTCAAAAATTCCCCAACAATCCAACAGGGCATCTGTAAACTATTGTTGTTGTTGTTGATTCTCAGAAGCTTTGTTACTCACGGTAAATCTTCCAGACTGGAGGCCTTGTCTCTTTGGACCAGCAAATCATAACCACATTCATTGTAGATTTCTAAGTAGGAAACATGAGTTGTATACACTTTACTGCTATCCTGGATAAGATAAGAAAATAAAAGGGAAAAAAAAAAAAAAAAGGAAAAAATAAGAGCTATAAAGAGAAGCCAGAGCCAGACCAGAAAAGACATTTATCACTACATGTTTCATATAGCTCCTTTACTCTGTGTCTTCTTCTTTCTTGGGTATGGCTTACATTTTCAACTCATGATACTTTTATGTCATCTGTTACCACATGCATAAAAGATCAAGAAGAAAAAGGAAAACAAACAAGCAAACAAAAAACCACCAGCAAAACACACACACACACACAAATCCCCAAACCAAAAATCCCTCCAAAACTCCACCATGCTTGTGAGTTTAGTCTGCGGTTTTTTATTGGTTCCCTGTATCTAGAAAAGTCTGCATACACTTAGAATATGGCAGCCTGCTTGCAGAATCATGCAATATGACATTTTTCACTTCTATGACAAAAAAAAAGGATGTCATGATGAAGAGGTAAACGCTCACATTATGGATATAAAGATGATGCTTAAAAAAGCCCCAAGGAACAAACCCACAAATAATAAAAAATCACTTCATTTAGAAGCATCAGTGACAGACTGCTTTCCACTCTCTTTATCATAACATTTAAGCACTGTATATGATGTTGGCTGTCCTTCGTAATCCTTATTTTTTCTGTATAACACATTGCCAAACTGTAACTTAACACAACTGTTTTTTTTCAGACATAATTTTCTTCTGCCCCAAAGCCAAATCCAAACAACACAAACCTCAATATAAAAATTGAAATTGCACTGTCTCACTGCAAGTAAAAGTGTCTTATATTTTGTGTCCCTGAATTTCCTTTCGCCTACTTAGAGTTAAGAGTCAAATGACTCTTCTCCACTACCTCAGCACTTTCCAAAGCACAGCTGTAGAAAAAAATAAATTAAACGAAGGAAAGGTGTGAAAAGAAAGGCAAGTGGAAAGATGAAACACCAAAAGCAGCATAATTAAGTAGAGCTTTTGATCCAAAACCCAGTCTAAAAACAGAAACACAAATGTTTTTATCTTCACAGAAATTACCTGTTGAGAAGGCAGCAAATACACTAATTTTTAATTCTATTTTGGTTTTATTACATAGTAATAACAGAAAACAATGCTGAAGTGTTAACTCTGCACACTGCTGGCAATTGCAAGATCAATCTGTTAACCTTCCACTACAAGTGTCCTCCATGAGGTTGTGTGAGTGCAGCAGAAGGTCTAAAGCAACACGAAAACGTGACATTTTTTAAATTTCCATTCCCACAAGAGCAAGCTTTTGTGCACCTGCAATACACTGTGTACATTTACCAGCCAAAAGCCATACTTTGAAAGATCCAAGATAATTACTTAATATTTGTTAACCCTTACTCTGGCCATAGCATGTTCATGTGACTGAGACATAAATCCTTACGAATAAAAATTGGTACCCTGTATTAGCTGAATGACTGAGTATAAAAATACAATTTAACACTGATGTTAACATCAAATAACATTTACATTTGTTTAATTAAAGAGCTTTGTTAAAATGTGACGATTAATCTTAATTGGGTTATAGGTTTGGTGGAGTAAATGATGAGAAAAACACAGTACAAACAGTAAAATAAAATGAAATTTCTTGTAAACGAAATAAACAGTCATCATTGTGCTTACTCGTGGCACATTCTTTCACTTACTCACTCATTTCACTGCATACAGATATAAAATTGAAAAAAATCTATAATGTTTTGGTTATAACCTAACATACATACACACCCTCCCACATCCTCCTTTGGAAGAAAGTTCTTATACCTGGGACATCAGTCATAATATCATCAGATGGTTAGTGTTGTTTCTCATAGTCTCCTTGTATGTGAAAAAAATTGGATATGCTACTAAAGCTCTCTTTCCCATACGTATGCTGCAGATGAATCAGAAGACTTAAGATCTGGAAGAACTAACTTAAAAGTAACTTCTCTATTCAATGAGAAAGTTTGTTGCTGACATCTTATTTGATTTCCTGAAGCATTTCAGTTGACAATTATCATTAACTTCTTAGAAAAATGAATGAAAGGATATAATAAGCAATATTTCAGGCAAGCTAAATTAGTTTTGGGATTTTAGTAATATGCATTTATTCTGTTTCTATTATTGGTCTTAGATGTTAAGACAGTATGGTGTACTGTCTCAGTACAGTGTAGTATTTTAAATGTCACTATTACCTTCTGTAAAACTGAACTGATGCCAAGTTTTCTGTACATAAAATAAAAAAAAAAAGCTACCAAATTGAGTTCTGAGTATCTTTTCGGGGGGCACAGAAACACAAGACACATAAAATTAAAACACAGTCAGCTTTCTCCCAAATTCTGCCAATTCTCTTCCTGCCAGCATGATATTTCTGTTTGTTTGTTTGTTTGTTTGTTTGGTGTTTTTGCAGGGGTTTTTTTTGCACAAGAGGCTACCTGGCAGGCTTTTTGATTCAATGTAATATTAAAGGACTTTAATGCAACACTATTTACTGCGATACTATCAGAGATCAGTCAACCAACTTGATTAACTTGTAAGTGCAACAATTACGCTTATAAATTCTGCAAGGTTTTTTCTTTTTGTAATCACAAAGCTATTTTGAGACTTTGTACTGTTTGTATTGTTTCCCTCCCTACCTCTGAAAGGCTCAGCTAGAGTTGTTGAAATACATAATTCATTTTTACATCACTGGATTCACCTAAAAACTAATTTTAGAGATCTTTGATTCAGATCAGTTACCACACCGAAGTGATGTTTTGCCCTACAAGCAATATAAAATTCAATATGCAAAGAACAGTTGCTGTCTTTGGCAGGAAAATCTTCCATACAGTATTTAAAGTATGAACAGAACAGTATTAAGAAATAGCTGGGACAGAACTGTAAGATTCAGAAATACTAAAAGATGAGGAAAAAGGAAAGTGACCGAGAAATCATATAACTATTTAAAGTATTTACTACTGCCCAACTTTGTGGTTAAGCCAAATCAGTACTTATATGGGTGTAGTGACTATTTCTCCATGAGAGGTTTCAGGTAAAGCACATGCAAAACTGGTTTTCAGAGAACAGTTTACTTGGTTTGAAAGTGTTTTTCTAGTCACTGTTAACCAGTGCTTAGGTCCTGATACTGTTATAAAAACAGATCAAAGGGTGTTTTCTTTTTTCTTTTTTCTTCATTTTTAAAATGATGCATTAATAAAAGCAGTAACAACAACAATAATAATAATCATCATCATCATCTGTGTCATTTCACTATTTACATCTTTACCCGTTCATATGTTATACACATATAATTATGTTAAGAAATTTACCTAACAATGTTTCTATCCAAGTGTATTCAGTAAATCAGACTTTTACTAATACCATATATACATAAAAAAATTCCATACAAGTGCATAACTGGAGTTAAAAGGAAAACAGTAGAGAAGGAAAATGAATATGGATACCTCTTGTCTTTCAAATACTTTCAAGGATTTGTATTACTGACTTTAAAAATTGCTTTTCATCATAATTAGATGTATTTGGCATAATCATTCTATAATATACCCTAGCTAATGAGTAACATTAGGTAAAATAAAGGCATCAGGTAAAATAAATAGCTGAATATTTTATAATGCATCACATTAATTTGACTATTTTGCCATTTGTTTTGTTGTGTTGTTTTTTTTTCCTAAGCACCACTGAAGCACAAAGAAATAAAGTAACTTATGTAGACTGAAAGTAACATTCCATCTTTCATAAAATGTTGGTTTATACAGGAATCAGACAACAGAGGTATAAGATGCAACACATGCGATAAAAAAACAGTGTAGGTAATATAAGTGTTAAGACAAGAAAAACCAATTACATGATCTGCTTATACGTTGCATCAACTAAATATAGGATGGTGTGCAAAACTACAATAAAACCCTCCAATGATTTCCATTATTTTCAATCTACTGCAATAAACCAGGTCACTGTAACTACTGGCAGCATCTTGCATAACGTATCATGTCCAGTTAAATATTTTTTTAACATTAATATTAGGGCTTCTTCTAACATTATTATAATGACAACCTTTTGCAATATAGTTAAGTATTTATAAACCAGACACTAAAAACAAACACAAAAAGATGTCCCATACCTTCTGCAACTGATCAAAAATATAAGATAGAGTCCTGGGAATGATGCCTCGATCACTGTAACGTTCTGCTCCTCCTGTGATGGTAAAAGTCTTGCCACTACCTGTCTGACCGTATGCAAAGATAGTACCATTATATCCTGCCAAAACACTACAGAATAAAAAAAATCAGAGAGATAATTAATATATAAGGCATAACATATTTTCCATTATCAATTTTATATAGAAACAAAATATAATTAACTCTAATTCTTAAATATATAGCAGCTGTCTTCAGTGATTCAAGAATACACTGCAAGATATTCTAGATCCAATATTTTTTTTTCTTTGGCTAGTAACTTTTTGCAAGGATGATATTTAGGCTCTTGAAAGACTGTAGATGTCAGGAATAGTGACCATTAACACATCACAGCGAAAGAATCTAGAAATATTGCACATATATCTTCACTAATTGCTATCAGAAAATATTATATCAGTTAGAAACTAAAAAGCTATTTCCACATTTCCAATTCCATTTTGTGTTAATTATCATGAACTGCTCTGAAGTTCAAAAATATTTTAAGTGCTCCAAGATTTTATGATTCATACTGACTGATTATAAACAACGAGATAAAAATTATTTTGACTATTCACTTGTCTGTTAAAGCAAATGAAGATGGAAGAAAACTATAAAAAACTATTAGAGCCACAAATTAAATAGTGGTGAAATCAGTTACTGACTGTAATATTCAGATGTCCAACCAACCAGACTCATGAGAGTCTACAGCTGACAGAATATATGATAAAGAAATCAAATTACACTAACAAGCTTTTTTCTTTTCTTTCATCAGCTGTGAATTATAAGATGTTTCCTGGATTTATCCTTCTCTGAATTGTCCTACAATTCCAGCATTGCCTGACAAAATATATTAAGAGAGTATCTGAAAACAAATAAAGTAATCAAGAAATAATTATTTTCCTCATGCAATTTATCAGAAGCAAAATTTACTTTGGTTTTTATTTACGATGCTTAAGGATCTACTAATTTTGCTAAAGAAATGCTAATATTATTCTTCTGCATTTTATTTATTTAAAAAGTGATAAATAAGCTAAGATTTAAACAAAAATAAAAAAGAGGGAAACAATCCTTGCTTAAGAGGAAAACAACCATGTATATAGACAGCTGCTGGTCTGGCGCCACCAGAGATGCAAAGGTTCCCCAGCTTACTAAAGTTTATTGAAAAGTTTGACTAGTTGCCAAATTGCTTATTTTAATCCATTACAGTTGGATGTCAGAGACAAAAAGAGAAACATGCTGAAAGGAACTACAGCGAACACTTGCTTCCAAAGACCAAAACGTCCAAAGACAGATTATATAGAGATTTTTGATTCCAGATGTTAAAAATCAAAACAATTATTATTATAAAACACCTCATTCATCTATGTTAGGAATTTCTAATGATCAGGGTCTCAGTTTCTGAATACTGAAGACAGTAATGAGTTGTCAGAAGGTATAGGGTATCAAAAGAAGCTCAGAGATGGCAGGTTCAAAACAAGCAAGGAGAAATTATTGTTAATTAAAAATGTAGTTAAGCTGTGAACCTCTTTGCAATCCGATGTTTTGGATACTAAAAGTTCACACAGGCTTCAGTAGAGACTAGACTAACTAATGAAAATAAAAATTTCTCAGAACTACTAAAAACAGAGAAATTGGAAAGTACCTAAACTACAAATGACTAGAGGCTAATACAATATCTAGAGAAAGTAGGAAATGTGCCCTTGTAGCCAAGAAGGCCAATGGCATCCTGGAGTGCATTAGAAAGGGTGTAGTTAGTAGGTCAAGGGACGTTCTCCTCCCCCTCTATTCTGCCTTGGTGAGGCCACATCTGGAATATTGTGTCCAGTTCTGGGCCCCTCAGTTCCAGAAGGACAGGGAACTGCTTGAAAGAGTCCAGGGCAGAGCCACAAAGATGATGAAGGGAGTGGAACATCTCCCTTATGAGGAAAGGCTGAGGGAGCTGGGTCTCTTTAGCTTGGAGAAAAGGAGACTGAGGGGTGACCTCATCAATGTTTACAAATATGTAAGGGGTGAGTGCCAGGAAGATGGAGTTAGGCTTTTCTCAGTGATGACCAGTGACAGGACAAGGGGCAGTGGGTGCAAACTGGCACATAGGAGGTTCCACGTAAACATCAGCAAAAATTTCTTTACTGTGAGTGTGACGGAGCACTGGAACAGGCTGCCCAGAGAGGTTGTGGAGTCTCCTTCTCTGGACACATTCAAAACCCACCTAGACACATTCCTGAGTGATGTACTCTAGGTGATCCTGCTCTGTCAGGCTGGTTGGACTAGATGATCTCCAGAGGTCCCTTCCAACTCCTAAGATTCTGTGGTTCTGTGAAAGTAGCTCTACATGCTCACTGTTGGGTTTATTCCCCCCTGAGCTGTTAGTCCCTGTTAGAGATAACATCCTCTAGATCCAACTAGATGAAACTTTGGTCTGGTCCAATACAGTTGCTCCTTTGTTTGTACATCTCTGTTCTTTGGCTCCTCCAGTTACAGCATTTTGGGTTGTTAGGTTTTCTTAGTCCTTCTCTTCTTTAAAGTTGTTAATGGTATATATTTTCAATTACTGTACCTGCAAAGTATTAACTTGAGCTCCCCGTCCTTCACAAAAGGCTATTTATTAAGATCACCACCCATGTGAACATAGGATAAAATGTCACATACCATACATTGTCAAAACAGCTACAAAAATCAGTGAGTTTCCTTCGTTATTCGATTCCTATAGTTCTTATATTTTTGGCAGTGAACAATAGTTCCAGAAAATTTTGAAATTTCAGAAAATGTAAACATATTAATATGTATTCTCACAGTTCAATGTAATAATATGTAATATTAATATTTCATTGCATAGATGTGCCGTGAAAGTGCTGGTCATGGTTCCACAGTTGAGTTCCACTTTGAAATCCTAGATGAAAGTAAATCTCTTTTTTATATACAACCAAGACAATTTAAGAAAAGCCTTCTTGAGATGCTAAGGAAGCCTACTGTAAAGAAAGAGGACTATCAATATTATCAGCGAAACTGCTTGCACAGCCTTCTAAGTGTGAATTGCAACCCCACAAAGACAGAATAGAGAATTAATTCCCTTTCTAAATCTGAGAAGAAAGCCACCTTTATAAAAGTCAAGGGACTAGGAATTCAAGCAGGACTGATAGAGCTCCTTTGGCTTTGAAACAATCTGAAGGCTGTCATCTCATCTCCTGAAAAGAATAGTGGGAATACACACCGAAAAGGAAAGGTTTTTACTGCAACAGCTTGTTTGCAAAAAATTAAACTTACAAACTAAACAGAATTAAAGCTGATGTGTACACATATATGCTTATGAAAGAACAGATTTCTAACCTGAAAATGTGTAACCACCAATCTGGGTAAAATATTCTGAATGTTAGTAAAAATTTTTAAGTTCTTCTGTATGAGAAGAAGTCTACATGGATTAAATAATATAAAATCCACGACTGATATTACTAATTCACATTTCTTTTAAGTAAGTTATCTTGGAATCAATAGGATTACAGGATGTTACTTGCTAAAAATATACTTTGCTCTTTTTCCACTTCTAAGAACTTCAAGTCCAAAATAAATATCAAACTTTATCAATCTAATTCTTGTTCATTGCTCCAAGGAGATTTACAATGAAATGGTAAAAAATATGTAGGCGGACCAATATCTTATAAATCATAAATAATTTAAGAATATGTCCTTACAAAATATTCAGAAAATTTAAGATATGAACTTACTTTTTTCAACCTAAGATGCTCAAACCCTTTTGGAAAACAAAAACATATAAAGATTTATAATCCTTTATCCACCTGTAAAATGTTATTAAAAAAACAACAAACTACATTGTAGAATTACCCTTAACAAACTGAAGGGTCTCTCAGATGCTACTAATTCATATAGTAAGCAGAAAATACACACATTCTTCTTTTCATCACAAAACATAATTGCATCAGGTATCTAAAAAAACCTGGCAACACCACTTATGAGATGACAAGAAGAGAGTATATTTTCTAGACAGTGCCCAGCAAAAGGATCCTTGAAGATTCTTATCTGCAAATTAAAGGTGTTCCTAACATAAGCAGAACTGATTCTCTACAGGAAAAGGTGTTAGAGAATCAGCAGCTCTTTTCTGCCTATTCTGCAGAATCTACTTCATAAGATGTTCACGTAGGCAAAGTCTGCATAGTTGCTCTTCAAAGTCCCTGAACAGAAATCCCAAGCCTTTGTTAAATTTAGAATCTGAAAGCACAGAAGTTGACTTGGTTAGTGCTGGTAGTCTTGTATACACTTTGAAATATGCATATATAAAAATCATACACTAAAATGGTAGGTTCAGTCATGCCCCTCAGTATTGTCAGAATATGTAGAATTTTGTGGTGTTTTTTTTCTCCCAGGAAGCTGAGTTGTGGCATGACTAAGGAGAGACTGTTGAATAAATTGTCTCTTTTACTACTTCAAACAAAACACATCAAAGACACATAATTCAAGGACAGGGTTTGCTGAAAAGATATTTCATGAACTTATGCAATGTTGTATAGCTCCCTGTTCAGAAGTTCATGGACTACTTCCAGATAGATTAGCTAAAATGTTGCTGAAGAAATCTGTCTCTGGTATATTTTTGCAAAGTTACTCCTGTTACGATTGTCAGAGCTCCTGGAGGGCTTTCTTTTTTTAATACTACCAAGCTCAGGGCTGCAAAGCTTACTACGGAGAAAAATAAATTTTAAAAATATGATGACTAAAACTTGTCCAAATTACATTTGTTTCATTATGTTAGGAAATCCAGAGAGCTCTTTTTCTTTACAGCTAAAACATGCAGCGTGCATTTGTAAGACTTTGTGACAGATGTAGCTTTCATAAAAAGAAAAGAAAATGCTACTCATCACAAGCCACATAAAGGAATCTTTACATAGCAAAATAAGCACTAATTTAACCTGCAAAACTATTTCAGTTTATCTTTAAAGCAAACAAATGCAGAAAAATAGATATATAAAAAATCACTTTCTAAAAAATAATTTGTTGTTTCAATTCCTGTTTTAAAACCAGGTATGCCATGTTCCCATCTGCAAAATACAGATCTAAATGTGTAAAGGAAAAAGCTAAGTTGTCATGTGCGTGATCAGCAAGTCCACCACGTTGGACTTCACACCTGTGAACAACAAAATCCATTGAGTATGGACATGTGTCATTGGCTTGAACTTGAGAACGTGAAGAAGTCTCAAAAAAATTGCCCAAGACATCAAATTCTGTGAAGACAAGCTTTCCAGAAAAAGATTATATTTCTGGGAAAACACACATATAGTAATTCTCTAAACAATCATATTTTGATCTCATTTAATATACTGAGCTGTCTTCATGTCTTGTTATTAACATGAAGGAGATCTCTGTTACATGACTGCCAAGAAAGGCCTAAAAATGTCACACTTGGCAAATTCAAATGGATCAGAACTACACAAATTGAATCTTAATATTTCAGTTTTAGCTCATGAAGCCAGAAAATTGGGATTCCCCAGATTTTGTAGCATAATTAATAATTGTGACAGGACTACCAAGAAACCTCCTGCAATGACAGTCATGGAGACGGAAATTAAATTACTTTTAGTACTTCTCTAACCAGAATATGTAAATAATCAGCAGAAATTTAGAAAACACACTGAGAAAGAGTTCTCCACCTGCAATGTATCAGTATGTAAGACCAAGCTTGTTCAAGTCAGTGACCACTTTTTACAATATTCTCTGAGGTTTAGGTGAGATCTAAAGCGTGGGACAACTACATGCAGATTTTTTGCTGGAGTAAATGCCTAAACACACTACAGTATTTAAATATACATGCATGTATCAAAAGTACTTCTAATACTTTATGAATTCCCAACATACATTCTACAAATTATATTTTTCAATTAACTTGAAATACTCTTAATTTTACTATTCCTCATTTTGGAAGAGGACACATTAAAAAAAAAAAGCAGCCAGATGAAGTAAATGTTCCTTAATTAGACCACCTGCAGCACAAACTTAAAGCTGCTTCATAACCCAAGTACTGTTAAACAAAAGATTACATGATGATGTAAGATGATCAAGAAAAAACCATTTCTCTTCTGTCCTTTAGACCTGGAGAAACTGATTTTAAAAAAATCACTCATTTTTTTAAATATCAAGGGGTAAATATTTTAAAAGTTCTCTTATCCATGGTAAGACAGTAATTAAAAAGTCCTCAGAGTTCGGTTTAAAAAAATTGTTAATAAGAAATGGTCATTACATGTAAGGACTTAGCCACTGTGGAAGAGCAAATGCTGCAACACTGGAGCTGCAACTATGATGGTCTAGAAGTATAAGGAAAAATAGGTATTTAGAGTGAGGTCTTAGACATGCTAATATTATGGGGGGATGCAACATTAGGCTTGGGGCTTCAGAGGATTATTGGGGTTTTGGGCTACTTTAGAATGACCCTGACTTTTCCCTTATATTCTTTCTAAACAAAAGCTGTCAGCACAATTTGGTATCAATTAGAAGAAACTGGGCAAGTCTTTCTAGTCTAGAGTCTTATATGGATGTATTTAAAGGAAGCCAAAGCTATGTGGTTTCCTCCCCTCAAATTTTCTTATTCAGTTATCAGTTAACTTGCACTTTCTAAGTTACTCAGAATTAGTGGTGATTTAAAACCATGCACAATGAGAAATTAACTTTGCATTTAAATAATAATTTTAGATTCCTATTTAAATAAATGGTATCAGAGAGTTGAGTATTGGCATTTTCAGTCACCCAAATACCTCATGCCTGAAAGATTCCTAATTCCTAAATAAAGAGTGTGATACAGAAGTCTCAACTCATGCAAGTAATGCCATTTAAATTGCTAGATATGTTATATCTACTTAACATTCCTCAAGTGAGAAATTGTTCATGTGAGAGCTAGACAATTTATGGGTAGTTACCACAGTTTAAAATAGCATTCAGTACTTTGTCCTTGAATATTTGAGACAATATAAATAGTGGTATAAAGCCAGTGACAGCAGACAGAGGTTGAAAGCAGACTGAGGTTGTTTTATTGTGGTTGATTTTTCTGACTACATTTTGTTTTAATTTCCAGTGAAGATCATTTGTTCTTTTTAAAGTTTATGGACAGAAAACTTTTCATTTGTTTCTGTGCTTGTTGTTAATGAGAATTCAGGCAGTCTTGTGTCTAAGAATAACGAATAATTCCACTTCCTCTGCTGCTACACTGGTTTTGCTCCATCAAATAGAACAGTCACCATCAACATTTGCAACAAATAAAACAAACTCTTCGCCTTGAGTTCTGTATCCAGTCTCAGACTCACAAGTAGAAGGATGCTATAAAGAGACTGGAATGAATCTGACAGAATCAACCTGGTGCAGGCTAGAGCACTTCCTGGACAAGGGGATGCCAATGGAGCTGTTTTCTATCAACCTGGAGAAAAGAAAGCTATACTTTACCACCTTCCATTATGCAATGGAATGTCACAGAGCTGGGCTCAGACTCTCCTTAGAGGCTTAAAGTGATAGGACAAGAGGCAGTGATCACAAGTTGCAAGATGGGAAATCCCAAGTGGGGATAAGGAAAATGTTTTTCACAGTGAGAGCAGTTAAGCCCTGGAACAGGTGTCTAGATGGGTTGTGGGATCCCCATCTTTGGACATTTTCAAAGCTCTGTTGGACAAGTGCCTTAGCAACCTGATCAAAATTTGAAGCTAGAGCTGCTTCGTCCAAGAGTTTGGACCAGATGACGAACAGACACACCTTCTGACGTAATTTGTTAGCAGCGGACACAATTCCCACAGAATAATAAGCAAAACACAGAAAAAGTGAGCAATCCTTTTCAGTTCCTGAAAACAAACTGCTACAAACATGGCTCTCTTTCAGACTAATCTCAATATATCAGTTTTATAACCACCACCATGACAGTCTTCCTCAAGGAAGTCAGAATGTTTGGATTTGTTCTGTGTCACTCTAAATTTGATTATGAAAAAGACAAGGAAACAGTAACAACATTGTTCCTAAGTTTTTGACATTGGCAGGTATTATAGACAGGTGTGGAAATTTTGTCTCAGTAATTGGTAAATGAAGCCTATCCAGAACACCAAAAGCCATCATTGCAATGATGAATAAGAGTCTAAGCAAAAATATTTTCTTGTTCTCACACATAATTCCTGTTGCAAGACATACTTCTCAGTCTTCAAAAGAATTTAAAAGTTCAATTAACGAGATGCATTTAAACCATCTATAATATTTACTATTGTTTTGTTTTGTTTTGTTTTAAAATGAAAAGGTAAAAGCAAAAGGTTTTTACTAAGTTTATAATATGAATAATATTATTCAATCAGATTAATAATTTTTAAATGGAAAAAAAGTTCTTATTAAGTAAGGACTAAATTCTGTATTTATATATAGATACGAGAAAATCCTGGGAACAAGAAAGAAATTAAATATTTAAAAATTAATTGCTTAGATTTTGGTAGTATAGTCCATATTATTATTTTAACCTAAGTTCTGACATCCTCATTTTAAATGACTAGTAACATAATGGCATATGGTTGGAACAAATATTCAGCAGCTAATAAAATAACAGTCTAATGAAAAAAGCAGGAAACACCAATATCTTTGATCTTGGGATACTGTCAGCCCTCTCCTCATCCCAGTTCTTGCTGACCTGAAATATTTTACCAATGTCCCTCACTTTCCTTCTTTCTATCTCAGAAAACCTCAATTGATATTTTATGGAAAAAAAAATAAATAAATTCAACACTGTCCTGGCAAAACTAGCCCCCAGACATGACATTTAGGATAAAAAGAAGGAAGAACTTCATTTTCAGGATCTGGAAAACAAGTTTTCAGGGAGGATTTGTCTTTACAGAGATTACATATTTAGGCATCTTCTGTCACTTGGAGCTCAGATTAAAGTTTCTTTTAACTAAAATAAACAAAGTATCTCAGTGTGACATTTTTTCTTTATGACTTTGCCAGATTTATGGAACAACTCGAACTTAGTAATGCCTCATCTTTCAAAAATACTACCAGTTTCCAAAGGTACATGTAACTGTTTTTGAGAACTTAGAGCAAGCAAGCTTCCTTTGAAACCAAAAAAAAAAAAAAAGAAACACAAAACAAAACAACAACAACAAAGTGCATTAAAATTTCTCTTTTTAACTAAAATATCTAAATGTCTTTAGAATTTTACCATAAGCACTGCAGATGTGACACAAGGACACTGAAGCAAAGCTATCAAACTAACCTATGAGAAGCCTTGAGCAATTCCAAACTGTGTAACTTTTGTCTAAATAAACATGAGCAAGTAATAATAAAAAAAAAAAAAAAAGAAACACAAAACAAAACAACAACAACAAAGTGCATTAAAGTTTCTCTTTTTAACTAAAATATCTAAATGTCTTTAGAATTTTACCATAAGCACTGCAGATGTGACACAAGGACACTGAAGCAAAGCTATCAAACTAACCTATGAGAAGCCTTGAGCAATTCCAAACTGTGTAACTTTTGTCTAAATAAACATGAGCAAGTAATAATAATTTGAGATTAAACACTTACGATGTTTCTCACTTTCTATTGCTTCATAATTGTATACAGTTCCAGAAAGAATTGCTAGCATTACTGCTCAAATGTATCAGTTTAGGGGAAATTTTAAGATGCATTTATATCAAGGTCACATTAAAAAAAATGTGTCCTTTAACATATATAGATTCTACATGTCTTTTGTATCTAAATCACTCACATCAGCACTAATACAGCTGTCATGCAAGGTTGCCTGCAGGTGAGCCAAGCCACTACTTCCCACACTGTCATAAATATACCTGGGTCAGAATAGATAATTGTTCATACAAGCCTATAATTTAGTTAACTAGGACTATTTTCTAGAAAATTCACATGCTTACAGGCCTGATGTTTATAATTAAACAGTTCAGAAAAAAAGCAGCATCCACTACAAGAGTGTAGTTGTTTTACTATGTGTTATTCATTTTAATCATATGAGCATGAAGGTTTAAAGTCTTTACAGAAAGGGCGGCTTTCATCATGGTAGCTAATACTGCATCACGTTGATAATACTAAGAGATTTTAACCTGGCTGGGGAGTCACTATGTCAGGACTATAAAGCAAAGTAATTGACTTGTATCACAAGCATCTTAGAACATTTTAATCATTCAACCCTTTTATATGAAAACTTCAGTAAGCTGACATTTACATTGCCATTGCAGTACCAAAACTGTACATGTCATCACTGAGCTCACTGCATTGGAAACAATTCTTCCTATTGGGGCATGCAGCAGCCTCCCGTATCAGCCAACAATATGGACAAATACAGAGGCAATTTGCTGCTGTTTGATGAAACAAGCCTAAAAAGAACAGAGCGGCAGAGAGGAAGTGAATATAGATACAGTGTGGAAAAACAGCTTCCTGTATGTCACATATTTATAGGAAGATACATAGGTATAAGCAAAACTTTTGGAATTCTTAGATGAGTCCAAATAAGAATGAAAGTTTAATGCATCTTCTAAGGAACTTAATTCAGATTATTTCCTCACTGAAGCAGAGAGATACAGGTAAGGAACCTGCACCTCTTTCAGGTCTCATTAAAAAAACCTGCTTTATTTAAACCCTCAAAAGGATTACACTTCTTTTGAGATTTAATTTCTGTAGAGTGGAAAATAGCTCTTATTAAGTTTTTTGGAGATGCAAAACAACCAATAACCAATTAAATGGTGGGTTCTGCCTATTAGGTAATAAATTACCATGACTGACTTGAACTTTTCTGTTCATCTGTCACATTTATCTCCTGCTTCTGCAGGTTGAAGTTTTCCTGAAGACAGTTTGTACTTTTACAACTAATGTTATTAAAACTATTTTAAATATCTAACATTACATATGTATAATTATGCTGTTAAACACAGGAAAAAAATAAAATCTTGTATTTCAAATTAGATGAAAGTTAAAATAAAGCCAAGTAGAAAAATAAACTGGCATTTCAGTTATGCAATAATGATTTTTTCCTCAAAAGCCAAACATCTGCATGCATCCAAAATTTGCATAACTTCATACAAGAATTGAAATTAAGGAGTTTCTGAAACCTCCATGACAAAGCTAAAAGATCTACATATTTCCATATGAAAAACCCAATTATTGTAAGATTTCAGATATGAGAATTTGATTATTTTTTTTTTACAGTTTAAGGTCTAAATCACAGGGAAAATACAGCTTAAGTACTATCAAAGGAAAAGCCTCACAAATTTCACATTCTTTTTGTTAGGAGAAATGAATGCTGAGATATTGTATATGGTAAGTGCTCCCAACCAAATGAAAAAAGAAAATTTTTCTTTTGCTGTAAAAAGATGTAAAGGTGTGTCTTTTAACTATCCCAAATAACTAGCTTTAAAAGTAATGAAGCACCATTAAAAAAATCAGTAACAAAAATCTAAAGTTTTTTAGAATGTCTTCATTTTTTTTTACTCTATGATACTCAAAAACAGAGGTCATAGTTTATTGGGAGCCTTTTATTTGAAATAAAGATCTACTTTTATGACAAAACCTTGTAGAGTCAGATTTCATGTCTCAAGCAATTTCTTATCTAATCATTCAAATTTCAGATTGGTTATTAATCCACATCTCTATTGAAGTCAATGAAAGTAAAGCACAGGCTGTATTACTCTAGCTTACATGGTCAAAAAGAGAGCACAATTTAAGATAAAAAGATCATCTCTTCACAAATTTGAAATTTCATCAGTTTAAAGAAACTTTTTTTAAAATTTTCCTTGAATACATAGTAAAACACAAATCCCTGCACTGTTATTGGGAGAAGAAAAAAACCCACCTAAATACAAACAAACCACAAAACAGCAGGTCCAAATACTTTTATTATATCAACTTATTCACAGACTTAAACAGGAAGAGAAAAAAAAACACAATAGAAACAAAGCAAGGGATGGTCACTAGATTTCTACGAGTATATTCAGTAAAGTTAGAAATGCCCTATTAGGATGTTTAGTCTACATCCTGTGGATTTGTATTACAAGGCAATCTAATGATGTAAATATGTTTTCCAAACATTTTCAATTACTGGTGAAATATTTTCTAAAACTGGTAAGAGGGACTTTACAAAATACAGTCAACATTATAATGTTCTGCAAAATATTTTGTCTACATCTTCTGAAAGAATATGCAGCAAAAAAAAAACCACCAAAAAACACTGAAAAGAGTAATGGGAACTAGTTTGTATATTACTGATGTTAATTTTTAGGATAAACAGATGTTCTGGTTTGGTTTGGTGGGTTTTTTGGCAGCAGGGGAAGGGCCACAGGAATGGTTCCAGTAAGAAGATGAGATGCTCCCCCTGCTTCCAAAACCAGCCAAAGATCCATTAGAGGGACAACAGATGCACCTCAGTGATTAACATACAAAAGAACAGCTATAACACCTGAGCAGAGAGACATCTGGGGGGAGAAGAGCTGTGCAGGAGGAGAGCAGTGCTGGTGGTTGATGAGGAAGAAGGGAAAGAAGTTTCTCTGCAATCCATGGCGAGATGGCAGGCTGTCCCTCTGCACTTGTTGAGGAACATGGTGGAACATTCCCTGAAGGGGAAAGTTCACCAGGAGGGGTGAAATTGGCCAGTGGTCTTGGATTTTGTGGCCAGAGGACTGCAAAGCTTTGGAAGACCCCAGCGCCAGGGGAGTTTGTTCCCAAAGCAGCCCGTGACTCTGTGGGAAGCCCAGGCTGGAGCAGCTCTGGACCTTGTGGGAAGGACTCACGAAGGAGAGGTTCGTGGAGGACTCTCTCCCATGAGAGGGACCCTGTGGGGAAGCAGGGAAGGACTGCAAGGAATCCTTCTTCCTGAGGAGTGGTAAGAACCACCAGGCTGTGAACTGACTCTAAACCCCATCCCCTGTCCCCCTGTGCTGCTGGGGGGAAGGAGGGAGAGAAACTGGGAACAAAGTGATTTGGGCCTGGGAAGAAGGCAGGGATGGGGTAACATATGCAAGTCCTGCTCCATGTGTTGTCTGTGACCTGCATGTGTTTCCTTAGTGTGAAATCAGATTATTAATATTTCCCCAGTTGAGTCTGTTTTGCCCAGGACCTTAATCAGTGAAGAACCCTCCTTGTCCTCCAAGCTCCCATAAGCTTTGTCCTCCTCATCCCAGAGTGTATATGTGTGGGGAGTTGAGTGAGCGGCCATGGGGCTACTCCTTTTTTGTCGTGTTGGGCCCAAAACCATGACAACAGAGCACAGGAGAAGAAACTAAAATCAGTGGCAAAGGGAGCGTGATCCTGGGGACTTATCAGATCTTTCAAAAAACTATAGGTGATTGCCATTAGGTTTACAAACAGCTGAGCTGTTTCTTATTTGCATGATACTTCTGAAGAGAATATATTTTCAATGTTATCCTTTAATAAATCAAGATAAAGCATTGGCCATATGAGAACTCAAAACAGAACTAATTCTAAGGCACTAAGATTTTCTGCTTAATTTCTGATTGCATGAATTGTCATAACACTAATATTTGAAGCATTGTAAGAGTAACTTTGCTCTATTATTAGAATTAAGCATTGCATAATTATTGGGAAACAGTAAAAGAAGGATGTTATTTAATTTTTCTATTTTTCTGGTAGAGTAATAGAGTTAGTACTTAAAGATCAAGTTGGCTCTGCACAAAAAAAAATAATCAAGAATATATATTTAAAATTAAAAGGAAAAGAAGAAAGCATGCACAAATATTAAAAAGAAACCAAGTAAGGCATGACTCAAGCATTAACAAATTCACAATAAAAAAAAAATAATCAAGCAAAACACATGCTTATAATGGTTTGCAGAGGCTGGCACTTTTGACTGAAGAAGCAAATTAAATGAACTAATGTCTGGTGCCTCAGAAACCGCAGGCAAGATGACAATGTAACTGGACTTAGAGAGAGAAAACTAGTGGCCCAACATCAAAGAAAGCACACTTTAAAAGAAAAAAAAGAAAAAAGAAAGTTGCATCCAAGTTACACCCACCCAAGAACAAATGCAAAAGATTTTATAATTCTTAACACTGTATTGTTGTTCTCAGTTTAAACAAAACCCAGGATTTTTTTTCTGACTGTTCAAGTCTAAGTGAATTTTCTCACAACTCCTAAGTAAGTAGGGCAAAGAGCCTCAATACGTTACTGAACGATTTAATTGATAATTCCTTTCCCTTGGCAATACACAGACAAATACTCTTCTCTTAGCAAAGTGGCTCCAGCAACAGAAACGAGTGCATTTTTAATGGTACTTCCCTGCAAGAGAACATTGACTTAGAAAGAAATAAATAGTGAAGAACATGTTGCTATGAAAGACTGTGGCATTTCAGAGTAACAGGGCAATTCTTACTGTTCCACAATGGTAAGGAAAATTGAGTCATTAACTATAAGGTGAAATAATTTTCTGGCACAGTTTAGCCAAGGAACCTCAGGATTCTGAAGACATTTTGAAATACATATTTTTGTCTAATAAAAGGTAAAAATGAAGGAAGAGGAAGACAAAAAGGCACGTACTTCAGGTATTACCTACTCTCCTATAAAAACACAAGCAAAATTATCCTTCCATATTATCAGTAACAATAAAAACATCAATACAAGTTTTAACAAAACACTCAGGGCAAAAACAGTCTTGATTCAGTTAAGAATGATTTCATAAATCAGTTTCAGCATTAAAACCTGCACTATTTGGAGATAATTATATGTGGAAACAACTGGTTTTGATAGCATTTAAGCACTAAAACATCTCTAAAAATGAAAACTAAACTCTATGTAATTGAGCAAATCATTGTATAAAAATCTTGTATCAGCCAACACTGAAACAAATGAAAACAATACCACTTCCTGGTTAGTAGAGCATTCTATAGGTGAATTATTCAACTGGAAAATCTTCCATATTCTAGCAAAGGACCACACCACACACCAAAGGAAAAACATGTCAGTTTGTTGCTAGTTAGCTTTGATACTCTCGAGTTGAGAGTTAATTCAATCCATAGCATGTAACAATAAGAGTTATAACACTTCTCTCTCCAAGTATAGTCAAAAAAGATAAATAATTTTTTTGTCTGTAGTCACTATTAAACTCAGAATATTTAAAACTGAGTAAATTAATTAACCTGAAGATATATGTTATAAAGTCAGATAAGCAAAGAAATCCCTTTTGGGTGAAAGAATGTAACAAAATTTTATAAAGCATATATTTAACTTATTCTAGTAAAGCTTCAAATTCACTGGCTCTTCATTTTCACTGTCAAATACCCTCCTGCTTTATGTGGGACTTTGAATAAGAAAATAGAGGGGGAAAGTGAAGAAAATGAAATTGCAAAGAGCTTTGGTGTCCAACTGAGGACTGTCAGTTTTTCTCCAGTGCAAAACACATGCAAGTGCAATAGGCTCAAGAGTAACTTGCAGAATCATAGATCAAACCAACAGGTGGGTCAGACAATGAATGAGAAAAGTTGGTACGCAAAGCAATACTTCCCAACTCAATACAAGTTTGGATTCTGAGCAGTGAGTTTGATAAACAAACATTATGCAGAAATTCTGCTTCCTCTAATGTGGGATTTTCTCCCCCACTAAAACCAGTACTAATTTCAGCAATGTAGGCATAAGCTGAGCAGAGTCAACAGTGTATTGGAATCCACCTAGTCCAGAGTGGAATTCAATCCACACAATGAATCATAGAATCATAAAATCCTAGGGGTTGGAAGGGACCTCGAAAGATCATCTAGTCCAACCCCCCTGCCAGAGCAGGGTCACCTAGAGTACATCACACAGGAACTCATCCAGGTGGGTTTTGAATGTCTCCAGGGAAGGAGACTCCACAACCTCCCTGGGCAGTCTGTTCCAGTGCTCTGTCACTCTTACAGTAAAAAAATTTTTTCGGATATTCACCTTGAACCTCCTATGCTCCAATTTACACCCATTACCCCTTGTCCTATCACTGGTCATCACTGAGAAAAGCCTAACTCCATCCCCCTGACACTCACCCCTTACATATTTGTAAACATTGATGAGGTCACCCCTCAGTCTCCTTTTCTCCAAGCTAAAGAGACCCAGCTCCCTCAGCCTTTCCTCATAAGGGAGATGTTCCACTCCCCTAATCATCTTCGTAGCTCTGCGCTGGACTCTCTCGAGCAGTTCCCTGTCCTTTTTGAACTGAGGGGCCCAGAACTGGACACAATACTCCAGATGTGGCCTCACCAATGCAGAATAGAGGGGGAGGAGAACCTCTCTTGACCTACTAACCACACCCTTTCTAATACACCCCAGGATGCCATTGGCCTTCTTGGCCACAAGGGCACATTGCTGGCTCATGGTCATCCTCCTGTCTACCAGGACCCCCAGGTCTCTTTCACCTACACTACTCTCCAGCAGTTCAGCCCCCAACCTGTACTGGGACATGGTGTTGTTCTTCCCCAAATGTAAAACTCTGCACTTCCCCTTGTTGAATTTCATCATGTTTCTCCCCGCCCAACTCTCCAACCTATCTAAGTCTCTCTGAATGGCAGCACAGCCTTCTGGTGTGTCAGCCACTCCTCCCAGCTTAGTGTCATCAGCAAACTTGCTGAGGGTACATTCTATACCCTCATCCAGGTCGTTGATGAAGATGTTGAACAACACCGGTCCCAGCACCGACCCTTGTGGGACTCCACTAGTAACACACCTCCAACCAGATTCTACCCCATTGACTACAACTCTCTGACTCCTTCCTTTCAACCAGTTCCTAATCCACCTCACTTCCTGGTCACCAAACCCATACCTGATCAACTTATCCACAAGGATGCTGTGGGAGACGGTGTCAAATGCTTTACTGAAATCAAGATAAACCACATCTACCGCTCTACCATCATCTATCCACCTAGTAATTTCCTCATAGAAGGCTATGAGGTTAGTCAAACATGATTTACCCTTGATAAAACCATGCTGACTGCTCTTGATGACCCCCATGTCCTTGATGTGCCTGGAGATAGTCACAAGAACAAGTTGTTCCATCACCTTTCCAGGGATGGAGGTGAGGCTGACCGGTCTATAGTTACCCGGGTCCTCCTTCTTGCCCTTCTTGTAGACTGGAGTGACATTTGCTATCCTCCAGTCCTCAGGCACCTCACCTGTTGCCCATGATTTACTGAAGATGATGGAGAGTGGCCTAGCAATGACCTCCGCCAGCTCCCTCAGCACCCTTGGGTGCATTCCATCTGGAAAGACAGAGGCAAAGAAGGCGTTCAGCACCTCTGCCTTCTTTATATCCTCTGTCACCAGGGCTCCCACCTCATTCCTCAGTGGGCCAATATTGCCTCTAGTGTTAGTTTTGTTAGCTATGTATTTGAAAAAGCCCTTTCTATTATCCTTAACCTGACTTGCAAGGTTAAGCTCCAAGGAGGCCTTAGCTTTCCTAATTGCCTCCCTACATTCTCTGACAACAGTACTATATTCCTCCCAAGTGACCAGCCCCTCCTTCCATGATCTGTAGATTTTCCTTTTCCACTTAAGTTTGCCCAAGGTTTCTGCATCAGTCAGAAATGCTTGCCTTTGCAAGCTCTAAAAAATGAAGATTGATTATTATATGGGGGTGAAAAAACAAAAACTACCAAAATCCCTGCCCTACGCATTCAGACAAAAATATTGAGGGCATAATTTGAGAATGTCTCCACAGGTGTTAATTCATGAGTGCCACTAACTTAAAGGAAACTAAACAAGTGAATTATATTTTTGTTAGGTTTTCCCCTTCATGGAACTATAAAGGGAATATTTTTTAATGCAATCAAGGGAGCTCATATTACAGACAAAAAACTACTTAGACATGGACTTCTAAGTCTATGCAACAAAAGGGGCAACAGTAGTAGAGATATTTTAGGAGTTCATAACGGCACCTTATCATATATATATAAAAATATCAGGGGCTTGTTGCATATCTCCTATTTTCAGAAATGTATTTAGAAAATTAAAACATTGATCCAGTTTTACAACAGTGAGACAAACACTTGCCAGTTCTCCTCCAAGGAATAAAATTAATATTTTTGACCCTGTGTTACCCCTATTACTCCCAAGATCAACAACGTACCATTCTGCTACTGGCTTGGCAACGCTGTCAAAAACCACATCTTGCTTTGCTTCTTGATCAAAAATTTTCTGAAATCTGAAAATATGAAGCAAATAATAATTGCTCAGAATCTTAAAACACTACTTGATTCATACATTTTTGTTTTTGTTTGCAATGGTCAATGTTTACATCACCAGGCTTACATAACTCAGCACAATGTTTTCCCTGTAGTCTTAAACCACAGCGTGCTGTTGTGCTGTTGTATATAAATAGGCTGTACACAGTGCTGCTTTGATGAGATCTGTACAATAAAATCCTCTGATAAAATGATGTGGCTTAGAAAAAAATAAACCGTATTTGAAATCTATCAAGAGAATAAGTGTTTGCAACTGGCACCACGCTGAAACCTGGATAAATAGATTACACTACAACTAAATACAGCATCCCACCAGTATAGCCAAGCTCACATTTTTTGTAACTACTTCCTTCATTCTACTGCAGTTACTGTAAGTCACAAGCGGATATTTAATTTGATCAAGGTTTTGTCACTTTCTATATAAAATATCTGCAGTTGCCTCCGAAAACCAGAGCATTTTAGGTTGGAAGGGACCATCTGCTCCAAACCCCCTGCTCAAAGGAGAGTCAGCCAGAGCAGAGAGCTGTATGGTCAGGTTTTGAGTATCTTAATGAGCAGGAGCTCCACAGCCTCTCTGGGCAACCTCTTCCAGTATTTGATTACTCCACAGAAAAAAAAAAATATATTTTTTTGGTATTCCCTGTATTTCAGTTTGTGCTCTTTAACTCTTGTGCTGTCACTGGGCACCACTAAAAAGCATTTGGCTCCATCTTATTTATTCTCCTGGTCCCCATCAGGTGGACCTCATTGATAAGATCCCCTTGAGCCTTCTCTTCTCCAGGTTAAACAGTTCCAGGTCACTCAGTCTCTCCTTACATGTCAGATGCTCCAGTCCCTTAACCATCTTTGTGTCCCTTTGCTGCAGCCCAGAAGTGGACACAGAACTCCAGATATGATTGCACTGGTGATGAACAGAAGGGAAGGATCAACTCACACAACCTGCTGGCAACACTCTGCCCAATGCAGCCCAGAGGCTGTTGGCCTTCTTTGCTGCAAATGCTGTTTTGCTGACTTAATGTTCACATTTTTGTTAACCAGGATTCCAGGTCTCTTTCTGCAAACCTGCTTCCTGTCAACCCTGAGCCTGTCCTGTTTAATCCTCACCAGGAGCAGGACTTGGCATTTTACTTTATTGAACTTCATGAAATTCCTATTCACCCATTTCTCCAGCCTCTTGAGGACACTCTGAATGTCAGCACAATCATCTGGTGCACCAACCATCCCTCCTACTTTCATACTGTCAGTGAACTTGCTGCAACTTCACTAGGTCCCACCACCCAAGTCATTAATGCTAAACAGTACTGGATCACACTATTGATTACTGCACTAGTGACGGTCCTCCAGCTGGGCTTTGTACTCCTGATGACAACCCTCTGAGCCAAGCAGCTCAGCTCATTTTTAACACTGCTCACTGTGTATTATCTGTGTTTTCCTGATCCCATTTCTCAGCTTTCCTGGGGTCACCTGACCCTGCTCCCATCTCTTGTACACTTCCTTGTTACGTTTGTGTTTAGTCAGGAGCTTCTTTCTCATCCACATAAGCCTCCTGTTGCCTTTTATCATTTTCTCCTCAGGATGGACTGAGCTTGGACAAGGTGATCCTTGAAAATCAGGAATGTCTCCTAGGCTTCTCTCCAGGTCTGTGTCTCCCAGGGTTTTTCCAGCTACATCCCTGAACAGGCCAAGGTCTGCTCTCCTGAACTCCAGGGTTGCAATTTTGCTTTTTGCCTTGTTCTCTCAGGATATTGAATTTCACTATCTCATAGCCACAGCAACCAGGACTACCCCCAGGTTTCATATCCCTAATCAGTTCTTCCAAGTTTTCAAAGAAGAGCTGCTGCCGAGCTTCTCCCCTCAAAGGCTCTTTAACTCTACGTGTAGGAAGTTGCGACTCATACAGCCCAGAAACTTCCTGGACTTCTTGTGCCCTGCTGTGTTGTCCCTTCTGTGAGTCTGTATACTCACACAGAACTTCACCAGGTATATAGACAGGCATTATGGACACCAGGTATGTAGAAAGGCACCATGGACTGCAAGGGGTTATACAGTGTGTACATCATCACAGACAAATCTGACACACAAAGTATTGAGACATATATTCTATCCTGTTAACCCTTAACCAGCCAAGTCATTCAAATAATTGTGTTTGATTTCTATATAAGAAAGTAAGAACAAAGGATAATAACGTTTGAGGTGACAAGGACAGACAGACTGCATGAAACTGTGAGTTTTATGGTGGAAAAATGAATGCTTGCTCCAAAGCATTGTTTTTGCATTGCCTTGAGAATAATAGTATTTCTTGAAAAAAATAAATTAAAAAATCTGAAAAAAATTCTGCATTCATTACAGCTGGCTTGGGCATCTGCAGCCTAAGCTAGTTTCACATATTAATCTAGTTGAAGAGGTCAGTCACTCTCTTCCCAAGAGGAACAGATGTCCTTAGCTGATGTAAAATGACATCAGTCTGAGATGCAGATGTTTAAATGGGGCTCTCTTTTAGAATAACATAGAGCAAAGAATCTACTTGATTCAGTATTATAAGAAACCTCAAATATTCAACTTGGAAAAAAGACAATCTCAGTCTAGTCACATGAGGTGGTTACACATTTAGCTTTCTTCGTAACCAAAATTTTAAAATGTTGCCTCCAAGACCTCTACTGGAAAGATAAAAATATTTTATTGATTTTGCTGGTAGGTACTTTTCACTTCTAAAAACTATTTAAATTCTACAACCATGGTTTTGCTTCTTTCAACAATCTCTGGTTTTCTTTAAAGTATTTGGGTTTTGTCTGAAGCACAGTTTCTAAAGTGTTTTACATCAAGACATTTTTAGCCAGTTGATGTCAAATCATTCGATCACAGGAGAACATTCAGTCCTGCATTCAGTTT
The DNA here is from genome assembly GCF_000747805.2 of Chaetura pelagica. Classification (NCBI taxonomy): domain Eukaryota; kingdom Metazoa; phylum Chordata; class Aves; order Apodiformes; family Apodidae; genus Chaetura; species Chaetura pelagica. The sequence goes on along the minus strand of NW_009952106.1, from coordinate 62,827 downwards.
TCATATGTAAACTCAAATGAAGCTGTAAAGATGGAAGATCTGATAAATGAAGATGCAGTCTTTGAGATGAAAGTTTGAAATTAATGACTTGCAGAAATTAATGACTTGCAGAAATGATAGATAAAACCCCCACAACTTTATCAAATGCAAGCAAACTTGTTCAGGTGCAGAGCATAATATGCTAGAGCATTCCTCTTATTAATGGAGTAGTAGAAAAATCTATTTATACTGAGGCTTGATCTTAGGAATGGGCTTTTCCAGGTTCTATTGACTTATATCACCACACAGTGATACCTATCACTAAAAGTAGAAGATATAAAGGTAAGGCTTCCACTTACTTGAACTTGTAGCTCTCCTGTTTATTATTGACGAACCCCTCTGCTAAATCATGTGGCACAGTAATCTCCAGAGCAGACAGGGATTTCTCATAATCATCAACTGAATAAATCTAAAAAAACATGATATGAATTAACAAAGTCATTTTACCGAGAGAAGGGCATGGCCCTTAGGTATAGCACTTATGTAAGCCTAGCACCTGTAACTGCCTTAAGAAAAACTTCACACACATTTCAGAATTTCAGTATGTATGTAGCATGGCTAATCAGTATGTCAAAATGACACAGGAAACCAGAGTAGTTCTGGTTACTTCAAAAGCCCTTAATACATGAGCACATCCTTCTTCAGCTATCATACAACAAAACCATGTCACCACTACCATAAGATTTGAAACAGAAACATGGCCTCTGACATAATTTACTAACTACATCACTTTAACATCTAAGCTGTTCTAAAAAAAACAACGCATAGACCCCATTGCAACCCCCCTCCAAAACACTGGGAAGAATATATTTGGGAAGTCTGTGACAGAACGAGTAGAGGTGGTTCAAAGCGACAGCACGACGAAGAGACCTAAATGCATGATTTCTGAGGATTGCTTTCATCACCTTTATTTATAAGTATTTATCTTTATTATTAGCAAGGACAGCTAAACACTGGGGTTACACATTCCCCCTCCCATGTTAAGAACGAACTGCACAAACACAGTGACCAGCGTTAAATATTTCTCCTGACGAGCTTTTCTCTTAACAACCGGGCAGGGACGAAGTTCCTCACCCCCTCCGCCAATAGTTAAGAGCCTAAAGCTCCTGCACTCCGCGGTTTTATTAACTTCTCAAGGCTTCGGGGAGCCCAGCAGGGCTGTGGCTCCTGCTCCGCATCCCGCACAGACGCCGCAGGTGACACCCGC
>NW_009952106.1:54043-60213 GCF_000747805.2 Chaetura pelagica | reverse complement strand
CTGCCTGCCCGGCCCTTAACGGGAACTCCCAGCAAGCTGCTTATCCCGAGGCCAAAGGGACTTGGCGGTGAGAAAAGGGAGGTGGGAAGCAGCGCCCGGCCGAGAGGCGCGGGGTTTGTGTCGCGTGTGGGTCAGGCCGTTGGCGGCCCAGGAATCCCTCAGCAGGCCTGTGGGGCTGCGGGACGCCTGTGTGTTCAGTCAGCCCTCCGCTAGCTGAAGCCCTCCCTTCAGGGCCACTTGGTTCTAGAGGAGTCCCCTTTGTTAGCCGGTTGAAGCACCTGGAGGGGGAACTGGGGAGGATAGACAGATTGCACTCAGTGAAGATACACTTAAAAAAAGAAATAAATTTTAAAAACACTCTGAAAAATCCTACCGGTGGGAAACAGAAGGTGGTGTCTTGGTAGGAGAGCTAAAGTTATACAGAAGTAATAGTAGGACCCCATTCTTGTGTGATGTGGTGATCAGTCATGCCAACAACATAATAGTCTTTTGCCCTTGGTCTTGGCAATACACAGTGGTAAAGGTAGGGTAATAATGATTCCAAGTCCATTGGTGCAAATTAAGTGGAAAATCAGGGACTTGATTATGGACAAGGATAGGAGTGTCTTTAACTCAGATACAATCAAAGTATGTTGAACTTGTGGTTTTTTGGTGGTTTTTTTTTTGTTTGTTTGTTTTTTAATACAAGCAAACCAACAACAACAAACCAAGCAAAACAACAACAACAAACAAAACAAACCAAACAAAAAACAAACAAACAAACAAAACCAAACCACAGTAGGGGAAAGGTTTCCTGTCCCAACTGAACAAATAACTGTCTCAGAAAGCATATGAGGCATAAATACTGAGCCTTCAGGGAATGAAATGGAAGAGGACTAATCACCAACTTAAGTCAAATGCAAAAGTCAAAAGGGTAAAAATGAAAACAAATGGAAAATATTACTCGATGATTAAATAGAGAGTGAAGGAAAAACAGGACACTGGAATGGGATAATTAAATAAATACTGCTGTATCATCTCAGCATTGCTCTAAAACTACAAAAAAATTTTGCCGGTTGTCAGTAGGGGTGAGTATGCTGAATGTGATGTTAGAGGCAGAAGTGACTAACAGGAAGGATGAGTTCAATCAGTTTAGACTGGGAAATGGGGATTTGGAAGAGTAGATCGTTTCAGTCCCAGAATTCTGAAAGAATTGGGGTGTTTAATTGAAGATCCAGGAACTGTTTATTTTTGTATTGAAACAGATGCAGAAGACTACAGTATTCTCAGACAGCAATTGTATTAGGCAACTGTATTATTTAGCAGCTTAGCTGGATTGTGAATTAACTGGGCAGTGAACATTGAAGCACTGCAATTGACTGTGTGGAAAGTAATTTTCTATCTGCCGGTGTTTGGTAGCTGGAATATAGAGTTGGGTGAGTGAGACTTTTGCTTTTGGGACAAAGTCTGATCTCCAAAGGGTTTAGGTGCCCTTTGACATGAAGTCTAGGTTGGAACCTCTGAACCAATGGCACAGTGAAGAGACACCCAACTGGCTTTGCATAGGACTAGTCTGAATATGATCCAGCCTGCACGGAGAAGCCAAGGATCTATCTCAGGCTGCTTCCAGCATAAAAGCATAGTCTGAATTTCTGAAAGGGGAGAAGGAAACCTGGGCCACCAGCAGGATGGTAACTTGCACAGCAAGAGAAGATCAAAGATAACAAAAAGTACATGCAGTTACCTGCTGGAATACCCCTTGTATTAAACAGCTGCCCATACAGAAATGCTAGAGTACTTCTGTGTTGTGCTCCTCGATATACTGCCTTTAAGAATGGCGTGTTAGCCCAGTGGCACCCAGCTCAGAATTAGCACTCTGGACTTACAGGTCCTTCTGCAAAACAAAAGCTGCAACATTAATTGAAGCATCAAAATCATCCAGGTTTTCCCCTTCAGTCAAGTGTGTAAGTATTTTGGTGGCAGAAAACTGGAGATCAGTGGAAGAATTATAAGATGAGTGAGCATGTCGTTAAAGGTTATCTATTAATTATTGTTTGTTAAGAAAAAGGGCATTCTTGAGTTGCAAGGAAATTATTATTAGACTTTTGTGAGGAGGCAGATCTTATGTAATATTTTAATTAATAACTAAGCCAAAAATAGGAGCATATCTGATGATGTGGCTGAGAGTTGCATGTGCTGAAGAAGATCGAGATGTTTAGGAGAAGATACATGACCACGCAGATTAGAGGAAGAGATATGGATAACCATTAAATGTAGCGTAAGTTGCAAAATCAGGCAGACCTGTAGGACTGAGGTCTACTGACAACACATTCTGCTACAATTTGGAGTTCATTCAGCTAGAAGTGTCACAAGATTTTCTGGTTGTGGAAGTTCAGATGTGAACTGTCAATGAAAAAAAGAAGCTGTGGTTTTTCAGTGAATTGGGATTGTGTCCTAGAAAGGAAACAAAACATTCACACTATTGTATTATGTTAACTATGCTCCCTGCCTGGGTATAATGTTTATCTATGTTCTGTTTAAGGTCACTATCAGTGGACAAAGTGTAATTATTTTTAAAAATTACACTTTCAGTTGTAATTTTTAGGGTGTAGGCAACCTTCAGTCACCTATACAGCTTGAAAAGCTACAAGGCATATGCTGTTCCTAATTAGATCAGTGAACAGTTGTACATTTCACAGAAAATAGAAAATAAAAATCACCAAGTCATAGAATTTCTGCAGCTTGATAATTTATCTTTTTGTGCATCTATAGGTCTTCATTTTAGCTACAGGAAATCAGCCTTTCTCATTTTATTTTATTGACTGTCATTTTTGTAGTCTCTAAGGTATTTGTCTAATTCAGCATATCCAGTACAGAAGCTTGACAGATACTTCCAGTTTCTAGCTAGATAACCTCTGCTTTTTGTAGCCTTGAGTTATAACTAGCTTATATGTGGGCATTTTTTTATAGGATTTGGAAAGTGTCAAGTCAGGGAAAATTTGTGCCATTGCGGAAAATGAGTGTAGTAGGCTCCCATTTTGCAACTGTTAAGTGATACACGTTTGAGAATGAAGAAATAGCGAGACCTATTAAAATACCTCACATCCTAATAACTTTTAATGATACTTACTGTCTTCTACTATTTTATTTGCTGAAGTAATGTAGGTATTAATATGTCTGCTATATTGTCATAGGCATGTCCCAGAGGGATTTTCTCTGAACTCATGTATTTTTCCATAAAAGTTATATAACTGATCAAAGTAGTATGTACAAGTATGTATGTGAGGACAGAAATAATTCTGTACATTTAATAGCTAGCTAAAGGGTTAATTCTTTTACTTGAAGCTGTACAAATAACACAAATAACTAATATAAAAAAAAAAAATAATCCAAAATAGCACAGAACTTTGAATAGCCAAGGGAGATTGACATCTGTCCCAATCTATTCACTATTTCATGATATAGCTGAAGTTTCATATGAACAGGGCCTTTAATTAGAGTCCCCACTATGACATCTACAGATCATGTCCTCCAGTGCTTGCTAGTGCTAGCTTTTTTTTTCACACTTTAAAAAAAAAAGAAAAGAAAAAAGAAAAAAAAAAAAGAAAAAAAAGAAGAAATAGAGTTCCTTTGTGGAACAGCAGATTTCTGACCTCAAAGAGAAAATAGAAAGATAGAAGAGAAATTTGATGACCAAAAGTGATTTTTTTAATCTACATTTACAGAGTTGCTGATCAACAGGAATCCTCTCTCAAGGCCTCACTAAAGAACTATATTGGCTTTAAAAATTTTCCGAAGATTTGGAAAGAGGCCTGTTTTCGGAGGAGAAGATCTGAGTACAAAGGGGCAGGAGCAGTAGGAGATCTTTCTCTAATTGCCAAAAAAACAGAACCATTTTCACCATTTATATTTCCTAGAGCTTTGAAGAAAGTTTTGGAAAATGGAGTCTGAAGCTGACAGCTAACCATGCCAAATAATGTACTGGTCTAGAGGTTGCATCTTATGTTGAAGGCCTGAAAAGTTTTGGTTTGCTTTGAATTTATTGTGTTTAAGGTCTTCTTTCTGTCTTGCCTGGGATATTGCCTTGCACTTACTTGAAGAATTTTCAGCTTTTGGATTTATGATAAACTTCAGAGATAAGTGTCAAACTTTCTTCAGCTCCAGTACTTGAAAAAGTGCACAATAGAACAAGAGCAACCTATGGACTTCAAACAGTTATGTGGCCATATGAGTTACAGGATCTGGCAATTGCATGATTCAAAAAAGGTCAGCCATTGCATTCTGAATTAGTAGTTGCAACATCACAACTCATTGTCTGCCTCCACCATTTTAGTTTTCTTTCGATTAAAAAAGTAATACAGGTCTTATTATATACTGGAGCTGGCAGTTCAAGGATTTGTTCTCCATTATGTCACCTAGCAACTTAATATGCTTCCAAATAAACAGCCTGGTAAGTTTTATAATAGCCCAAACTTTCAAGTCCTTTCCTTTTTTCTTCTTCTTTTTTTTTTTTTTTTTTTTTCCAAAGTTTTACTTTACATAGACTTTACTTATTCTTGGCAACTATCATGCCATTTGGCTGAGACAATGATTAGAAGTTAGAACATTAAAATCTTTCCATAGATCAACTGGACAGGATGAAGGGCCAAAACTCTTGCCAAGCTCTGAGTTTGTCTCATCCAACTCCTGGAAATATTTGTGCCAAATGCGTATCTTCTACATAACCAGAAATGCTTCTTAAATGACCAGAACTTAAGATCTGAAACTTGGCCTTAATTTATGTATAATATCTGTTGAGTATGTTATGTGAGCTCTGCCAGAAAGAGTAAAACCTTTATTTGTAAAAGGTGCGGTAATATAGAAACTTATGTTTCTATATTTGAATGGAATATTAAAAAATGGTGGTGATATTTTTTAATATTTCAGGTATTATCCCAAAGCCCTCTAACCTTTATTTTTTTTCTGCTTAGGTGTTCAGTATTAAAATTTAAATTCATGTAAACTGTTTTGTTCAGCCTCTAATAGTCTAGCACCTTTGAGAAGAGCAGAGATGTTTCTGTCTTTTTGGCTACTGTTACAATCTGTACAAAATAGTGCTACATCTTCACGTATGTTATAGTCACATTTGGAAAGTACCTTAACATTTCACTGCTGTTCTGACATTCTTACCAAATACTTTCATGTTTTCTAAAAATATATGTCTTCCTAGTCTCAGCCAAGACAAAAAACCTTAAAATATCCTCCTGAGGGCTTATGTATATGCATACATGTGTACATATATGTATTTCTTTATTTGCCTGATTTATAGTAAATGAAAATTCCATGGAGATATTCAGGGGTTGTTAGGAATCTGACTGCAACAGGCAACAAATCTTTTTTCCAAGTAGGTTTGTTTGGGTTTTTTTTTTCCCCTTTTTTTTTCCCCCCTCCCATATTCTAAATGGTAAACTGCCTCATTTGTCGCAAACTACAATGTAAGAAGTGTTAGCAGGAGACATTAACGTACTTCTGATGGAATGCTGACACTGGACAGTTTTCCAGTTTTCTCTCCTACATTTAGCATTGTATATTTTTCTTATTTGTAATTTTGTCATGTGTTATTGATCTCTCTCTGACCACAGGACAGGTAAAATGCTAGGTGACCATGAGTAGGAAAGACCATGGGCTTTGGGTTTTTTCATTTGAAAACAGGTGAGAAATTTAGATTCCTGTGTTGAGTTCTGCTCAACAAATAATTCCTTTCATAGTAATTGCAAAACTAGTTTTTATATGCTCTTGTTTGAAGAGGATTATAAGTCCATCAGCTTCAACATAATGTTATGAAACATAGTTATCAGTCATAATTGATTTATAATAGATCTTGGGAATTGAAACCATGGATTAGGAGTTTTGTTTGGCACTGTATAAATTTAGGTAAAATTTAGAGGGAAAAAAAGAAAAAAGAGCAATAACCCCATACCAAGCAGCTCTTGCTATCCAAGTTTAGAACAGGAGGCAACTCAGCGAAAAAAGGAAAATAAAAGGAAAGAACATGGATAATAGTACACTGTAGTTGGAGGCCAGGATTCTCCTATCAATCTGTTGTATAGTCATTAACCTGAAGAAGAATTAAAGAAAGACATATAATTTAAAGGACTTTTGTGAAGAGTTGTTTCTGGGAATGAAAGCTAGCACAGCAGAAAGTAGGGAAA
>NW_009952106.1:14939-53962 GCF_000747805.2 Chaetura pelagica | reverse complement strand
GTTTGTTTTGAAAGTGTAATATGAAGCTGATAGTATTGATTGATCAAAGACAGAAAACTACCTTCAATTTGGTCATAGGTATAGAATGGACAATAAGATATAATGGAATAAGGTTTAGAATGGACAAGGACCTTAAAGACAAAGTAATGTAATAAAGAAGTTAGGGTTACTGGAGGAGGCACAATTACCTGCAGCATAGTCTGAGCGTTAACCGAAAGGTTGATATTAGCAGCAGCGTTCTGACAGTCTGTCAGGGAGAAAATGGATTTCATTCATTGGGGCAGGGCAGAAAGAAAATACAGTAATGTGATGGAAGGTGATCTGAGCCATGGAGTAAAACTAAGTTTTGTAGTTCTGAAAGGTAAGGATAAAGGGCTGGATCTTAATTTCATAATTACCATTAAGTGAAAATAGAGGGCATGGTGCAGGGAAGCTCTGGTATATATGTGTAAAGGATAATTCCAGCCAGTAAAAATAAGCTGGATGTTTTAGGTAATGTGAAAAAAAAATGGAGAGAGGAAAGTTAAGTATTCATTTAGAGGCAAAGGGAAACAAAGGTAGAACACCACTTGAGGGGGTTTTGTTCTGTCTGTTTATTTGGATTGGAAAGATTGAAGTGTTAGAGTGGAGAGAGTGAAGAGACACAGGAGAGTGAGTAATGAAGAAAAAAAGAATAATAGTTGATCTCATCAGAAGGTTTAGGATTAGGATGGAGTGACTAGTAGTTGAGTAGGTGAGCAGATGAGAAATTTTGTATGTAGAATGAGATGGAAGGAGTTGTACAGGGAAGTTGTAGAAAAAGAGAAGGCCATCTGTAAGAAAGTAGAAGTTCATTATGTAAGTAGCATAGTGTAGCTATAACTAAGGGAAATTATACTTCCTGGGTACACTGGCCTCAAGAAGCTGCCATAATGAGCATGCAGAAGTACTTGCACAGGCACACTGGTGCTTCAATGTGAATATAATATGCTCCAGCCAGGCATGCCAGATATTAACACATTTAGCTGCGTAGCTGGTACATGCCGTTTTCTTGGAAGAGAAAATTAAGACATGGAGAAATTGAGCAATGTGTCCAATTGTGCAAGAACAGCCTGCAGTGAAGCCAGAGAAAATGGTGTCTTCAGTACGAAGCCCCTGAATGCTTTAAAAGACCAACCTTTCCACTAAACTTGCTGTGTGTTTGCATACTGCAGCAAACAAAACAGGACAACACACACACATCAGTGCAGCTGTGTTAATGTGCTATAATTTGCAGAGTTGCTGGTTTTCTCAGAATTGGTTTTGAATACTGTTTTCCTCTCAAGTAATTTTGTGAATAGGTGGGATATATGCATGCTGTTACTGAGGCATGCAGCATCCCAATAACTACAGAAAATAGTATTTCCAAACTAACAAAACAAACCAACCAACCAAAAAGACTCATAGAAGTCTAACATCAAAGCAATATAAAATTAAGAAGTGCTCTTGAACTGTTTGAAACTAAAGAATAGCCATTATTTAAACACATTGCAAGAGTATTTATAGTCTTTTTTTTCCTTTTGTTTTTCTAGGACTACATTTTTTAAGTAATGAAGGAAAAAATAATGTTAGGTTTGTATTATTCCCCCCTCCCCCGCCAATGTCCAGTTTCTGGTTTAAAATAAGCCAGCTCTTATTACTCATTCGAGTTTGAAATGCCAGATGCATTTAAGGCTGAGTGATTTTGTCACATACATACTGATGTTGTGTGTCTACAGTAGAGAAATCTTGTAAATGGGTAAGGGTTGGTATCCAGGGACAGCAGACATCAGTTATTTGCCAATGTGAAGAGGCAGACTTCCTGTCTGAGTCACCGTATTAAAAGTCAAAATGTTCATTTACCCGATTTACTCTCTCTTGGCCACAGATTATGTATTTAGTTGTTGTTTAGGTTTTCTAGAATCCTTCTCTTAAGAATCACCAAGCATGTAACAAATTAGCGAGTTTCAGTTCTCTTTTATTTGAAGTTAAGTCCTCTTCAAATTAAGGCTGAATCTAGGACTTTAACCTTACAAGCACAAGTGACAATATGTGTTTTACCTGTTTTTCATGTATGACAGAAAAACACAGAGGTAAGGAAGACTGGCTAAAATTGAAAATAGAATAAACCCTCTTTTTAAAGTTAATAACTGTACTTTATCTCCATTATCTCTTGACTGAATCAAAGTCTTATTGTAAGCACTGTCAAGAATTTTGATCTTTCACGTGTTGTTTGTAACTAAGATGGTGAGTTATAAATTTGACAGCACTCTACATACTCTGAATCCTTGTTTCAGAAAGTCAGGTTCCTGAAGTCCTTGGGGGTAATTTGACATAAAAATATATGCCAACAGTGTTTGTTCATGTTAAGTTATTATTATTCTAATAGTGTACCTTTTACTGGAGATACTGTTCACAAAATCAGGAGGTCTGTAGTTTTTGCTCAAGTTTGCATTGTTCTGTGACCCCCCCCAGGAGAGGGTGGTGGCTTGTACACAATCCAGTCAGATTTTTCAGAAGCTAATAAACATCAAGTACTAGAGATAATATTTGAAAACAGAAGTCAGTACTTATGTCAGATTGCCTTCATGGATAATGGGTTCCAGCAGTTTGTAAGATCATTTTTGAGATTTTCTTCAGAACAGATTTTTATTGCAAATGACTAGCACATACTTGCTTTTAACAAAACAGATAAGATTGTTAAGAGCTACTGCCATTGAAGACACTATAATCTTGTGGACTAGGAAGAAACAACTTTTCCAATTGTATAAATCTAGTAAGATGTGTAAGGACTCCCTATAAAAGTTTTTGTATTTATGGAGGTCAGGTCTGATCCACTGAGATACATGAACAAGAAATGTTACTTGAAAAAAAAACAACAAAAAACCCAAAACAAACCCAAATCCTTGTCTGCTGCCTACTTTCAGGTAAATAATACCTTTTTCACTAATGAACAGATATTCAGATATATGGAGTAGGATCAATCGCTGTCAAATGGGATACTCCAATAATCTCACTTGAGAGAATGGTTTGAGTGGTCTGTAGAGAAATAAATTGTCCTTGAAGGTGAGTTACATGGCTAGTTTAACGAAGTTGTTACTAAGAATCTAACATTTACCTTCAATGGAACTCCTGTTATTTGCAGTGTCCACTGAATGGGTCATCTGAAAAGTTGCATAAGTAGATCATACAGTTTGGTGCAAGTCATTTGCCACAAAAGGAATGAAACATCTAACCTTGGAAAGGGGTAGTGTTATTTTGGCTGAGTTTAAACGGTTTAAGAACAGACATGAGTTTAATCCAGAGGGCAGTTTAAGTACACTGTTTTTTAACTGCTTTTATTATTAGTTATTGAACATTTTAAGTTTTTATTTGACAACTGGGATGTTTTTGCATGCCCTTGTAGGCCTTACCTAGGCCCTAGTGTGTGCTAAAGCACCCCCAGAAGCTTAATCCCACATTGTTGAAGTCAGTGTGTTTTGGTTGTAGTCCAAATGATGGCTGCAAGAGGAAAAATAGTAGGAAGGATTGTATAACAACTCAGAAAACAGCTAGAGATCAGAAAACACTGTCTGATAAGGAATTCTTTAGATTACATATTGGAGTTTCAGAATAATGCTGAGTAAAACCGAGTCATGTTAGTATGAGGCATCTTAGTAATAATTGTTTTGTATCACAATTGCTAACCAATTTATACAGTTATTGAAATATTTTTCTTAACATTTTAAATCTCCAGGTGCCAAGTGTGTATCATAATTTTCTTCCACTGCACATAAAATTACTTAATGAATATTGGTTTGCAGGATTATTATTCTTCCAGCTAATTCCCAATCCAGCTCCAGCCTTTTCCTGGGCTTCTTGCCACATTCCATTTTTCCCTGTGCTGTTGATGTTATGTAGGACTGAAATGTGAAATTATCTACAGTTCATGAAAGAATCAAGTACCTTAGGCTGTTGTGCTCATCTATTATTAATGGACAGTAAATGCAAACATGAGCTAGCAAAAGGCAAAGGATAAACACATTTAAGACAGACCAGTTCCCAGAGAAATAATTTAAAAACTTGTCAAACAATTTTTGAAACATGGAAGAATGATGATTTCCCATAGATTCATTGTATATATTCTGGCACTGTAACTTTTCCTTTATATAATATTTTTTTAAAAACTTGAATACTGATTTCCATTGGAAGATCTCAAAGCAATTTATAGATATCAACAAAATCAGACTTGTAACAGCAATGTGAAGAAAAGAAGCTGGTTGAGCTATTTGTTGCCAAAAACATGTATTTGCCCTGGTTGGCTGCTTTGTCCTCTTCTACTAGCATGAAGTTTCACAAAATATTTCATTCAACAATTCTTAATTAGTCTCCTGCATTTGGGTTGCTTTTACATTCCCTAGTTTCTGAGGATGATCATGACTAATCACAGATAAATTAATTATTCTCAGAGAGCTTGATTCTACATGAAGGAAGCCACTCACTTGTGATCCCCTCTGCTGCTTCCAAATACCACTGCACTAAACTGTTCCTGCACTTCTGGAATGGCTTTTGAGGGGTACTGTGGCTGAGTGTAGTATAGAGCAGTTCTCATCAGGTTTCAGAGATAAGGACAAAGCAGTAGTGTCTTAATCAATTATTTTTTTTTTTATTTTTTTTTCAAGTAAGCCAGGCATCCATGCAAATATTTAGCTAATAATTTGTTAGTTGTGATTCAGTGTTCAGCAGTCCTCATACCATTAATTTCTTCCTGCAGGTTCACTGGCCCTGTCCTATCTTTCAGCCCTCAATGTATTTTTAAATAATTTAAACTGGTATTATTTTTATCTTATGTGTAAGGCTTTAGAAAATGCCTTTTCCCTCCAACCATATTATTACTATTATTATCACTATTATTATTGTTATTATTATAATATTAACATTATATTGCATTATTATGTATGTAATCTATGGACCATTGAGTAGTCACATGATCTGAGCACTTCTCTTATGAGCAAATTGTATTTTCATTTAAAAATGAACAAAATACAGAGCAAATACACCCCAAAAGGAAGTCCTCTAGAAAATGTTTGTCATTTGTTTACTATGAAGCTCTGCTTATGCCTAAATAAGGTATAACCAGTTCCATAGATAGTCATAATCAATTCCCTTGAGAGTGAAGACTTTATAATCCACACTTGCAGAAGACTCCCACATGACCTTGATATGTGGAGTACCCTTTCAATTACATATATCGGGGAACCCAGACAGTCCCTTTTTCCTTCACAACTGTGTTCCAGAACCTTTCTCCTGAATTGTTCTTCTCCCTGCACAGCCAGGATCCTTTTTACTCACCACCCAAACTGTTCTTAGCCCTACCTTTTTATTTCTTCCTAATCCAACATATTTTTTGGAATCCATGACATAGCCAGTGAATCCTTTGACCTTAATCCTCTTAACCCTGACTGTGGTACCCTAACAGCTGCATCTATAGGTGTCGTTTACTCAAGCCTGGCCTAGATTACTGGTGGTACTGGTTATGTCTCAGTCTGTGGCATCCTTCCATTTTAGCATCTTAATTCTTCAATGAAATATTAGTCAATCAAGCAGTATCTCTCTATACAATTTGCCAGTTCTAAGGTATTAAAGTTTGATGATGAAACATTTGCTTTTTTATTGTTAATCATATCTGCTAGCATCAGGTAACTTGCAGTTAAAAACAGTCTTGAGCCAGACAGTGCACCTTCAACTATACAGTTGACATTCTTATCTATAAAACCCTCTGCACTGACAAAAAAAACCCCAGCACTTCTGAGAATGTAAATAAGTGATTTTTATATATATATATTTTTTTTTTTTTCAGAAGTAAGACTAAATTTTATGTTCACTGTCATATTTTTTTTTTAAATAAGTATAAGGGGTATCTGTGCTGTGGGGTTTTGGATTGTATGTGAAATTGTACCAGTAGATCTAGAGATCTTCTGCATTCAGTGGCCCTGAACCAGCATTTGATTCTCACTATATAGAAGTTCCTATGTGGGAAGAACTTCATAACAGCTGCTATGAAAGTGTAGAGAGCTTGGCTAAGCTGTTCACAAAGGGGCAGCCCTTTCCTCCACAAAGCAAGAATAAGGGCTTACTTCTGAATTTTGAAAATTTTATTTAGAGAGATGAGTGGAATTCACTGTCTCTAGAAGGCAACTTCTTAAATTTTGTGCATCCACTTGACTGTTTGGGCTCTCTGGCACTTACCTTGAGTATGCATCTTTCCTGACCTAAGAAACAATATATTGGGCATCCCAAATAAGAAGAGTGTACAAAGACTTATGTAATTACGTCCATACCAGTGATTTGTGCTAATTCCATGTAACTTGTTGGTTTAACACAACAGGAAATGCACACAGAAAAATACTTGCCATGTCCTTTTATTACTCAAAAGAATTTTCCTGCTATCAGGGTACTTGGGAAGACACACACAATGTTCTTAAGTAATTGCTTGGTTGTTGTCTTTAGCCCATATGAATAAAATTTTCTGAAACCCTGTCAAATCAGGTACTCCAAAGACAGAGAATGGTGAAGCAAAGACCACCTTTGTGTAAGATTGTTCTTCAACATCTTATCCACACTTGTGTATCACAGACACAAGCAGTGAATAAATTCATGGTTCTTCACTTTTTCCAGTCTGAGGAGCTCACAGATCTTTTCAAAGAGGAATGAGATTTACCTCACAGCATCCACATCAAGAACTGAATTATGTAATTCCCATTTTGCAGATGGAGAAACAGGCCCAAAGAAATTAAGTGGTCTGTCAAAGAGGCAAAAACATAGGTACGCATTTTATATACGCTGCCACTTTCATGTCTTGGCTAACTTGATCCAAAGTGTAATTTAATTGTTATATCTTCCTAGATCTGCCAAATTAATTTGGAAAAAAATAAATAATAAAAATATGCAGGAACAAAACTACTGTTTTTTTGATAATTCCCATACCTAATCTGGAAAAGAATCTTCAAGGAACAATTTTAATTACATTTTATGAAAGTACACAAAAATGTGTAGAATTATTTGCTAAAACTTGTCATCTTTCAGTCTATACTTGAAATAATCAAAAGAAATGACAAATCAAAGATACACAGTCTTTTTTTGTGACACTGTTAACAAAGTTTTATCTGCACTGGTTCACCACTACTAATTTTCATCAATGATCTATCTTCTTCTATAAATGAGTAAATAAGAAAAAAATGGACTAATTTAGAGCACATTTGGCAACATGTTGTATCTTGATCTAAGAATATGCTGAGCATCCCAACTTTGTTTATTTCAAACTGCTCTAGGATCCTAAGAAACACATCCTGGGATTTAGGAGATCAGTGGGTTTAGACATATGAGATTTGTTATTCTGTTTTATATTTCAGAATTTCCAGCTCATTGGGTTTTAGTAAATTTTTTGGATCATTTTTTATTGTGTGAAACACAATAGCCATCCCATTACATAATATGATCCCACACTTACCCTAGTGAGGTACCTCTTTTCCTTCTTGTGCTCCAGGGAAAATTTTAAGCCTCCCCCTGGTTTCTTCTGTACAATTCAAGTTCTTTTAAGCTTCCTCTGCTGAGTTCTGGTTTCTGCATCTGCTGCTGTTTAAAGACAATGAGACAAAAGAGTCCAAACTCAGATCATCCACTCAGCTGTGGGCTCAATACTTTGAAAAATCCTTCTCGGTGTCTTCAGCAAAACCAGAATTTTTAGCTGCCTAAAAGATACTTCTGCACAATTGTCTCCCCTGTTAAAGAGGCTGCAAAACTTGTTCACCAGTCCTTCTGTTCATGGGACTTGTTTCCCAATTCTTTATAATGTTTGTGAAAATAAGATTGAAATAGCACTTGTCTCTCATAAAGGCAGTTATAGCTGTTCAGTGTCTTTTTGCTTTCTTTGCCTTTCTTCAGACAAAAAAACTTGTTCCTGTGGGATATTCAATATCTTGAACCATGATTAAATCAACGGTGCTAAGACCCTGGAGAGTCAGTATGCTCTTAGCATAAGATTGCAAAGCTGTTCTTGCCTGTCTTCACCAGAAGTCTGATTATACTGCTATCATATGTCACCCTTCCCAAGCCCAGTACAAAACTGGATTCTTCAAATGAGTATTCTATCTTTAAGATTTCATTAATTTCTAAGACCAGGCTTTCTTCTATGTGGAAAGAAAAAACCCAACAAACCAAACCAAAACAAATAAACAACAAACAAACAGCACACACACAAAAAAAACCCAACACAACAACAAAAAAGAAAGAGATCAGTCGCTTTCTGTTTAATCCTTTGAGTTTACTAATTTCTATAGATTATCAGGCAAGTGATAGAAATATATGTTCATGATAAATGTATGTGTCACATGAAAATTATTTGGTTTTAGTTTTTAAGAAGTACAAGGGATACAAAATAGCTAAATGTTACAGTTTCATTTTGTTCTGTTTGCTTGCTTTATTTCTTATATTATAAAATATCATTAAATGCTTCTTGATAGTGTTAGTCAAGATCCTATGCTCTTATCCTGTAGGTGGGCTGTCCTAATTCCTTCTTCTGTGGATGAGGTAACCAAGAATGCAAATGGTCACTTTTTGGTGGTCTGGTAATAAAACTTGGGGCTCAACTGTTCTTATATATTCCAAGAATAACTGTGCCAAGTCTTTGTGCCTCTGTCCATAGTATTGCACCATGCTTCAGAAGCAGAACTCAATAACTTTCTTATATTTTCCTGCCTGAGAAGACACTTGCATATGTCTTGGTCCGACTGCATTACATTTTGAAATGGCAACTTCACAAGAGAAGAGCAGTATTGTTACATGACAGCAGTAGAGTAAAACTCCAGTATTCAGGAGACTTCAGGGATTATTCTGGTATCTCATAACTTCAGTAGCATTAATGTGCAAAAGTTTTGGAACTTGCACTTTTTTCCCTAAAGTTAGCAAATCATTTGAAAATAACAACAGTAAAGAACATAAACATTGGTAAACCAAAGCACCTATAGGTGTGGAAGTGCCAAAATGACAGCACCAGCTCCGACTGAGTCTTCACATTTTACAGATGCTTGCTTTGTTCCAAGCATCGTGTTGACATCAGCTGTGGCAAGAGCTGCAAGGACAAAGAGAATTTTCTTGAGCTGAATGTCCTGAACTAAAATGTGTGTTCTTCCCATGTTCTGCCACAGCTGTTTTATGTGCGTAGTGGATAAACATATCCATATCATGATGTGTTTAAGATCTGTGATTTTCCAAATTTGGTACTCTTTCAATGTTATTTAAAATGCATTCTAGCTGTAGTTCATTACTCCTTTCAGGTCTACTGGTTCAACTCTGTGGGCCACTGATGTGCTTGCATCCATACCCACAGAAGAGATTTTTTGAAAAGTTGTTTTAAACCATTGTAGGAAGTGACTCAGGATAATTGCTAGTCTAATAGGCTCTCTTGGGTTCCTGGAGTCTTTTAAAAATAAATCCTTTGCAAGAAAGAGGAATGTCTAGGAAAGAAACAAAAAAAAATATGCCAATCAATGCACATTTTATACAGTCCACACAATTTTACTCTCTTTTCTGCCCAAGCTTCCCTTATGTTTTATAACACATGATGATTGCTGTTAGTATGGTATATCATTGGTGACATTTCTGCCTGCATGATTGTCTACTATGTGCATGTACATTTTATTCCCCCAAGTTGTATAATTGGCTTCTCTGAAGCTTCTGTGCTTTAACAGTTTTAAGTCCAGTATGTGTGTGAAAGAAGCCAAAAACTGTTGTCCCACAAAGCTCTCAAAAAACCCTCGTTAACCTGAATTTGCAGTATACTTTTTGGTGGAAAACAAAGTGTATCTAAGTAGCTCTGGGAATTACTGGTTGGGCTGTGATATATTACAAAGATGTTGTTTTGTTCTGATACTATGTATCTGCAGAACAACTTTAGTCTACAACTGTCTAAACAGTCTGCCCTGCTCAATTCTCTTTGGTCTAGTTGACTGCTGCAAAGGAGTCAGAGCCTAGCCACAACTCCCTGTGTGGGACAGAGATCACTTTTTCCTGCATTCTCTTCTGCCAGTGGTGGAGGTAGGGTGTTCTCAGCCTGTGCTGCCTTCTGTCTACCCTCCTGTATGAGTACTGTCCGTCAAGGCTAAGACTGTTGCTTAATGTAGTTTGAGGACTTCAGTCTGTCTCAGTCTCTGAGTTCAGTCACAGCACTGCAGAGATGCTGGCTTTTTAAGTCTTTCTTTAACACAGCACTGCTTTTAGTTGAAAGCACTTATTCAGTTGTGTAAGCCTTATTGTCCCCTAATTCTCACTTTTTGTTGACTTTGATACTGGTGGAAACTGAACCCAAAATGCCCTCTCACTTCATCACCTCACTGTAAATGCAAGTTTATCCAGGGCTGTGCATTGATTATGATACTCAGACACCATCCTCTGCATGATCCTGTGTGGCTTAAAGGGACATCTCAGTTAAATTGTGGTACAGCAGCAGAAAGTCCTTCCTCCGTGCTTTCCTGATATGCAGGGTACAATTTCTTGCATGGGACAAATATAGCTGTGGCAGTGTCTTAGAAGAATCCTTCTTGCTGGCACAAGTGTATCTGCAGTGCATCATGAGCTTCCCTTCCCATCATTTAAACTCTTTACTAGCACCTGGTAAGCCATGGTACTGC
Source organism: Chaetura pelagica (assembly GCF_000747805.2). Taxonomy (NCBI): domain Eukaryota; kingdom Metazoa; phylum Chordata; class Aves; order Apodiformes; family Apodidae; genus Chaetura; species Chaetura pelagica. The sequence goes on along the minus strand of NW_009952106.1, from coordinate 43,298 downwards.
CTCAGACCTTGGAAATTAAGACATCTATGAGATCTGTAAGTGGTTTCCCTCCAGTCAGTGCAGTGGAGAATTACATTTGGATGCTAAAAGTACACGGTGAATGAAATTCTGTCATGCAATATGAGAGAAAAATCACCAGGTGGATTAAAAAAAACATGGCCAAGTCTGTGTGCATCTGAGGACATAGATAGAGCTCTGCATGTTTTGATGTGTGCTCTTCTTTTGAAAATAAGCCGTAACTTTGCATTTCCTGACTTCAGTGGATTGGAAAAAAACCTGGCAGGTTCCCCAAACTGAAATATATGCAGAAATAACATTCATAGGAATATCAATACAAGGGAAAAAACTCCCAGCAACAATCTCATGCTTCAGGGTATAAACTGATCACTTGTTGGGTTCAAGAAAGAGTTTCACTTCCCTCTTTACTCCCCATTTCTTATGTAATATTCCAGCCCACAAATAGCTGGATATAGTGTATTTTCCATTCTTCATGCTCTGAATCATCAGGTATCTAACCACTGCTTGAGGCAGTGTTTTAGACTAGAGAGCAGACTGGTCTGTTCCACTATGGCAGCAAGAATAGTATTGTAATATTGTTTCATTTCCTTTGGTTTATTATTTTGTTATGTAGCACTAAGGAAGTGACAACTGAACTGCTATATTTGCGGATGTGAACATGTATTGAGACTGGTTGGGATCTGAGGAACGCGTGCTCACTTGTTTTGCCAGTCATGAGCTAGTGATGCAGAGGGTCTGAATATGTTCTCAGTTTTTTAGGGCTAAGCAATTCCTGTGCTTTTGTTGGACCAGTGCAAAGAATTGATTTTCAGCCTCCAAAAGTGCCTGCCTTGTATCTTTTGAGAGAAGTATTTTAAAAAATAAATTATGTTCAAAATGAAGCATATTGTAATCCCACATGCATGTTCCCATTTGAATGGAGAGGTTTCTTCTGGATGTGTTATTCATACCATGGTATTGTGTTCAAAAAAGGCTCCTTCTGCATCTTGTGGAAGTGAGTTTTATGTGATTTAGTGCAGAGGTTAGGAATATATAATGATACAACTGGCTATTCTTCTTTTTATTTCCATAAAGAAATGCAACAAATTCATAGAGATACTGTCTTAAACCACAGTAACTGGAATGTTGTAGTACGTCTAATGGGATGGATGTTTCTGCCTTAACAACTATGTGTCATGAGGCATATCCCTTCAGGACAGAAATGAAGTGCATTACTGGACACAGCTAAATAGCAGCTTTTGCTGTCATTGTCCTTACCATGTAAATAATAAGGGAAACAGAGAATTTCAGACTCTTGGCTTTTCAATCTTGCTGCAAAGTCTTTAGAATCAAAGGAATCCCATTTGTGCTTGGGTGACAGCATAAGACAGATTGTAGTTATTAATGCTTTACTTCTGTGTGATAGTCCTTTTCCTCTCTCTAGTGAGAAGATATAATATAATCCTATAAATTAAACAGAGAAAGCAGGAGCTATGGCTAGCCATCTCATCTTCAGCAAACACCAGGAGCCTTTCATTGGCTTTAGAGAATATATTAACCACAGGAGCTGAGTCAATGAAAGCTACTGGGAGTTGAAACTATCCATAAGGAACAGCTCTGGTATCCTCTAGAGAAGCATTGAACCACTGCCCTTAGGAATTTCATGCAGGTATCTATGGTACAAGCTGCCAACAGACAGCAACATAACTCCAGGGATGATCTTAAATAAGAGTAATATGCAGGATGGTGGAGTGGTGAGTTATGCCCTGAATTATCCTAGTTGATCTTAAGTAGACAAGTGGTAAATCTGATTGCCAGAGAGGACAACAATTTTGCTTGGATTGCACTATCAAAACTGTGTCCTTTTTATTATTTTTCATTATATATGAAAATATTTTGTTTCCTTTATGACAGAATACTGCTTGGGGGCTGGTAATATTTTCTTGTTCCAGATTCTTAGACTTGTTTCTTAAGTATAAAGGTGAAAATATTTTCAAAGAAACATAATTTTATTCTGGAATTTATCTCAAGGCTTTTGGTTATGGTGATGATATGGCAATGTATGGGGCTAGCTGCTATTAGAAAATTAGCAGAGCAAACTTGATTTTAAAACTTTTGAAGTTGATCAGATGATTTTTATTGACTTCAGAGAGCCCTGGCTCGTGCCCAAAGGTGATAATGGTAGAGCAGAAAAAAGAAAGCATATGTATATGAAAAAACTAATCCACACAGCCCCAAGTGGTAAATATACTCTGCCAGTAAGTTACATAAAAAAGACCTTGGCTGTACACTTGGAAATAGCACTTGCATCTCCAAAACTGGTACTAAGACACATGCTTCTTATATCTATTTACAAACGGAAATGATGGGGTATAAAAAAACCCCCACAGCAGTTGCTTATGATAGCAGCACTGTCGTAGACTCCTCCAGAAAATGTTGAATAGGTTTTGAACTGCTTAAAAAGGTCTGTCTGTAATAATGCACGTCTCATTCAGGGACTTTCAATATATATCACTTCACCTTCAGACCTCAGTTCTCTCATCTCTTAGATGAGACTACTGATACTTATAGGCTTATAGGCAAGCTCAGCTCCTAAATGCAAAATGCAGAGGTCTTATCAGTCCAAATTTATCCTCTCTTGCCTCAGCAGGATTATACCATGAGAGTATTTCACTCTTCAAGTACTACTTAACATCGATGCTAATACTTCTGCTTCAGTTTTTTATCTGGCTTTCTCAGCAGGTGAAACATGTTGTACTGTACAGTACCAAAGAAACAACAGAACTAGAGATGCAAATAGGCAGAGCATAATAGAGATAAAACATCAAATGAATTTTCTGAGCTGGTATTCATCTGAGATGAGACACTTCTAGAAGGTATATTGAAGTTAGTACGGAAGCTTACCCAAATGCATGGGAAAACATTCCAGCTGGAAGGGGTTAGGTGCAAAACTGAAAGAGGATGCAGACAAGATGCTTGGGAGTGCTGTTTCCCTCCTGTTTTAGTTAAATCCAGTCAAAGCCTGGACACAGCAGAGGACTGTAAACTAGGAGTGTGTGTGGGGAGGAGGCCTCTTTGCCAGATTTGATGTGAACACTGTTTAGGCATAACTGAGAGACTGGAAAATGCTGCTTTCCAAATGGGGACTTGCATGACAGATAGTTACATCCTGGGTGTGGATATAATATACCATGGGCAGAAAAGTACAGGGATTGTATTTTGCCAGGGACTTGTACAACCACATCTGTAGCTCCCCACCATTTCCTCCCTGACCCCGTTGGAGGGGCTTTCTGTCCATAACTGTAAAAATTACTGATATAAAAAAGCTTCAATGTACCTAGTTTCTACCTAGAGAAACTTTTAGATCATTCATTCCATAAATATCTCTTACAGGCTGTCTGACGTCAGAGGATTTGGAGAGAGGCTGGTCTGAAACTGAAAACAGCAGCAGTTCCAGCTTCATCACAACAGCACAGCAAGACGAGCAGCACAGGAGTTTCTCTGTGTGGACTACAGGGCTGCAGAGCAGGGAGGAACTGCACAGAAACACAGGCACTACTATGTAAGTGCAGCTGCTGCAGCAACTCTTCTCATGTTTTTGCATGTTTTTAAGAACAAATCCCGGCCAAGTACGTCTTGCCTTTCTTTTCTTTTTTTTTCCTCCTCTGAAACATCTTGAAGCCAGCTTGGCAGGACACAGGATTCAGGTTTGGCTTCATTGCTTCTCTCAAAGGTATGCCGAGGGGTGATGGTGCAGGCTTTTGCACTCTTCTGTATGTGGATAAGGGTGACCAGGGAGGGTGAGGGAAATCAGAGGAGCAAAAGGGAGGACATATTTTGGAAGACTACAAAATTAACTGAAATCCAGGTCCTTCCTGTTCTGGCAGCAGGGCAGCAAAATCTCAAATAAGCTCTAGGCAAAACCTAACTTCCTTAGGCAATTTCACAATGCAGAATTCCTTTTATAACTCTTTAACCCATCAACATATTGTGCTGCAAGCAGTTTGGCAGTTTCCAGGCTCCTTGAAAATGAAGTCCTGTCCCACTCTATTTGCCAGGCTACTTACAATAACAGATCCTAACACAAGTATGGGTTTTGCTCCCTAAATATGATATGTCTCACCACCCTCATAGTGAAGAATTTCTTCCTAATGTCTAACCTAAATCTAACCTCTTGCAGTTTAAAGACATTATCCCTCATCCTATCTCTACATGCCCTTGTAAAAAGTCCCTCCCCAACCTTCCTGTAGCCTCCTTCAGGTATTGAAAAGTCACAGGAAAGTCTTCCTGGAGCCTCCTCTTCTCCAGGCTAAACAACCCCAGGTTTCTCACCCTATCTTCATAGCAGAGGTGCTCCAGCCCTCTGATCATATCATCTCCATGGTTCTCCTTGGGACTCTCTTCAGCAGGTCCATGTCATTCTTGTTTTGGGTACTCCAGAAGTGGACACAGTACTCCAGGGCCATGACTGAAAGAGCTCATTCCCTAGCAGGTGCAAGATTCCTGCCCCCTGTGTGAAGCTGACATACTTAGCTAGCACTTGTAACTTTAGAAAGCTCTTTGCCAATGAGAGGGTGCTTGGTCTGCAGTGTTGCTGGAAGGAGAGATGATGCCCTTGAGCATAAAAACAAGGCTGGGCTGAGGAGCAGGGGAAGTGTGAATTGCACAGTATAATGCACCGTGCTGATAGTAATGGGCTTCAACTAACAAGCAGTCACAAGAAAGGCTGTTGGAAGTCAGTGCTCCCTGGGCTGAGTTGTTTCAGTAATGGAATAAGTCTGCAAATACTTTTCCTCTTGAGAGTGGCAGAGTCCGTTGCTATGGCTGGGAGATGGAAGTAAAGGAGGAAAGGTGAGGACTGCAAGGAGGAAGTTTTGCAAGGATATCCTCTGCAAAATTATGTTGAGCAAGTGCAGTTACCCATGCTGAAAGCAACTGCAGGTTGATGTAACCACTGTGCTGGTTAATGTAATTGGAGTAGCCTTTACTCAGCAGATGTTCAAGGTCTAATCCCTGCTAAGGTATGCCATGCCATTCCAGGTAAAGCAAGCTGGGCTGAGCTGCAGAAAAAGCAACTGTACTGACTGCATGTGTAAGGGAGCACGTGTTCTCAGAACCAGATTGTGAAGGGATGTATTTTGGAAGTGAAGTCTCCAGACTTGGAAGGGACCCATTTGGAATCTGGGCTGCTTTACCATGACATGTCAGAATCCTTTTTCTCTCCTTCATTTACTTCTTCTTAGATTTTGTTTCCAGTAGCATAGCAGCTCCTTTTCTTAGAAGTTGCTTTATTTTCTTATCAACAGCCTAATCACATTGGCTGGCAGTATGAAAGAAAAAAAAAATAATCTTTAAGAAATGTAGTAACTTGTTAGAAACCTATATTTCCCAACAAAATCTTGAGAGCTGCCAAAGCCAAGACAAGTGTCTAAGAGCCACAGACACTTTTACCTGGTTTAGCAGTCAAATTGACTGAAGTGCATTGAGCAATATAGAACTAATATATACAGAACTGCTGAAAGCTGAGAAGATGAGAAGGATAACTAAGGAGAAGATATTCCATATTTGGAGTGTATTAAGCTGACTGCTTCCTTTCTGTCTCACAATTCCTCAGTCTGGTTCAAGGGAAAGGTGGCCCAGAGAGTGGAAGGCTGGGAGGATGTTTGAGGAAGGAGATACTGATCTGTCAGGAGAGAAATTTAGTGTCTCATAAGAATGCATTGGTCATCACTCAGCATCCTTGACTTTAGATGAAGTTATACCAGCCAGCAATTTGCTAGTTCTTCTACTGATGTACACTGATGCTGGAAGCAAGAGTAACAAGCACAATATGGACAGAACAGGCATTTTTCAGTTTTGCTTTGTGAAACATAAAACAGTTCCCTGCTGGAGCTTGTGACAATCACGATGCAACCCTGAAGTTTTGAAAGTCTATGTTTTGTGTTACCAAGTGCAGTCCCCTGGTTTAACAGAGCTGAGGAACCAAATTCTCCAGACATCCTAGTGGCCTTACCACACTGTACCACTTGTCTGCTGCCATTGCTGCGTTTATTTTAGTAATCTTCTTTGTATGTAATATAGATAATTCTGTTCATCTTGAAATCAGTCGCAAAAATTTTTCTTATGAAGCCCAGACATGGTGTGCACTGACTGTATTTTATTGGCAGGGAGACATGGCAAGAGTTGAGCAGCATCTTGGAGGCATCTCTCAGATAGTTTGGTTTTGATCCATCTGCCTTAGTTGTCATCAAATCCCCCTAAGGTCCAGTGGAATCCCAGAAACCCATTTAGTCCCTCCAGCCATCTGACCTAGTGATTGAGCAATCAGGGGACACCATTTCCTGACACTTAGGGCAAGGATGCGTGGGAGTTTTGGCTCTCAGCACTTTAATTGCTGTGAATTTTCAAACCTGGGTCAATCCTATGGAGATCTGACCCTTTCTCCCCTGCCCCTGCAGCCCTCAGGCAAGCACAGCATGTTCCTAAATTAAAAAGAAAGCTGACTGCTCTGATTTTCATTGGATGAAATAATTTACATGTATTTTCCTTTGCTTCTTGTTGTGTTGATGATTGACAGCTGTGTCTCTTACCGATTTCTGTTTTACCAGTTGTGTTCCCTAATATCTCAGTCTTTTGAACTGAGGCATTTGTTGAAAACTGGTAATAGTAGAATTCTCTATATGTTAACATGCAGTAGATGTAATTAATTTTTCATCTTTCTGCAATTCCACTTAACAGTGGAGTTGCTTCTGTTTGGCACTGCTCAAAGTCATTATCAGGCGGAGGGCTCGTTATCTTCCAAGCTCTGTGTCAGTATTTAATTGCATCATGCTATGTAAATTAGTTAAATGGGTTTTATTGGTTTGGATTCTCAGCCACTGCAAATAAGTGTGTGTGTGGGGGGAGGCGTCCAGTGTAGCTAAGACAAATATGTTGCAGCTGAGGATTTGGCCCCGTGTCTTCAAAGTGGTAATGAGTGAGGCATAGACGGTGCAAGTCTGCTCTCATCTGTACCAGTAGAAGTTGTTTTTTTTTAGTTCCACATTGCTCAAGAAACTTATTCCAGGGTTCAATTACAAGTAAGTTCAAGTAGCATCAGAATTTTATCCAGAGAAACTGAGGCCCAAGTCGTGCAAAGTAACCTGTAATTTTGGCTCTTTATTTTTAGTGTCTTGTTAAGGCACTAAGACACTAAAAAACGGAGACAGCCAAAATTATAAGCTCCTTTTGAAATGCTGGCTGGCTGTCCTGGGCAAATCTACAGTGTGGATTTGCTTCTTCTCACATAGTTTTTATAGCAGTGTAAGTCTCTGAAGGTCAGTGAAGCTTCTGCTGTTTTACAGCAGTGGAATTCTGAGAGGAATGTGTCCCATGTTGCCAGAAGCTCCCATGATCTTTGGTATATCAATCCTGTACTCATGTTATGCTTTTCTGGACATGTCCATTACATGTCCCGCTTTGATTTGCTGAGAACCAGGTAGTCACATGCCTTTGGGCACATCACCCACTGAGCAGCGCTATTAATAGTGCAGCCTCAAGCTTTCTTAGTGCTGTGTATTAAATCTCTACCTGATGATGGTCAGGCTTTTCCTTCCCTTTGTGTATCTGGTTCATATGTCACCTGAAGTTCATGTTCTATGTTAAATTTTATATTTTCTATGGTGTTTCAATGCTTGAGATTTTGGCTTCTTTGGCAATTCCTATGGTGTCAATATCTTCTAGTGGGAGGAGTTTTCTATACTTGAGACAACTTGCAGTAAGAAATCTGACCAGGAGAAGCTTGTGTTTTTTGGATTTAGTAGAACAGTTATTCTGAGGATATGGCAGGCTTATAACATTGATAAGGTTTCTCTCGTGATAGGAAATAGAAACATATACGGTGGAAAGAAAGAGGTAGATATGAAAGGGAGGAGATCAGAAGTCTTGCTGGAATTTAAGGAGTGGGAACTGGAGATCAGAAGGATGTGTTTAGCCTGCATGAAAATGGAAATAGAAGTAACCTTAAGGAACTGAGAAAAACTTTGGCAGCAGGAGAGGAATAGGCTCTCTCCCTGAATGTGAGTGCTTGCTCACTTCCCAGTTTTCTCATTTCAAAGTAATAATCTCTGAAGTTTATATTTCTGGCCATGAGATTTGAAGTTCACTTTTTTTTTTTAAGAGTATTTTTCTCTTCACTGTACCCCAGAATAACTTAAACTCAGGCAATGCATATGCCAGCCCATCTCTTCTTTGGAGTAGAAACAAAGCTCATTTTTGAGACCCAACAACGCTCTTCTGCCTCCTTGGTATATTACTTTTTTTAAGTAGCCATAAACAGGGATTCATTTTCACTGTTATGGGTTTTATTTTTCAAGGCAGTGAAGAAGCTTGGTTTGGAGGGGGAATATTTTGAGCTTCTTAAACATGAAGTCTTAAGAGACAGAAATGTACACAGTGTTTTGTTCATCTTGCACATGTATGCAAAAGGAGAAGGAGCGCAGTCCAGACTGGATTTCATTGTGAAGAAATCAGGCAATGATACATTTCAAGGGTTTGATATCATGTGGCAAGATTCCCTTCTCCCAAGACAAAACTGTGAGAAGAGATTAAAAATCTTAGAGGATGGGTCCACTGGTAGCAATTAAACATGATAATCTGGCTATACTCCCATCTCCAAGATGTAAACAACTAAAAGGATTGAGTAGGATCAGACTATATTTGGTATTTTTTTATGCTTTTTCTAATCATCTGCAGCTGACCCTTACTTGGAGCTAGTATACTCCAAGATGGACTTTAGATGGACTTTTGATATGACTGTACATACTAATTTTTATATTCAGTGGTTTTCAAGAGAGAAAACCCTGTGAAGATCCTCTGATTTTTCAGCTATTCTATGAGGAAGAAACATGTCTGTAAGATGTGGGCTGAGGAACCTGACCAGGTACTTCACAAACCTCCAGAAACTTATTCACATTTTAGACTCCTGTAAGTGTCAAGAATGTACACAAAGAAACTATAACTTCATTTTTAGCACTGTCTGTCTTCTTATCAGTGAAAAAAGTGACTAGCAGCTCTCTTCTTCCCGAATTCAAAAGTGGATTGCATACAGTGACAATTTTTTGAGGAATGGATTTAATTTGCTAGCCCCCCTTCAGTTATTTTTAGAAATGTTTTGCATTTTCTTTTGCATTTAAATATTTCTCTAAATGCAAACATTTCAAGTAGGTTTACTCATCAATACTATGACTGTTGATGATATTTTCATAAACAACAAATATTTGGGGTGCTTCAGTTTTCCAGGAAGGCTCAGTGCTTTAAAAATCTTAGTCTATTTTTAGGTGTTTCCGGCTGGTCTTGAAAAATCATTAATCTCTTTGCACACTCTTGATTCTGCACTGTCATCTGTTTTCTTTCAAATGTCCATAAGGCTATGACAGAAATACGTGGGAATTCCATGTTACTCTCCATCAGCCTTCCAGTTTTGCTTGTCAGGTCAAAGGCAGCAACCTTTTCAAGAAGGCATGAAACTACTGTGGAGCTTTATAAGCATCTTTGCCCCTGCTGATCTGTATGTGGAAGTTTCCTGGACTCACAGAAGTTTAACATTATTTACCTCTATTTTTTCCCCAGCATTGTTACAACAGTCTGAAAATGTACAGTCAATAAATTATGAGCCTAGAAGACAGTATGTTCTGTACTTTCCAAAGCTTTAAGGTTCAAACCCTGAATTCTGTGGATATTGTATGTACATTAGTCTGATTGTTCCTAATGGAGCTGGGGCAATCTCAATGGACTGTTCCTATTTAACCAGTAAGACTTATATGATGAGATTTTTATTTTTTTTTCTGTCTGCAATAATAAATTATACAAATATATGAGGATATATAGAGAGAGCTAGATACAATTAGCAATTTATTGTTTGTGTTCAGCACTTTTCTTTGGAAAAGTTCCAAGAACTTTAGTAATATTAATGGATTTAGCATTTGTGGAAACTGACATACAGCTTTCTGAGATGCCTGCATCCTGATGGGAATCTGTATTAACATAAATATTCTCATTACAGGTAGGTTAAAGGCACACTTTTTAAAGCTATCTTTATGACCTCTGAAAAGTTAGCTTAACAAAGCTATAGCAATTAAACTAAAATGTTTTAACAGCATGTTTATCATTATGTCACATTCATCCTCCTGTCTGATAGACATGTATTCAAAATCGTACTGCTCCCAGAATGCAAAAATACCACCCTACCACAGAGTTCTTTTTTTTCCTGTCCTCATATCTGCTTTCTGGCTCCCCAGAGCCTCAGGTTATAATCCCTATTTTTTCTTCCTACTCTCCACACTTTGTTTAGGTTTTTGCCTACACTGAAAATATGAAACATAGGTACTGCTGATAGTGATTGTAAGGGATCTTCCCTAGTTAGGTGGAATGGGTTTATTTGTTAGATTAAACAGGATGCATCTGCAAGAGGGGGTTTGCCAGGATATCATTCTTTCTTACAAATGTTGTCAGGAATGGAGCCATCCACTAGCGCAGACAGTCTTGGTTTTCTCACTGAGTCACTGGGATGCCTGGACTGTGAGTACCCTGGTTAAATCCATTTGGCAGAATCTTGACCCCCTCCAGGCAGGTGACCCCATCAGCATCTGCACAACAGATGAAAGAAAGCAAGATCTTGACCAAACACGAGGGGATTTTAGTCCTTTGCTACTTTTGCAGCCGTGTATACAGCGGGAACCAATTAAACTATGTTTCTAACAGCTGAATGCACAGAGAGACAGTTGGTTTTGTTCTTGCCCGTGCTCTGATCTGTCAGCATCCTCCTGCACTGTTATGCAGGGATAGAGTAATAACCATGCTAGGACCCTGCCAATATGAACTGTCTTGCAACTGTGCCCTACTGAGATATGAACTTGCCCTCATTGCTTGTTCATACGTTTACTGCCCTGTGGGTCAGGCATCCCAATGAGTGAATCTCTCTGGCTCTGTTGTAGAGGCCCTGAAATGTGTTGCCAATGACAGAAGTACAAAGCTTGACCTTAGCCTTTCATCGTCAGCAGGATTCAGGCAGTCTGTGTGAATATTACGGAGTCTTTGGCACTCACCATTACTAAGTTACAAGGAGAAAAACAGATGCATTTTCTGACTAGGTGAAATTTTCCTTGAGGGACCCATGAATTGTTTTCCAGCTGTGTCTCGGCTTATCTAGAATAGCTTCATGTACCTGCTGGGGGACATGTGTTAAGCTTTAAATGTCCTGCTGTGCCCTTCATGACACATTTTATGTTTAAACAGGGGCAAAATTCAGCAAACGTCTCCTCACTGCCTCATCTCTTGCTTTTTTACAGTGCTGAAGTTTAGTATGTTCACATCCCTTGGGGCATCTCTAGAGGCCCATAGTCTTTCAGATTTACATATCTGTTAGTGTAGCTAAGCTACTGTGAAATGGAAGCCTCATCTAAGAAAATACTATAAATACAAGCTAGAGTTGACCTAACATAATACGTTAACATTTTAATGTATTATCATTGTAGTATTAATAAAAAGCAGTTTAAGAATGCTGGTTCATCAGTCTGGAGAGTCATTTTTTCAATTACTGGCTTCAATTTTTTCAAGATCTATGAACATAAAATTCAGATTACGTACACATAAATATTTTAGGTTTTCTCACGTTGACATTAAAAATCTTATCTATAGCTATATGTATTTTATCCACATGAGCATGAATAGAGCATGAATATTCAAATACAAGTGGACTAAATTATGATCTCTAAAATCAGATATCAGAGGTTGGAGAGATGGTATTGTACCTCAGTACAATGTAGTACCTTATTTGTTGTTGTCAACTGGTTTTAACTAAGAGTGAAAAAGGCTGCCTCACTTCAGACTGAAAAACTTGCCTGATTCTGCTTACCACTGACAACTTGAAAAGTCTTCAAGTGTGACAGTACTGAAATAAATTTGCTGAAATAAATTGTGGAGTCTGCTGGACTACGTGTCTATGATGCAGTTGTCTGTGATTCTAGGAAACAGGACATAATGACCTTGTAGTTCTATACTCCCACGAATGCACATGACACAGAATCCAACTGACCACCCTACAGGCTCTGGTGACATGTGGGAGTGCAGCAAATTAAAATGGAAGCAGATGGTGAAGAAGTCCCCTCTGTGTTTTGCCATGTCTTTTCTTTCAGGGATGGTGCCTTAAGTCTTTGATCCAAATAGCCTGCTGAGGAAATCTGTCTCTGAGCTATGATGAAACAACACTAGGAATGCTGTGTTCAATTCTTGGTACTCAATACTAAGCAGTTACACAGTGATGGGGAGAGATAGGCAACCTTCATTTTTCCTTTGAGCACTCATTAGTCATGATCTCCTTGGATTCTTTTGCTCCTTCAGGAATAAACTTAATTCACAAAGAAGTCAGAGGGAGCTGGGCAGTTTGGTGCCAGACTGGGGGACAACACCTCCAGAGAAATCAGAAATACTCTTTGTCTTCCATTAGACATTCTCCCATTGTTAATCTTGGGCTTACTTCTGCTGACTAGCCGCTGCCATTAACTACCATTAACTGGCTGTCTCACAGTATGTGCTTTCCAGTGTGCTATCTATCTGTTTACTTACCTACCTACCTATCCCTTTGTTTGTTTGCTTGGAATGGAACAGCCCAGGCTGCAAGGATATGTAAGTTTTATTTTCTAGGTTTCCTGATAGACTGTATGACCCTAAGTCCATGAAATCTCCTATATTCTTGTTCCTATATTCTTGTGTCTGGGCTTTTAAAGTTGAAGTTCCCCCTAGAATTTTGGAGGGTTGAGGTTCAGCATACACACTGCATCTTTTGATGCTGTTAAGGTGGGGAATAATTGGCCCTGTAGCCACAGTGAAACTCCCCGCGAAATTCACTCATGGGTGTCACAAAAGCAATTTTCCCAGTTCCATGATGCTTAGGAGCAGTCTAAAAAGTCTCCATGTAGAGTAAGATGCCATGCTGGATTTGTTTAGTATTCCTGAACATCAGTTATGTTCTAAGTGTCTCATGAAGCTTTAGGGTCACAGCGAATGTTGTACTGCTCCTAGGCAAATGCACCCAGACTTGAGTGTCTTCAGCCATCATTATGCATGACTCTTAAAACACTAAGCTCACTCTTACATATTCACTGAGCAGAGTTGTAGTAATCACTGCATTATATTAGCGTCTGTATATCTGACACACCCAGTGATTTGTTTGCAGACTTTCCCACACCCTCAGTGTTGCCACTTCTTAATTTGGGTCATTTTTACCATGGCTGTGTCAGATGTCATTTTCCCTCCAGATATTTTTTGGGTGTAGCTGATTGCAGCAGGAAGAGAGGACAACAGAAGTCTGCCTTTTGCTGTTCACCTGAGCTGCATCATTACAGACCATGGAAGCATTAAGGCAGTCAGGCTGGGTCCCTTCCAACTGAATTATTCTATTCTATTCTATTCTAATTTTAACTCTATTCTATTCTATTCTAATTTTAACTCTATTCTAATTCTATTCTATTTCTGTTTATGGGTGCTTCTTTGTTTGGTTTCATTTGTTGGTTGTTTTTGTTTGTTTGTTTGTTTTAATACTATGTACCTTCTATCCATATGGTTACAGTTCTTTCTTTTCACCCTCCTTTCTTTAACCACCAGAGGAATGTGATAGTCTTGAGAGTCTACTGTGGACCTAAATCATAGAATCATAGAACCACAGAATATGCTGAGTTGGAAGGCACCCATCAGGATCATCAAGTCCAACTCCTGTCCCTATGTAGCACATTTCAAAAATCACACCATGTGCCTGAGAGCATCATCCAAATGCCTCTTGAACTCAGGCAGGCTTGCTGCTGTGACCACTTCCCTGGGGAGCTTGTTCCAGTGCTCAACCACTCTTTGGGTGAAAAACCTTTTCCTGATATCTAACCTGATTCAGCTTCCTGCCCTTTCTCCAAGTCCTGTCATTGGTCACAGGAGTGAAGAGATCAGTACCTGCCCCATCTCTTCCCCTCGTGATGAAGCCACAGACTGCAAAGCCATAGACTCCCCTCAGCCTCCTCTTCTCCAAGCTGAACAAGCCAAGTGACCTTAGCCACTCCAGACCCTTCACCATCCTCGTGGCTCTTCCAGACTCTTCACCATCCTTGTGGCTCTAACTAGACCTCACCACACTGAACGACTGGGCCAACACTGGCCTTCCCTTTTCTTATTGCCATTTGGTATCAGTAGGAGGATTTTGTCATAATTCTGTTTCAACAGGCCTGTCTGATGTATCAAAAAGTGTGTGGTTATATTTAATAATATTGTATTACCTTTTTGCCTTGCTTGAACTGTGTCAGCTATTGGAGGTGCTCTTTTGTAAAATGTGGCACAGAGCTAAGTGGCCACTTGTCTTGCCTGCTTTGCTAATTGTGCTGAGCCAAGTTGTATCTACTGGATATGCAAGCATGGAAGGTAAGGAAGTTGTTAACTCCAGGAATCAAATGAGTTGTAGGTGGGAGCTATGCTGCTGGCGTGGCTGATAATTACAGGCTGCAGACTTCACAGGTTCTAAAAGCTAAGCAACCTCCACCTTACTTAATACTTGAATAAGGTGCCAAACTCTATATGAAGCAGTGTTGATAATTTAGAGACATGTATCAATTTTGATTCATGTTCAAGACTGAAATCAGAGGACTTTGATATTATGGCATCTCAGAGTTTCTTGCCTGTCTTCCACAGTGCTTTTTAGTGCTAAACTAGTTGTCTTTAAGTAAAGGATTGAAGAGTTTAGACTTAAAAGAATTTAGTGTCTGAGAGTTGTGTTACACTGTACGAAGGCATTCAGTTGTTTGCCCAAGGTCACAGTGACAGTCAGAATCAGAGCTCCCCAGAGCAGTTCCTGGCTCCAAGTAAAGAAACACACATGACAAACGGGTATAAACTTCTGAGCTGTGCAGGGATCCTGTGTAGCTGCACCTCCAGAAATAGGTATTGTCTTACTTAAGAAGATTGAAACAGCTACACTTTTGTAATAACAGTTATCACCATCTGTGCAGCAACAGTAACTACCAGCTGAGTATGAGCTATTGTCCACTACTGAAGTAATATCTTCAATTTCAGCGTTTGTTTTTAAAATATCCAAGCTTGAGACTTTCTTGGAATGTCCCTTCCTATGTTGTCTTAGTATTGACCTACCTGGTTGTAGAGTGACTGTGAGGAAGTGATTCTTAGTTTTCTTTCCTAAGGACTTAGCACAACTGGCTTTGCACCAAAGAGGTGGGCGAACAGTGCAACAAGCCCTGCTTTTTCATGTCCACTGCAGTAAGTTCAAGGTTGCCTGCAAAACCCAAAAGCTATAGAAAACAGCTTGTTGGAGTGGCACCACACCCTCATCCTTGCTTATAGTGTCAGCTGAACTGGCTAGGGAGTCCTGGATGCACCGTTTCACAAAAACTGTAATTCCCCTGATCTCTCATTATCACACTCCAGTGATCAGGATGCACCATACTGAGCAAAAGCTCCCCATACTTCAGGAATAATGTCATCTAGGTTTTTGTCTAAGGTTGAAGCATGATTTGACTAATAGTGATTGAGAGCTGGAGAGAATAGAAGGAAAGCTGGAGAAGTGGGCTAAATAGTTTTCTCATTTAGCTGAGTTGTCTAAACACTGGGGACTACGATGAGCTTATGCAGAGCTTTCTAACATTGACTCTGAGTCAGGCATTATTATCCCTCTTTTAGAGAAGACAAAGTCAGAAACATGAATTGGCTTGACTGTGCCCCTACAGAAATGCACAGCTGGTGTCATCATTACTACTTGGAGAAGCCCACAGATGTGCAACATGTATTACACTTCTTCCTACCACTACTTGCTGTAAAGACTTCTTGCAAGGGATCAGATGCATACTTTTTGTTCTTTTAATGTCTTTCATGAGCACGATTGTTCTTTTGGGTGTTAATTTTCTTATTCTTCATGAGTAAAGTAATGATTTTCAACGTGTTCCTTGATCCCTGTAGAAATACAGTTCCTTGAGTCTGAAAAAGTTTGTACCTGTAGAACTTTCTGTTGTTGGCTCTCCTGGGTAAACCAGTACACACTGTTGTAAAGTGAGTCAGGACGTACGAAGATTTACAAAAGTTGCTGAAGGAAATTTTCCTGGCCATAGCAAAGCACAACACTGAAAATGAAACCAGTAAGTTCTAAAACTTCAGGTTGAGGCTGAGGTTGAGACTTAGGTTTCCTGTCCGTTGACAATTTATGAATGCCTTTGCCTCTCCCTAGATGTTGGGCATAACTGTTTGTGTCAACTTCCCTATGGCCCGGAGCAAAATCTGCAGGCCCTTTCCTTTAAAGCCTTTGGAATTTACATAACCCTGCAATTGTAGCAATGCAAAATGTGGCTCTGGTTACAATAACAAGGGTTTAGGGATTGGAGGGAGTTTGTAGCAGCAAAGGCATAAAAGCAAAACAAAACAAAACCCTACATGCTGTTTTAATTTTCAGCAGCCACGTGAGAACTGTTCGGCAGTTTCTGGCTATAAATAAATCTCTGCCGTCATAGGAAGACAAAAAACAAAACAGTTCACATTCCTCCCAAATTTTCTTAAGGTTAGAAAAAAAAAAGGAAAGGTAAATGTTTCAAAAGCAGAGTGTGTCTTTGCTGACGAATGTCAAATTATTGCTCAAGGGGGTTGATATTTGCACCAAGAGATTAAAACTCTCTTTCCTTCTTCCATCTCCACCAGATCTTTTGAGAAAACCACTTAGGACTGCATAAGGATAATGTGCCGGGTAATGTGCCAGATTATGCTTCTTAAAACTCCAGGGATTCACTGCCCCAGTGTCATCTGAGGCAGGAACTTTCTTTGAGATGAATGAGGACTACAAAGAAGCATGCCTGTTGCTTCTTGTCAGATGTTACATCCTAGTTCTGTTTCATGTTGTGTTAGGAAGTTGGGGACTTGGTGCCACAGTTTTTCCACTTTCCCAGTAACTTGGGATTAGGTCTGTGACCTGCTCTTTTTAAAAGATGCAGAAGTAATGGGAATGCTCTTCATGTCTTTTCTCCAGATTTGAGCTTTATTTTATCAAATCCAACTTGAAGGACAGGCTGGATAGAAGGCTGTGTAAGGTATCAAATGTATGGGGTAGAACTGTGAGGAGTTTCACTGCATTGGCTCTCCTACCAGAAAGAAACCCCAAACCCATCACTTACACATGCGAAATAGAGTATCTAGGTCTACAGCACATCTGCTTTCCAGAACTCATGCCAATAGCAAAAGCTGAAAGAGGAAGCTTTCTGGAATATTACTTGTATTCCTGGAACAGCTTTGGGAAGTAGATTTGCCATCTAAAGAGAAATAGCAAATAGAAAGGCAATAGTGACAGTGAAGAAGGCAATAGTGAAGCAGAAGAAAATGGAGGACCAGCCTAATGATACGAATGTGACAAAATAACCCCATTCTTAATTTATTTATATTCTGATGATTGGTCTTGCATGTGAAACAACATCAAAGTTAATGAAGACTACTCAAACAGAGACCCCTTGAATGAAAACTAGGCTTAATGAGGACAGATAAATAGCTTTTTCTGAGCTGTTTCCTTTTTTTTAAAATCACAAAATACAAGTGTTTTTAAAAAGGTATATCTCGCAAACTTCTGGGCATTGTTGAGTTTGGAAGCTTAAGAAGGTTATCCATTTTTCTTCTATTATGTGCTGCTACTATGCAAGATGTGGATACCAGGTCTCCGTAACTCCTGGTATGTTTGAGATTTGGCCACTCCGTTCTGGGATGACCTCTCTGATCAGATCTGAGGTGTTATTTCATCTCTTTTATGAACAAACCTTGCTGTACCTATTGCCTAACCTGAACTGAGGTGAAGAGTATCTGTTTCTTCTCCCCCTGTCATCAGGAAGATTGGAGATTGGGTGCTGTGGCACTTACAGTACTGGGAGCAATAGAAGATTTTGACTTTGAGAACAAATAGACAGAAGTTGATGCACATGTTTGATAAGAAAGGAAATCCAAGACAGAAAAACACAGAAAATTTAGTAGAAGAGTACTAAAGTGCTATGTACACAGCAGGTAGTGTGTAGTATTCCTGTCTACACAACAAGGCCTACCTGAAGGCAACAAAATGCATTAATTATTGGCCCCATTTGACTTGCTAGGAAATGAGGCAAGAGCAAGAACTAGGCTGAAATGTGAAAAGGCCAGGTACTAGGTTTTCTTACTCTTGAGGAATATAGTCAACATGAATGCATGTGCTGTTGATAAAATGCATTGCACAATGCAGTACCATTGTTTTCACTGCTCTGTTACACTGCACAGTTTTCCCTTTCCATGTCACTTCTAGAATCATAACTTCTCAATTTCACTGCACAATTCAGCTGAGGACAGAAAAACAGTAACTTTCTTCCTGAGGACTGGAAGAAAGCAACTGTCACTTTTAACTTCAAGAGGGACAAGAAAGAGGATGTGGGGCACTGCAGAATGAAGAGGCTCATCTCAATCCCTGGGAAAATGATGGAAAAAACAATCCTAGAAATAATTTCCAGACATATGAAGGATGAGAACATGACTGGGAATAGTCAGCATGCATCTAGAAGGGGAAATCAAGCCTAAGCATCCAAATAGTCTTCTATGATGAGATGATTGTCTCAGTAAATTTAGGGAGAGTAGTTGATGCTATTTATCTTCACTTTAGTACGGCTTTTGACACTTAAAAGTAACTTCCTAATTGACAAACTGAGGAAATATGGGCTAGATAAGTGAACAGTGGCATGGTTTAGTAGCTGGCTGAGCTGCTGGGTTCCAAAGTTTGTGGTCAGCAGCAAACAGATCAGCTATGGGCCACACAAATGGGGTATCCCAGGGTCAGTACTGGGATCCAGAACTTTAATGGCCTGGATGATGGGACCGAGTGCAGCCTCAGCAAGTTTGCAGACTACATAAAACTGGGAAGAGAGACTGACAGACCAGATAGTCATGCTGCTGTTTGGAGGGACCTTAATAGGTATCTTATTGAATTCAACAAAGGGAAATGCTAATTCCTGTACCTGGGGAAGAATAACCTCAAGCACCAATAGAGGCTGGGGCCAACCAGCTGGAAAGAAGCTTCGCAAAAAAGGACCTGGAGTCCTGGTAGCCTTCTGGTAGTTGAACATCAATCTGAGTCATTAGGAGAGACAAAGACCTGGGGCTGTTTACTCTGGGGAAGGCTTGAGGGGATATTTTCAGTATGTATAAAGACCTGGTGGTGGGAGGAGTAAGAAAGACAGAGCTCAAAGCTTCTCTGTGGTGCCCAGTGGCAGGCTGAGAGTTTATGGGACCAACTGAAATACAGGGAATTTCATTTAAACATAAGAAAAAAACGTTTTTTAGATATGATCAAATGCTGGAACAGGTTTCTCAGAGAGGTTGTGGAGGATCCATGCATAGAGATACTCAAAACCTGACTGGATGGCACCCCAGCAATCTTCTCTAGTTGACCCTCTTGAGCAGTGGGTTTGGAGCAACTAAGTGCCAGAGATGTCTTCCAAGCTCAACTGTTCTTTCATCTATGATACCTTAATATGTTGTTTTTTTTTTTTCTCAGGATGGAGTCAAAAAAGCTCAGGATCAGTGAACACAGCTGACTTTTACTATTTTGGGGCAAGCACTATTTGGGATGTGCTGTCCCACATCCTCTTGAAAAGAGTTACGCCGGGACAAAAATCAGGAACTGTGGTGAAAGGTTTGGGGGGAGGAGAGGTAGAATTGCTTCCTGTCCTATATATAATTTCAGGTTGGGGAGAGGACTTCACTCTCTAGTGTTTCTAATGTAGTATCTTTGACTTATTTCATTTTTTTAAAGAGAAGGGATAAAAAACAAAAGAGGCCTGAATTTGACCAGTGTATATAGACCTGTGTTAAAGTTGATATTGTTATTTTAGTGGAAAATGGGGTTAATGAAGGAGAAACAAGGCCCTATGTTTCTGTTATCCCCAAAAGACTCGAGTTTCTATGAATAATCTTAAGGCACCCATGGAGGAATTGACAATTTTAATGTTGTTTCTCTTAAAACAGCTTAGTTAAATGCCATGGGAAGCAAACAAGGAAAAGGTCGTTTTAATGGTATTTCCTAAAACGACAGTACAGCAGCATTTGTGGAATGTCCTGGAGCACAATCATTTGGCTTTAATAAAAAAAAATAATGAAAAACCCCAACAACACAAAATTAGCTGAATGATAAAAATAATTCATAACAGATTTCCTTCAAAATCCTGGAAGTCATCAGTGTAGAGCAGCTGATACAAAGAAGCCAGAGCAAATAGTTCTGTATCAGCTGAAAGCCATCTTTGTATTTGTTAATAACACTCTGTGCAGACAAATTTATTTCTTTTTCTTTGACAGTGATCCCTTATGATCTCCATACCCAAAATTAATGTGTAGAATGACCAGAACCAGTCAATAATTTGTCTACAATGCAGATGCAATCAATGTTGAAAATACAGTGGTAATGTGTGATAATCATATTGGGTTTGACTCCAAAGTGTATTAAGAACACTGTTGAGTGCTTCAGCAAAGAAACCTGTGTTTTCTTGCTTTGACATGGCCAAACAGTATCTACTACCTGCATGAGTGCACCCTCAGTAAATTTGCAGATGACACCAAATTGGATGGGAGTGTTGATCTGCCTGAAGAAGGCTTTACAGAGGTACCTGGACAAGCTGCATCAATGAGCCAAGGCCATCGTACGAGGTTCAATAAGACCAAGTGCAGAGTCCTGCATTTTGGTCACAACAACCTCAGGCAACGCTACAGGCTCGAGGAATAATGGCTGGAGAGCTGCCCAGTGGAAAAGGACCTGGGGGTGCTGGTTGACAGCTGGATAAACATGAGCCAGCAGCGTGCTCAGGTGGCCAAGAAAGCCAGCGGCATCTTGGCCTGCATCAGGAATAGTGTGGCCAGCAGGAGTAGGGAAGTGATCTTACCCCTGTACTCAGCACTGTTGAGGCTACACCTCAAGTACTGTGTGCAGTTCTGGGGCTCTCACTACATTGAAGTGCTGAGGCGTGTCCAGAGAAGAGCTACCAAGCTGGTGGAGCATCTACAGAACAAATCATACAAGGAATCACTGAAGGAAATGAGGATGTTTAGTTTGAAGAAGAGGAAGCTGAGGAGAGACATCATTGCCCTCTATAATTACCTGAAAGGAAGTTGTAGGGAGGTGGATGTTGGCCTTTTCTCCTAAGTAAATAAGGATAGGACCAGAGGAAATGATCTGAAGTTGCAGCAGGGGAGGTTTAGATTGGACATTAGGAAGAATTTCTTTTACTGAAAGAGTGGTCAGGCACTAGGACAGCCTGCCCAGGGAGGTGGCTGAGTCACCACCATTGGAGGTATTCAAGAAAAATGTAGATGTGGCAATGTGTGCTCTAGTGGCCGAGGTTGTGGGGGTTTTTGTGGGTGTTTTTTGGTGAAGTGCGTGTGGTTTTTATTTGTTTGAGGGTTTTTTTGTGTTGATGGTTGGACTCAGTGATCTCAGGGGTCCTTTCCAAACATGACAACTCTGTGATTTGGAGACCTTATCTTGGTTAGTGTCAAACATGTGCTCCGAATCATTCTGGTTTAAGACAAAGTAATTTCATCTAAATACTGAAAGACCAGCCCTGTACTGAAGTTAACAGAGACCATACAAGAACCTATGTACGTATTTCTTCTGCTATTTCTTTTGAAAGTGACAAAACATTGGAGGTGCCTTTTATATTAATAGAAAGCTAAAAGGAACTGTTTATTTGCAATTGTTCTCCGGAAGATCATCTCTACAGTTAAAACAGTGGTACTAACGCATCTGAAAGTGGACTCTTCCTACATGATGAGGACTTGAATTGAAAACAGAGACTTACAAAAGAGAGAGAAGAGCAAGTCAGAAACTACAAAAGTCATCCAGGTTAGTTCTGATTTGCATGTAAAGAATGGGAGAGAAACAATACCAAAGAATAGGATTTTAGGTATAATTTCTCTTCAACTTGTGTGATGTTACCTACATTCATCAGGCAAGAGGAATCTTCCACCTATTGCAAAATGATTTTCAACTTTAGAGCAAAGTTTCAGCAAATAGGGGCTCACTGTCCCCAGTTGCAGACAAACCAGGTGTGTTTAGAAGTAACATATATCCTAGTGACATAAAAATTTTGAACTCCTATCCCATCTTTTCTCTTCACCCCAACATAATTTCAACAGGACAGAACTTGTATCCAGGCTGCGTTAGTCACACTGTTACTCATTCAGATGGCCAACATATTAACTTGGTTTTGATTATAATTAGAGTCTAAACTGGAGGCGTTTCTTGTAAGTTAGTAATTACACTTATTGGAAATCATAGTTTAGTAATGTTCTTGATTTTATATTCTAGTTTTCCATTTTCTTTCTTTATTCTGTCCATTCTTCCAGAGTCACCACCAATTAAAAGAAGATGTAGGATCAGCATCTTCCTTCTTGGTGCAATTTAGAATTCTTCAGGGCTTTAGTCTGTTAAGACGAGCTCATGCATTTGATTTGTGTGGGAGTCCTAATTACACCTAATATCTTGTAATTTTCAGTGTCCTTTCTATTTCTCTCACAGTGCTTGCAGCAAACACAGAGGCAAAATAGTGTGAAACCTTTTCTTCCTATGGTATTCCCACTTTATGGGATCCAGTTCCCTACTGCCAGGCACTCTGCAGCAGTATTTACATGGGTGCAATGTGAGTGTAAAGAGCAGCCGAGTTAGGATGGTTCATGCTTCACATTGATGTAAATGACTTCACCAAGTAGGAGGGCAGTGGTCAATAAGTTGTCAGGGTTCAAGTTCAGTCATACTTCTGAATTGAGCAGTAAGTTTCCTGTAGTTGTCTCCATTGGCATGATCCTGCCCCTCTGTCAGTATCCTGAATAGTTTCCACAGCTGTTAGAACCTCACAGACAGCCGGTACAAAAAATTACAAATGCTAAACTTCAGATTCTGTTATATGAAACAAAGTATGATGTTTTGCTCACAGCTCCAGTTCTCTAACTGTGTATGAATATGTATTCAAGACAAATATATGTACCCCCCATAATTTTAAGACATTACCATTTTACATCTTTGAATTCTTCTGGAAAACTTATTCATTCCCAATTAGCTACATCCCTCAAGGTGATGTTCTAGTATGTGTCTTTTCTGGCATGTGCAATGGTTCAGGAGCAAACAATGATTTTACGAGCCCAGTCTGTGCATTAATGTCTTGCACTGAATCAGAGCCACTACCTAGTTAAATATGTGCTGCTCTCTTGGCATACGCCAAGTCTCCTTTTGGCTTAAACTACCATGATGGAATTAAACCTTGCAGAATATGGCTGTGCCCCACTTCATATCCCAGTCAACTGCTTCACGGAGAGAGCAATGCATTTTTTTTTTCTCCAGAGCAACTTGACACATGTACTTATTAGAACCCCAATGAAGCATGGCTGCTCTGTATTCCCAGTGAATGGAACCATCTTGCCAAGTACAACAACAATGTCTCACACCTTTCTTTTCCCCTGTCCTCACCCTTGCAGTCCAGCAGATTTTCAAGAGAGTATTTCAGCATCCTTTGCCTAGAAGTAAGGAGCCACCTTTCCACAGGAACTTTGTCACATTTCCAGGACTCTAAACATACACGGATCTCTGCAAAGAAAGCCAAGTCTTCTCCAGGAAAGTGTGTGTCACAAAATAGAACAGATTCTGTGTGATGGAAGTTATGTCCAGGAAAAATCAGGGTGGATTAACAGTAGAGTCATGAAGGGAAGAACAGAAGAATAAAACAAAACAGCAACCCCTCCTCAAAGCCAGAATAAAGAGCATAGCCATCAAGAACTTAGACCAAATGTCATTTGAAATTAATTGCTATAATAAGGACAGCTGCCTACCTAATTGATTTCAGCTTCTCACTAAGAGATCAGTGCTACTAATTAGTTTGCATGTAAACTTCAGAGGATGTGAATAATCAGAGTTTAGCAAGCCACGCCAACCATAACTAATCCTTCTAGCTCTTCCACAAAGAATACACAGTAAGCAAATGTTGTCCCCTGCCCAGCATCACAGATGGAGCCAGGCCTTGTTGATTCAACTACTTGTTTTCCACTAAGATGCTACAGAGCACTCAGAAGCTTGCAGAACTGGCAACCTTGAAGTAATTTTGGAAGGGAGTTTCCTAGGTAGAATAGGAGCAGTGTGATAACTTCTGTAAAGAAGAGGATATTTAGCTGGAGCTCCCTGCTGGCTAAGCAGCTGTTTCAGGATCCATGAGTAGCCAAGTATAATTTACAAAACCCCAAGGCTATTCTAAATTGCCATCAGAGTCATAACATACCTTGATCAATTTATAGACCACAGAGTTGCAGGAGTAGTTTTAAAACTGCCATTACTCCATCATTCTGGTTTTATGCTAACCAAAAGTCAACCAGAGTAAAAGACAGGGCCTAGAACTTGTATCAGAATATGAAGTGGAAATAGCCTTTCCTTTTTCTTTTACCTTCTGTTTTTTCTGTTCCTTTGTATTAACATAGCTTTGATTTTCCTGGAAGTGGAAAAATATGGCATTAATAGTTTTAATTTGTAATTAATAAGGAACATTATTTCAGATTAGTGTTGTCCAGATCCCTGCTTTTTTAAAGTTCAAAGCAAGTTCTCGAACTGCTATATAAACACATTGAAAATGTAAGTTAGGATTCAAAAGCTGTAATCTGAAATTTATATATGACTGAATTGGAGCCTACTTCCATCCTTATTCATCAGGAAGTTACTGGGAGTAGAGTCCATCCCTTAGATCCGGTGGTATGGTTTGATCTGAAAGATAAAATCAATATTAGAAGAATTTTAGAAGAATTATATTAACTAAAAGAATGTATATGCATGCCTGTGGTGTATTGGCTATATATGCATCATTTCAACCCCTCAGCAATAGCAGACAGAATTTCTTGTGGCTTTTTGACAAGAAGGGATTGTGGTGGTTCCATCACCATCCAATGTATGGTAGTGATATTGCTCTGCATGTCACACTTAAGAGACACTCAAAATGTTGTGTGGTATTTCAGAGAGAAAGAGAAACAATCTCTGTAGGGAGAGTATCAAAGTCTTGCTAGTTCTGTAGCCTGTGGTGACTGGGCAGAAGTCGTTGACCTTATAGTTGTACTGGTTGGTGGTATCAGGCAAAGCATGCATTTGAGCTCACAGAGCCATGATGTTTAATCTCATTGTCAGATGGTGCAGGCAGCCTGGCACTGGGTCTCCTTTCACAATGGGCACTTTTGTTGTTAGATTAATAAACCCATGTCCTTTTGTTTTGACAAGGGATCTAACAAACAGTTTATATCTTCAGAAGTGGAGCAACATCTCACTGAAGCTTTTGCTTCTGCATTCTATAAGGAATCTGTCTTTGAGCAGCAAACAATCTATCTAGTTTAGTATGTCCCTTTCCCCTTTTCACTCATGACTATTAAGGGTCCTTATGCATAGATAATACTACAGCTTTTCAGTTTTGACCTTGGTCATCAGAGCCTAAAAAAGCTTATAGAAATGGTCTTACTTCTAAATTCAGAAAGAGCTGCCTTTTAAAGTATGTTTGTGTTGTCTTGGGATGTAGAACTTATGTTCTCAGAAAGAGAAACATACCTTTTTTTCTTTCTTGGTAACTTTGGAATGAATTCTGGTTTTGCTGTTCCCTATAAGGTACGACACCAAAATCGCTCCTATTAAATGTTACCTCTTGTGCAAGGGGTTTACTCTGCAGAATCAAACATTTTTCACAAGCTGCAACACTTTTCAGTTTTTACTGAGATATCTGCGGTTCAGTATTTAATAATAAAAAGCTGGCTTCTCTGGCATCTTTCATCTCCGGCTTTACTAATATGAGTATTGAATTATATAACACCAGAGTTTAATGTACTTTTCTGTTACTGGGGAACAGAGTCACAGAATGAATCAGTAAGTTATCTAGTTTCATTTACTGCTGACTAAATATTGAAGCATGCAGCAGAATTTGAATTCTGTGTCCTTTATTTTATTTAATATATCACACATTTCTCCTATAGCCAGTAATAGAAAACAGGAGTTTTGCTGTAACCATTAGACAATGCTCTGTCAATGGAACATCCATATGCTGTGGTGAGAGGGGATGCAGCTTTCACATGGGATTATGAGGAGTGTAAGGAGCAACACATGTAAGGAACAGCAGATATTATTTTCTTATTTTAACATTTATGGTGGTTTAGATCATACTGGTCCAGTGGCACAAACCTGTTTCCACTTTCTGTTCTGCATGTTCTAGTTTTGAGTGTGCAGAACAACGGAGCATTGCTATAGCTCCCCCAAGCACTAGGTTCTCTCTGTCGTTGGTGTCTTCACCATTCAAATCCCCATCCACTGCAGCATTTTACCCTATTATCTTGTAGAAAGACTCTGCCTGCTTTGAACATAGCTGAGGCATTGAGTGGACAACCAGATTTGTCTTAAAGACAAATTTTTTGTTAACTTTTAACTAATGAACAAAACAGGGGTCATTTATCTTGGTTATACTGTACCATAATAAATGGTACTGTGTGTTAAGGTGAGAAGGGAGGTAGCGTTGGTAATGCAAGCCTACCTAACCCTTGTCCCTTGGCCTGCTGCTGCAGATGAGGATCTAGGGCTGCATACAGGTCTCTGGCTTCAGAACCTTGGCTGGAGGAAGGACAGGGAAGCACGAGAAAGTATCAGTTAATCATTCCCACCTCTCCTTTCTGCTCTTCTTTCCTCTTCCAATGAGAAACTAAGAGGGTAGAGAAAGGGGGACCAAGACAGCTAGGTGGAGTTCAAAAGGTAGAGAACAGCTGCAGAAGCACCTGGCATACAGAAGGGAGAAACAAGGAGTAAAGGGGAAGAAGACTTGGCAGATGCGGTGAAAAAAATTGTAGGCAGAGATGTGAGTGGTAAATGAGGATTAATAGACTAATGGAAACATGTGAACTGAGGAGAGGACTGATGGAATTATAAGGTCTCTTCTACTGTGCATCACACATAGTTTGCATGTGTAATTCATATAAAACTTCCCAAGCTTTATGCTGAGAAAGGTAGGAGCATTGTACAGCTCATGCTAGAGGAATGCCAATGGGTCACAGTGGTTTAATACAAGGATAATGATACTGAAGATTATAATTTAGTAATGTGGCTGAGTGGCTACTTTGCTTACAGAGTAGAAGGTATACATGCCAGTAGTTAGCGGATACCTACTGAGCCTGTTTGTGAAGGACCATTAACATTAAAAGGGCTGGAATCACCTTTAGGTTTGTACCCCTGTCCTTTTACCACAGGACCAAAGAAGCAGAAATTTGACTTGCTAGTGATTTGTATCTATTCTGTGCTTACTGTGCATTGGTGTATGTGAAGGGAGAGGAGAAAGGACAGTGTGACTTGATCTCATCTTGTTTGGTTTGGCCTGGCAGTTTAAAGATGATATCTTTCCCCTGTAACTTGCTTTCGATGGTTGTGCCATTAAATATAAATATTTGTATATATATGACTTTGCTTTGTGATATGTGTTGATGGGTGTTGTCATCATGAGAGTTCAGTTATTGTAATGAAAACAAATGGCTTTCATGTACAGAGAGCAAACCATCTATTTCGACGAGTCAAAAAAGAGAGAGAGAGATATTTTGCAGATGGTGTTACTACATCAGAATTCCAGTGTTACTGTTTAACAGAGAATGGGATTTCTTCAACGCACACAAGGCAAAAAACTCCCCCGTATTAATCTAGCTAGTAATATCAGATAGTGTTGAAAGTGAAGTCAGAAAACATGCTAGAAAACAGGGGGTTACATGGGATTAAAGCTATCGGGAGAAAGGCTGAGGAGGAAAAACTGGGAAATTAGGGCTTTTTATTTATTTAAGTCATATCCTCTCCATTACAGGGAATAAAATCTCATAAGGTAAATTGATCCGAGTTGCCAGGGGATAGCCCTAATCTTAATTCCACTGCAGAACGTGTGCTGCAGCGTGCAGGACAGAGCAGGGGCTGGAGCGCCGGGGCGCAGCACTGCACCCCTCTGGCTCCCTGCCGCAGGTGGGACCCTCCGGCCCCGGCCCGGGAAAGCGCGACCTCCGCCAATCCTGGCTTCCCCTTTGCCCAGGAATAATTCCCACCTACGCTGCAGAGGGTGCGATGGAAGCGAAAAAAACAAACCAAAGCAGAAACAGACAACAACCAACCAACCCCAAATCCACAACACCTGAAAGCCTGGAATGAAAAGCTGCGTCGAAGAGCTTTGCTCTTTTCCCCGATGCAAGCAGGAAACCGTCTCGTACTGCGATGGTTGTCGCCCGGGTGGGGGGGCGCTGAGCCCACCCCTCCCGCCTCTCTGGCTCCCGACC